>NC_142135.1:73771428-74111071 GCF_024610735.1 Ursus americanus | reverse complement strand
GGGTTTTTTCCCTTCTTTATTTTCTGAAAGAGCGTGTACAGGATTCATGTTATTTCTTCTTTTTTTTTTTTTAATTTCTCAGTTTTTTCTTCAAAGTCCTCTTCAGTTCTAAAATTCTCTGACTGCAACATCTAAGAGCTTATTCTCAATTAACTTTTAAGAGTCAGAAGTTTAAATGTGCCAAATTCGTTCTTTCTTGATAGAACACACCAGTGAAGCTACCTGAGCCTGGAATTTTCTTTGAAGATAGGGCTTCATTACAAATTTAATTTCTTCCATTAATTTGAGCTATTTATATTTTCTATTTCTTCAGAAGTCTTTGGGTAAGTTATGTTTTTCAAGGGATGTATCCATTTTATCAAAGTCGATGAAGTTATTGGCATAAAGTTATTAATTAACATTTTTAATGATACACTTTTTATTACTGATGTTGGTAACTTGTATTCCCAGCCTTTTTGTCTTGATTAGTCTTGCTAGAAGTTTACCGCTTTCATTAATCTTTTAATGAACTTGTATTTGTGCTTTTACCTATTACTCATTTTTCATTTCACTGGTTTCAGCTTTTATGTTTGTTTGGGGCTTTTTCCCCTGTTTTCTACATATTTAAGGTATAATTTCTTGTCCTAGCACTATCTTTGGAATATGGAAACTTAGGAAATCAATTTTATACATATCTTCTTTTCTAAAATGAACAATGGAAGCTTTATATTTCCTCTAAGCAGTTTTTCAGTGGCATCCCACAAATCTTGACATATTAGGGCTTTTGTTTTGCATTTTCCAAGTTTTTATTTTGTTTTAATTCCATTGTAGTTAATATGCAGTGTGATATTAGTTTCAGGTGTACAATATAGTGATTCAACACTTCCATACATCACCCTGTACTCATCACTGGCAGGTGCACTCCTTAATCCCCAGCACCTGGGGATTTAGATTTCCATTATCATTTCCTTGAAAATATTTCCTAATTTCCCATGTGATTTCCTCTTTGATGTAAGGATCATTTGACAATACATCGTTCAATTCCCAAATATTTAAGAATTCTCCATATAGGTCTTTGCTACTGAATTCTAAATACCATTGCGGTGTTGTAAAATGCCAATCTTTTGATATTTCTCTTTATCTAGATCTACATTATGGCATAGCCTATAATCCATCCTCAGTTTTGCCAGGATTTTATGTGCATTTGAAGAGGGAGAACATCTCACAGTTGTTGGTTTTATGGTTTTATCAATGCCAGTTAGGTCCGGTTGGTTCATAATGTTACTCAAATGATTTAAATGTTCCATGTGCTTACTAATTGTTTGTGAGCTTCTCTAAATTACTGGGAGAGGGGCATTAAAATTGACAGTTATGATTATAGGTCTGTCACTTTCTTTTTCTAGTTCTTCCAATTTTGCTTCATATATATAGAAGATCTGTTATTAGATGCATGCACATTCAGGATGTTTCCGTCATCTTAATAAATTCATCTTTGTGACGTTATGCCATGTCCCATTTTTATTTCTAGTAATAGCTTCTGTCTTGAAATCTACTTTGCGTGATATGAAGATAGCTAGACCAGTGTTATTACACTTAGTTTTTGTAGGGCTAGTGTAAGAAATTGAAATTTCTATTTAATTTCATCTTAATTACTTAAAACATAAATAGCTCCTGTGGCTAGTGCCTAGTGTAGTAGGAAGCATAGCTTTAGAGATTAGAATATGTGTCTTTAAGTTACCATAGTTCATTTTTTAAACAATATTATAGTATTTCATGAGGAATGTAAGAAATTTACAAGTATATAATTTCATTTAACCCCCTAGCCTATAAAGCTTTTATTTGCCCATATCTTTCTTCTATATATGCTATAAAACACACAATATATGTTATCATTATTCCTGCTTTAAACTGTTAGTAGTCTTCCTGATCCCAGCGTGTTTTGGGAAGAATTCTCCTAACTCTCCTGCCCTGCTCTCAGACTGCAATTCCTGAAAGCCTGTAGTGCCTCAAACAAACACTGCTTCCCGCTTTCTGAGGGTACCGCTTTGGGCAGGGAGGGGGAAGCCCACTGTGCCCAGGAAAGATGATTCTCAGCTCTCCTGCCTTATCCCCTATCCCTGTTGCATGACCCCAGGCACCCTGGGAAGACCCGGGAGAAGCTGGCTGGCACTGTGGCAGCAGTTTCTAAAACTTCTAAACTTTCATGCCAGCCTATAGGAAACTATTAAAAGTTTATTAAAAATTGGCTGTTTCTCTAATTTAAAAAATGGTTTAAAACTTTTACTTTGGAGTTTCTCTGATCTGTTTTGATTACTGGCATATGGATGGCATTCTCACACAACTTTCTACATTCTGACCAGTAGCAGAAGCCCCTTTGTAGATTTTAGCAACAATTTTTGTTTTTATGGTTTCTGGTGTAATTACTTTGATTCTAGGGTTATCTAGAAGTGTCTTCATTAAATTCTAAGTATTCAGATTCTTCATTATTATTATTATTATTTACTCCTAATGTCATGAGCTTATGATTAAAGAAAGTGATATATATATATATATTTTTTTTTTTTTACTTTTTGGATGTTTCCATAAGGTCTTTTCTGGAGTCAAATACACAAATGATTTTTGTGAGTATTCTACTTGGTACTTCTAATCTAAAATTCCATCTTCTCAGGGTGCCTGGGTGGCTCAGTTGGTTAAGGGACTGCCTTCAGCTCAGGTCCTGATCTCAGAGTCCTGGGATCAAGCCCCACATCGGGAGCCTACTTCTCCCTCTGCCCCTCCTCCCTACTTGTTCTCTCTCTGTCTTAAATGAATAAACAAAATCTTTTAAAAGAATAATAAAAATAAAATTCCATCTACTCTGATATTAATGTTCACTTTCTTTTTGTTGTCATTTATCTGTATATCTTTGCTTACTTTTTACTTTTTTAAAGAAATCTGTTTTATTACCTTGTTCCTTGATGGACATAAGTCTGGGATTATAAATAAGTATAATAAATATCTGTGGCTGGGTGTGTGTGTGTGCACATCTGTGCATGAGCAAAAAAGCAATCAGGTGCTTGTTTATGCATGTGTACATATGACAATGCATGTAGGCTCATACGCGTATGTTTTTCTTTTCATGCCTCTTATCCTCATATACTGACTCTATGGCTGGATACTCCTTTCCTACATATTTCTGCATCTTCCAGCCTTTGCAAGTGAGTTGTCTAAAGCACGCACCCTCTACAGCATGCCAGGCTGGAAGGCCATCTGATCCCACGTATTGACTGTCCCCGTCTTCTGCATCACTACAAGTAGGGACATAATTTCAATGGACAGATGCTGACCGCATGCATATGACACTTTCTTTTTTGGCAGCTCTATCTACATTATCTCATTTTGTACTTGCGACGAAACTGTGAAGAAGATAGAGTTGAATATTATACCCAGCATATAAATTTAATTCAATGGGTATTTATTGAATGCATATATGTGTCAGGAACTTTCTAAGCTGGAATGACCTTCGTTAATCTCCCCACTGGAGAGTGCTGAGCTGGAAGTTAGAGCTAAACCTCTGTCTTTTGTAAGTAGATACAATGCCTGGCTAGTTGAGAGCATAAAATAGATGCTCAGTAAATACTTTTGGTTACCTGTAAGCACAAATTTATAAAGGGCAAGGACCCAGTTGTGTCCATTGGAAGACTCATGTCCATTCAAGAACAAACAATTTTCCGGGTGACATTTTTGCCTTTCTGTTATTTCATAACACTTTACATGAACTTATATTCAAGTTGTGTTTGTTGTCCAGCGATTTATTTCCTCCCTAGTCTCTGAGTTCCTGGAGCTCAGGGATCCTGTGTCAGTCATCTTCAAACCATTCTTCATTCTTCCCTCACCTACCCGCTTTATCTGGAAACAGCAGAACAAAGGCGTTAAGAGGTCTGAGCCTGAATAGACGGCCTGGATTCAAATTTCTGTTCTGGCACTTACTTTGTGACACTGGAAAAGTTATTTAATCAACCAGCATTCCTCCTCTGCAAGATGGTGACCAAAATGTATCCCTCACAGGTTTGTTGTGCAGGTGAAATCAAATAATATTTGCAAAATGTTTATTACAGAATAAACTCAAATTGGTATTAGTGTTATTATCTGACACACAGAGGACACCCAATAGTTGATGTATAATTAATCAATCAATTGATGAGTGAAAATACCAGGTGCCTGCAATTTCCCTGAGTGAAGGAGTCTCGTCAATCCCAATAAAACTGCTCAGCTGGCTTTGCTTATCACTTGAGGTCAGGACTCAGCAGAGACGCTCTGCAGCTTCTCCCCCCAAGGGACAGTGACTACCCATGGCTGTTACCACCCAGGAAGGTAGGTCACAGCCCTGTGCAGCCATGGCCTCCCCAGGATCCCTGATTTCCTATGTGGTGACATATGCGAGTGCTGAGATGTGGGTTAGGTTGCACTCCAACAGGAAGGCTGGTGGAATCTGATGAGGCAGGAGTTTGAAGAAAAAGAAACAGTTTCTCTTACTAGTGAAGAAATGAATGTTCTGTACTGGAAAGACTGCCTGCAACCAAAGGGGGTGAAAAATGGAGAATGCAAGTTCACAGAAATCCAAACTGTGTAGGGTTGGATTGCCAATCCCTCACACTTAATGCTAACCCTAACCCTCCTATGAGTCCTGGACTCTCATGTTCTACCTAGTGTGGAGTAGATAGAAGTCACTTAGGAATTCATAGTCTTAACTTAGTTGATAATGGCTGAAATGGTAGAGCTTCCCGACAAAGCTTGTTTGAATGGCAGAACACAGGCCTGAAGCTTCCAGTCTATTCTGCTTTGAGTCCTGGGCACCTAGGCTGCAGGGCAGAAGTGCAGCCACTGAGGAGCCGCCCAGCACCTGCGAAGAGCAGGTGCAGTCCTCTGGGGAGGCCGTGGCTTGGTAGGGACAAGTCGGCACAGGACTAGGAGCCTGCAGGAGAGGCCAGCCTCACCGCACCCAGAGGCACACGCACACTCAAGAAGAAGCCAGAGAGGGGCGCCTGGGTGGCGCAGTCGTTAAAGCGTCTGCCTTTGGCTCAGGGCGTGATCCCGGTGTTCCGGGATTGAGTCCCACATCAGGCTCCTCCACTGTGAGCCTGCTTCTTCCTCTCCCACTCCCCTGCTTGTGTTCCCTCTCTCGCTGGCTGTCTCTCTGTCACATAAATAAATAAAATCTTTAAAAAAAAAAAAAAAAAAGAAGCCAGAGAAAGAGACCATGCCTTTTCCATATACCACCTACACACACACACACACACACACACACACACACTCTGGCCTAAACAGCAGCAGGCTCTTTGCGATGTCAAATTATCTCCTCTTCCTGAAGGGGTGAGTAAGTGGGTAATGTAGGAGAGCTACTAAACGTGTTTACTCCAAAACCACACCCTACATTCTGATACTCACACCCAGGACAGGAATGAAAATTTCCTTCTAGATGGAAATGTGAAGACAGAGGGGAAGAAATTTACCCTTAAACTCACTGTGCACAAGACTGACATGTGAAGTCTGTAAGCAAGCATCCAGTGGGCCCCTCCCTGTGTGTGCCAGGGCCTCCACCAAGGGCTGTGAGTGTGACAGTGGAGGTCCTTGCTCCCACCGCCGGAGGGCCTTTCACACTTCCCGTGCTGGGACCTCCCCTATGGTAGCTAACACTGACGACAGTTCAATAATTCCCTCAGATATAATCTATAAAGTAAGGAAGGTGTCAAAGAGCTTTTTAGAAGGGCTTTCAGCCCTTGCAGGAAACTAAAGAATAATATAGTCTTGTAAAATGGAGGAGAGATTGCTCCCCAGAGAGCATCCTGGGGTCCAATCCAACTTCCTCCAGATATCCTGAAGAATCAACAAGAAGGGGCAGTCCCACTGCTCACGGCAGTTTGCCGAACAATTTGGAAGCTGAGCAACATGATAGAAAGATAGCAGGCTTCAAACCCAAAAAATTACGTTTGGTTTGGGTCCTGATTCTGACTTTGGCTTACAAACTGTCTAACCTCATACCTTATTTTCCTGGAGATTCTTTTTCTACTTCACAGGTTTGTATTTACATTCAAATCAAGAGAGGAAATGTTTCTGAAAGCACATTTTCCCTACGTGTAGTCACAATGGGTCTGTGATATGAATGATTGAAAGGCACTAACAGTTGGAGGCTATGAATGTGAAGACTGGAAACATTAGGGAGGAGGGTAAACAGAGCAGGAGGCAGTGAATTGTGCAAGCCATAGAAATTCACATCCCCAAAAACCTCAGAATTCCCTTGAGAAATAAAGCTGTGGATGGTCATACGCTTGTAGTCTGGGGTTCCCATGGAAAATGAGAAGCTCCCCACTCATCTCTGCCCTTCTTGTGGAAACAGGATTATATACCCATCCACCTTGCTTCCCTTCCCCAGCCCGACTGCTCTAGACACTCTGACAGTCCATCATGTGCAAAAAACTTGAACATGTCTTAATATTTACTGGGAGACTGGGTGAATTGAAGTTCGATTTTCAGGCTAATTCTTCCTCAGTGGGCCTAACCCTTGGACTGTCTGAGACCTATCTCTACAGTAATGAATAAGAAACAGAGGGATATTAATTATTAGTCCACAGATGCAGCCTGAATATTGTTTATGAGCCCATCCATCAATCAATCGGTTCTGTCATTCGCTCAACAACTACCTGCTGAGCCTGGCCTGTGTGTAGTCACTGCATTGAGTACTTGCTGACTCTTGAAGTAGCCGCTAGTAGTAGCTTGTGAGGGAGGGAAAATTGGTATCTATAATATATTAGCCCCTTCTGCTAGAAAATTGGACATTGTACAGTGAAGACTCAACTTTGTTCAGGATGTTCAAATGATCTTACATATATTTGCTGATTTTCTTTTAGAATACTTAATTTTTAATATTGAGGAGCTTGGAGAAGAAAGCTTAGCTGTTGAAAGATTGGACCATGATCAAATTACAGATACATTCCTAGGACTTCTGCAGAAACGTTGAGAAATCCCAAATTCACACATTCATTTGACATAATTATTTTGTATCTGCTCTATGCCTGACATGTTTTCCAGCCATTGGGAATGCATGGCGCATACCAAGTGCATCATGCTCAAGCAGGCCTGGCACATGACAAAACAGAGATGCTATTAGTTATTAACACTATTATGAACCTACTATGTGCCAAATAAATATCGCATTGGCAAACATATAAAAGAAGTCAGTTCCCAGCACCAGGAATAACAACCAGCCTCTCTCCCCCAGATGATATTCTAAGATGGGCTGCCAGTCACTCCCACGGGACCCTGGGAGATCTTCCACTGATTTTTTCCCCTTGGTGTGAAGCTCCAAGTTCTGGTCATAATACATTACAGTCACTGAAGCCTAATTCCCTCATGTTGCAAGAACTGAAATGATCTCAACCATAAGCAGGTGCCCATAAATGTTTATGAAAGAATAAATGAGGCTAGCACATCCAGAATAGAACTCTTACGATTCCAACCCTAGTGAAATCAATATAAATCAGACTAAGACAGATGTTGGAACTTATTTAGAAGCTGTTCTACCCTCTCCAACACAGGGAACATCTGTTGTTCATCAGCCATCCAGCTTCCATTCACCCTGCCTCTGGGAACAGCATCTTTATTTTGCTTCTGGTCGGATGACCAACTGTGTGAGTTTGTTCAAGACTGGGGATTTCCTAGAACACAGAACTGTGCAGTGCTAACACCAGGATGGTCCCCTACAAACCAGGAGGCTTGGTCACCGTAGTCCTGATGAAACACCATTTCTCTGCCCTTACTTATATGAGCCAACAGATTTGGCTCTGCTCCAGGTACAGGAACTTCTAGGATGTTCTTTCAGCTCTCTATCAGGTAATGAAAATATTCTAGCATGCTGGCTTTTATCTAAACAGATATAGGGTCTGGAGCTGCTGAGACCATATTGCTATGACATGTGGGAAGTAGAGAAATGGAGCCAAACCAGAAGAAGCAGACCCCAAAAATGAAGACACAGAAACTAAACACTGGTGACATAATCTGAACACTCAAATCAATCTGTACTTAAAGCAAGACTATCTCACAGTTTTATTATCCTACAAGCTTACTCCTGTATAAATCAATATAGTTAAAAGGAAATTTCTAGACTTACTAATAGATATTTATTTTTTAGTTTTTGATAAGTATAAGGAAACTGCTAGATATGCTCCCAACCCTCAAGGAGTTCAGAATGTATTTATTTATAAGACAGAAGAAAAATAAATAGAAACTTAAGGTGGCATATGATGAGTGGCATAGGAGTAAGTGCACCTAAGTTCTGGGAAATCAATTTGGTCTGAGAGGATCAAGGAATATTATTGAGATTTAAATGCAGATGGGCTTTCCTGCAAGAAGAAACAGAAAAGGGAACTTTGAATGTAGGCACCTGTCACTTATCACTGCAGGTGATCACATGTCCCTTGCAGACTGTAAGCCCCTGTGTCCATCCCCATCCCAAGAGCACACACCCAAGGTACCCAATAATGACAAGTGAATGACAACATGCTTCCGTGGTGCCTTCTAAGAATACAGAGTGGATAGATGAACATTAAGTAAATCCCTGGAAATATTAATCTGGCATTGGCATATTATGTATTACATATTGGCGAGATACAATGGCAGAGAGTAAGTCTAGACTAAGGAGAATAAAGCATGCTGGTCTTCACACTCTAGGGAGGAAGTCCCTTCCCCTACAAGCAACTACATCCTTCATAGAACAAGTGTTGTTGCATTGCTAGGCATACAGGAAGTTAAAAAAATGCTAGGGGAGTCAATAAATTTTGTAGATTTGGCCCCCAAAACAGAGACTGAAAAAACAATTAAAACACAGGTATCTTATTAGGAAGCACCAACTGTATACCACACACCATTTTGCATCAGAGAATCCACAGCCATGAATTCCTGATTCCTCCAGTGGTTACGTTCTCATCCCAATGAAAGCTGAAGCAAACCCCAGCTAAAATAAGAAGAACCTTATTGGTTAGTACAATTAAAGTTGGAAGGGCAATAGTTTTTGGAATGACAATCCAGGTAAAAGAGGGAACATTTTTTTTTTTCTGAAGACCCTGTGGAACACTACAGCTCAGTGTGCATAAAGCTCAGTTCATAGTGGTTTTATACAGAGGCTTGCCCTGTCTTAGCAGAAGGGTGGCTTAAAGATCCAGTGTTTCACATCAATGCCTTTGGATTTCCATTTGTGGAACCCTCTACTGCTACTGGACCTACTATGGAAATATTACTTGTTTTTTGGAGGGCCTTCTAACACATCTGTGAAAACTTTTGAAAACCTGTGACAACCAGAAGATAAGAAGAAAGATTCCCTGTTTGTGTTATAGCGGATCTTTGGTTGGACCAAGTAAGAGAAAAACTTCACATAATGTTTTCTGGTTATTCACCAGCCCCTCCTACCTGCTTTATCTTTTGTGATAGTTTTTCATCAGCACCACATGGAAAAAGTCAGATTGAATCTTTGAAAGCAGTTATTTTGGGTCTTTTCATAGTATCTGAGTTTCTGATCTAGAGTATCATGGATTTGGTTCCATCTGACCAAGGCTGCGACTAGCTAAAAGCATCACTAATGAATTTTCACTAAGTGCCATGTACTAATCCTTGCAGAATTCAGTATTATACGTAATAAATTACTGTCTTTCATGATAACTTGGTGAAATAAATGTGCAGAGACTGTGTTCCTTTTTCTAATAAAATTAGATGTTCCTCATCCTTTTATTTCAATAATGTGAGAGTTCTCTACTCATCTCTGCCTGCCCAAGGTGGGGAGTACATGACTTTGTCTGAGAATATGTCCTGGGTCTGATTTCCCACTGTTCCCAATAAGAATGTGTTCCCATATCTGATTTCCTACTGTTACTAATACCAGACACTTTTCCATGAATGCTGCCTCTTTCTCAAAAAGAGAATTTTCATTCAAGACTTCTAATTCTCCTAGTAAGATGTAAAAGATAGCAAACTTCAAGGGTTTGAGATTATTAACTACCATATGAAGAAACAAAATTCATCAGTTTTCTACTTACCTTTATATTTTCTCTAACTTTGATATAGTTTACAATAAAGTTATGGAGAACCTAAGAACCAAATGATAATGACTCTATTGGTTACGTATGGCTTCATAACATCAAAACTTAGTGGCTTAAAACCAGAGTGAGTATTTCTCTGCACTCCACTTGTTGACGGAAGGCATGGTGAAGTCACGTTGCAGAGAGGCACCAGTAGGGATGAGGGAGTTATGGCAACCACTGTCACAACCAACCTGCCCTAGTCTGCCCTCTGGCCACAGTAATTCATCCTCCTCCTGATGAGTAAACATCCCTTCCTAAGACCCCTAAAGTCTCATCTGCTCATAGCCACAGATTAAACATCCACAATCCCTGTCCTACATCAGGGACAAAGGCAGATGAGAGGATCCTTGGAGTAGCTCCTTAGATGTGACCCCCTGTAATCCAAGAGCCTGGGGATTTAAGAAAAGTTTCCTGTCACCCACAAGCAAAACTTAAAATGGTGAGATGGGGCAGGAAAACCCGAACAGACACCCTATGCAAAAGGAAGATTAGCATACGAAACGATCGCTGCTCTGTAGCAATTCTAAATCCAGTCAGACATATTGTCAAGTCCCCCCATTCTGGCAAAGGAGGAGACACAGATGAGTCTGGTTCTGCTCCATGGAGGTGGTTTTCTCATCTCTAATCCTCTGTTCTTCTCTGCTCTTAGCTCTACTTTCTGAGGTATCTTTCCTTTTCAACAGAAAATGGACCATGTTTGCAGCCAAGTAGCTTTCTAGTCTGTTCCCTTTCCATAAAATTTGGGGTTCCAGAAACCTCTTTTTATTTTGAACTTTCTACCTCTTTAGTCCAATTGGGCCATGACTCATATGACTCTTAAAACTGTGGGGTTCACTCTATGCCCTAAATTTCATAACCATAATTCTTTTTGAGACAGATCTCTTTCAGTTTGGGGTCTGTGAGATTGCTGTGGGATAATACCCTTAAGATTTTTAGAAGCCCTTTGTCTTTTAAGAGGTCCTGGCATGACCTTCAATCTTTCCAAGGTACAAAGGATCTTATAACCACAACCTTGATTTGGCCTTTACTCTGAAGCTACTTTTTCATTTCTAAAAACCTGTCACAGTTGGAGAGACTGGAAACATGGTAAATGAGAAACAGCTTTATCTTCCAACTAAGAAAGTAATTAATTTTCTATATTTTCTCAAAATTTTGCTTGGAATTTGAAAAGATCTGTTTATAGCATTTCTCTAGCATTTTGCATGTTATCATACGCAGATAGAAGTACCCAAATGGCATTTTCAACATTCTATCAAGAGATCTCCTTAGCCAGAGACACAAGTTCATTAGAGATATTTCCTGTCTTCCTAGTTAGTACAGGTGACATATTTGCCAATTAGTCCATTACTACCTAACACAGGACACTCTTTAACCAGCCTCAACAAAAGAATTTTCTCGCACATGTTTCAACCTTCACCAATGGTTCTAATAGCCTCTTCACCACTTTTCCAGCATTGCCCACTGCCCAGTTCCAAGATCAATGACACTTGTTTCCAATTTTTCTTCATAGCACCAAATTCATGGTGCCAATTTGTATGTTTTATAGATATATGGTTATGTAACAAACACTCCCAGACTTAACAACTTCAAACAATTATGGTGTATAATTTCCCATGGATTTGATGGCTGGCTGGCAATTCCTCGGTTGGCCTCACCTGCTTGTGAGACTACAGCCAGTGAATGGTCTGGCTCAGCCTAGATGACCTATCAGAGTATTGTTTACATGTTTGGGCTCTCATCATGCTTCTCTAGAACAGTGGCGATGGCCAGGCTTCTCTTGTTGCAGATTCTTGTTCGTTACAGATTTCTTTACATGGTCATCTTTAGAGGGCATTGTTCCAAAAGAGCGAAAGCCACGAGTTCTCTAGGTCAAGCACAACATCACTTTCTGTTGGTCATCACAGGTCACATGGCCACCCCTGACTCAAGAGGCAGGGACTCTCTCTCCTCATGGTAAGATTATCAAAGTTATATTGCAAAAATACATGGGCACAAGGAGGAGAGGAGACATTAAAACCATCTTCTCAAATAATCTACCAGAGTAAGGAGAGATGAAGCGACGCAGTCTGAGGCACTCCCCACCAATTACCACTCCTCACGATCTGTGAGGGGACACACCAAGATGCTTAGTGTACCCATTCAGCACATAAGGCTTCCTTGGGTAGGCTGGAAAGAAAAAAACGTGCCTTGGAATGATCCTCAGGCAAGAGGAAAGAGGCAGAGGGTAAGTTTCTCTTTCTTGCTCCCTTTCATCTCCAGTTTTTCCATGCTTCACATGTATCCAGCAACAAATTAATTGTTCCTTTGGGTTAAGTTATTTGTCCTCCCCCCCGCCCCCAGTATCTCCTCTAGATGCTAAATCTCACACCACATGGGAGAGCTGTCTTGTGTTCCTGGGCTGCAGATTGGTTCTGCAACCAGCATAGGGAGAACATGATCACAGCTCAGCCAGAGGGCTGGACGGCACCTTGGGGAAGAGAAGGCTGTCAAGATGATCTGAGGTGTACATAACATTTGTTTCTATCATAGGAAAATCTTGAACTGAAAGTGAAGGCAGGAGTTTATATGACAGGTAGGATCCCCTTAGAAGCAGATATTCATATAGGTATTAGGGTAGAAGGACAGAATCCAAACAAGATGAAAGAACTAAATCTGATTGGCCATGAAATTAATGGACTATAATTGGAAGTCATGGAAATTCATAATTAGTTGAGGAAACTGGAAGGGAGCTGGGCATGGCCCACCTGATAGAAGAAGTAGGTGTGACTCCTTTCCAGAGGAAAACATTCTCAGTTTCAAACCCCAGTGTTAGCACAATGAAAAATAGTCAATTATGAGATCATAAAAAAAGATCACCAGGCACAGACAAGATCATCCACCCTGACAATCAGTCCAAAGAAATAACAAACAACAGATGTAGATTCCAGAAGCTTTAGTCATGGAATCATCAGATACAAGGTTGTAAAACAACTATGAATGAAAGGTTTCAAAAATATCACAAAACCAGAAAGTTACAAGAGATTATCAAAAATGACAGGGAGATTTGGAAAACACCTAAATAGAACTTACAGAAATTAAAGATGATAAAAATTTAAAAATCAGTGAGTGGATTAACAGCAATTCAAACACAACTGAACTCAGAATCTGTGGAGCAACAACAGTAGTTTGAAACCAGCGAGTATTCTGTACACTAAGCCGGGGTGGGGGGGGAGGCAAACCCTGTCACTCTAAAAATGTGTACCCAAGGAAACTATTTTTTAATAATAAAGGTTAATAAAGGAGTTTTCAGATAAACAAAAATGAAATAATTTAGTACAACAACCTTTATTAATGGAATTAGAAATACAAGTTAGGTAAATCTTTTTTAATTATATAAGCTCTCTTTATGAACATTTTTTAAAGATTTATTTATTTATTTTAGAGAGAGAGAGAACAAGGGGGAGGGACAAGAAAAGGGAGAATCTCAAGCAGACTCCACACTAAGCACAGAGCAGGGCTCAGTCTTAGGACCCTGAGATCATGACCTGAGCCAAAACCAAGAGTCAGGCACTTAACCAACTGCACCACCAAGGCACCCCTCTCTTTATAAAATTTAAACTGTACCTGTGGCAATGACCCTAGAAAGAAAGAGATGGATGCATTAAGACACTACAAGGAACATACAACCCTTGGATTTTTAAAAATGAGGGGGAGGAAAGAGGCAGAAATGGATCTGAGGTTTTGAGGGGTGAGTAAATTAGGATTTTCCAAAATAAAGCCATGAAAGCTATCTCTTATAATTAGATTGAGGTTACTACACAATCTGCAAGATGCAGAAACAGTGTTTTTATGCCCGACATTAAACAACACATGAACCAACTAAGTGACCTTTTTTAGGGCACAATCAACGCAAATTTTGAATTGACTTGTGCTGAGATGTGTTTTGTCTCTCGATTAAAGTATGACTGGACAAGTGTCTTTTTCAGGGCAGTTCCCCTTAATGACAAATAAATACTCAACATGTTCAAAACACAGCTGGGCTATACTAATATCAGACAAAAGAGACCATAAACCAAAAACAGTTATAAAAGACAAAAGAGGGTATTATGTATTGATAAAAGTTTCAATTCAAGAAGATATAACAATTATAAACATACATGCACCAAACAAGAGAGTCCCAAATTATATGAAGCAGAATTGAAGGGAGAAATAAACAATTCTGCAACTGTATTTGAAGAAATCAATACATCACTTTCAATAATGGATAGAATATCTAGACAGAGATCAATAATAAAGTAGAGCACTTGGACAGCATGATGAACCAACTAGACCTAACAGATACATAGAACACTCCATTCAACAATAGCAGAATACACATTCTTCTCAAGTGCACATAGAACATTCTCTAGGATAGATAATATGTTAGGTCACAAAACAAGTCTCAATACATTTAAAAGATTAACATTGTATAAAGTATCTTTTCTAACCACAATAGAATAAATCAATTACAGAAGGAAAAGAGAAATATTTATCAATATGTTAAAATTAAACACACACTGCTGAACAGACAATAAGTCAAAAAAGAAATCACAAAAGAAATGAGAAAATACTTAGAGATGAATGAAAGTGAAAACACAACTTAACAAAAGTCATAGAATGCAGTAAGGCAGTAATCAGAGGGAGATTTCTGCCTGCAATGCCTACATTTAAAAAAAAAAAAAAGAAATATTCCAACCCAGTAACCTAACTTTACACCACAAGGAACTAGAAAAAGAAGATCAAACTGAACACAAAATTAACAGAAAGAAAGAAACAATAGGGCTAAAAACAAAGAATAGAGCACAATAGAATCAATAAAACCAAAAGCTGGTTCTTTGAAAAAAATCAACAAAATTGACAAACCTTTAGATCGACTGATAAAGAGAAGAAAATGCAAATAACTACAATCAGAAATGAAATTGGAGATACAACTACTGACTTTACAGAAATAAAATGTACTATTAAAGAATTATATGGAAGACCCACTAGGTTGACTATAATCAAAAAGAGGAAGAAGGAAAGGGAGAAGAAGGAAATAAAAATGAGTACTGGCAGGATGTGAATTTGGAGAAATTTCAAAGTTGCTGATAGAAATGTAAAATTATGCAGCACTGTAGAAAACAGTTTGGCATTTCCTCAAAAAGCTTAACATAGAATTATCATCCTACCCAGAAATTCCAGTACTAAGCATATGCCCAAAAGAAATGAAAACAAGGACTCAAAACAGATATGTGTACACCAATGTTCATTATGGTACTACTTACAAAAGCCAAAAAGAGGAAACAACTCAAGTGTCCATCAACAGATGAATGGATAAACAAATATCGTCTATACATCCAATGGAATATTGTTCATCCATAAAAAAGAATGGAGTTCTGATACATGCTATGACCTGGATGAACTTTGAGGACATTATGCTGAGTTAAATAAACCAATCAATAGGATAAATATTGTATGATTCTACTAGTATAAAATATCTAGAGTAAAAAAATAAAATCTAGAATAAACAAATTAATAGAGACAATTAAATTAAAGGTTACCAGTGAGAAGGGTAGAGCACTGGCGAAGTATTACTTAATGGTTACAGAGTTTCTCTTTGGGATGATAAAAAAAATATTTTGGATATAGATAGTGGTGATGGTTGTCCAACATTATGAAAGTAAACAATGCCACTGACTCATTTACTTTCAAATCGTCAAAATGGTAAATTTTATGTTCGATGTATTTTACCACAAGAAAATAATGGTTAGCAATCCAAGTATCTAACAGTGGATAAATGGATACATAAATTATGTAACATTCATTCAACTGAACGTTATGTTTCTACTTATTAATATGATGATTACCATTTAATTAAATATTAGAAAGCCATTAAAATCCTGTAGGAGAATACTGATATGGGAAAGTATCAGTGATATCGTATCAGTCAGGGTTTCCAGAGCAAGAGAATGAGTAGGACATATACGTATACATATATGTGTAGAAAGAAAGAGAGAGAGAGAGATTTCTTTTAAGGATCAACTTATGCAACCATGGGAACAAGTCCAAAATTTATAGAACAAGGCAGCAGTCTGGAAATTCAGGCAAAAGTTAATGTTGCAGTCTTAAGACTGGCTGGCAGGCTGGAAACCAGTTTTTGTTCTTAATGCCTTCAACTAACTGGATAAGACCCCCAACATTATCAGGTGTAAGCTACTTAGTCAGCCAATGGTAAATGTTAATTACTTCTACAAAATATCTTCACATTGATATTGAGTGTTTGAACAAACAATTGGCTACCATACCCTACCCAAGTTAACATATAAAATTAACCAACACAGATATAGTACAAAGATAAAAAAATCAAGCTATAAAATGTTGTGTATGATATGCTCCCATTATAGAAACAATTATCTATGTACATATACTTAGATATATTAGCAGACAAAGATACTGCAAATGTATCTGTTTACAACTATTTATCAATCTTACATTGATAGGATTATAAGGCATTTTGTTTTGTCTTTGTGCTTTTCTGTGTTCCTCAGTAACATCCAGAGAATTTGTATTTTTCTCATAATTACCAAAGTTAGTTTTTAAAGCTTAGATAACAGCATAGAAGAGTCTTTATAATGTCATACTGAGTGCACGAAGTAGAATATTCTGATTATGTTTGAGTGATGGACACAAGAGAGATCATTCTCCTACTTTTTTCTTATCCAAATTTATTTAATCAGCATATATTATTTTTTATACTGAAAACATTTGAGGATTTTGTACTAAGATGTAAAATTATTGTTTATATCACCAAGTGAAAAACAGCAAGATTTGGATTTGTACATACTATGAGATTATAGCCACATAAGAATATGTATAAGAACATATTAAGGAAGGAAACACATCAAAATACTAATCATGGTTATGAGAGTAGAATTGTTGGAAAGGATTTTTTCTGTTAAAATTTTTCTAAAATGTGAATATTAACTTGTGCTATGAAATATTTGGAAAAACAATGGCATGGGGACCTCCCCCCCCCCCAGTCCCGTCCTCGAGCAGTTGGCTTTCCAAATTTGCAGCCTCATTTTCCTGTTCATATAGCCGTTTTTCCAGGACGAGAGCTTGAATGCATCCACTTCTCTCCTGCCATGTTGGGGGTCTTAGCAATCCAGGCCCATGTGGGGAATCCAAGGCTGAGCAAGCTGTGCTCACAGATGTTTGTTAATTCAGTTCAACTATGTTTTAGTCATTTCCAAGGCTACGACTACACCTATCGGTCACTAAAATGAGAAATCAGTTAAGAAAATGAAATAAAATTATAAAAATTATTTTATTAGCATGAACATTCCTGCCCCCTCCAGGAAAGGTCATGGTTCCTTCTTCTAGTTCTGTTGGTGGTGTATGAGCTCAGCCTGCATCATCTTCTTCTATGGTCCCGTATTAACCAATAAAATGCTTTTCATCTGGCTGGAGTTTTAAACCAAGTTATTGGTGCCTTTTGTAAATGACTCATAAGTCTCATGGGCACGTGTGTAAGTACATATCCCCACACACAAAATATGCATGTATTTCTCCAGAATTGTTAGCTCAGAGGTTTGTGGAACAAACCCACTACCTACTTTTGTACTGCCCACAAAGAAAGAATGGTGTTTACATTATTAAAGGATGACAGAATAACATAGTATCTTTCCTTTTGTCACTTGACTGACAAACCCTAAAGTATTTGTTATCTGGACCTTTGTTAGAAAGTTTGCCAATCCCTAGGTTAGCTGATCTGCAACATTACATCTTTAAGAGTTTCCTGGAAAATATACAATAATATGTCTTATATTTATAGTAATGCTTCAGTGGACCTCAGGCTGTTGAAACATGGACCTATTTGTAACTTGCCCTTAAATCGATCTGTGGTAATCTGTATTTTTTTAAATTTTAGTATCTGATGTTCAGGGATTTCTGGAGGTTGGGAGACAGAGATTTAAAAAAAAAAAGACAAGGATGTGGCTCTTAAAGCATCTTAAATTCTGCCTACTTAAGTTCTCTGGATAAGTTTTTCACTGAATGTAGTAAAGTTTATTTAATTTCATCTGACTATATATATTTTTTTTCATTTTCATTGTATTTCTTTCTTTTCCATAATACTATTTTTATTATATTATGTTATTCACCATACAGTACATCCCTAGTTTTTGATGTAATATTCGATGATTCATTACTTGCGTATAACACCCAGTGCCCTCCTTATTACCCATCACCAGCCTATCCCATTCCCCCACCCCCCTCCCCTCTGAAGCCCTCAATTTGTTTGAGTCCATTGTCTCTCATGCTTAATTCCCCCTTCTGTTTACCCCCCTTTCTTTATCCCTTTCTTCTCCTTCCGATCTTCCTAGTTCTTATGTTACATAGATGAGAGAAACCATATGATAATTGTCTTTCTCTGCTTGACTTATTTCACTTAGCATTATCTCCTCCAGTGCCGTCCATGTTGCAGCAAATGTTGAGAACTCGTTCTTTCTGATAGCTGAGTAATATGGACCACATCTTCTTAAGCCAGTCATCTGTTGAAGAGCATCTTGGCTCCTTCCACGATTTAGCTATTGTGGACAATGCTGCTATGAACATTGGGGTGCATATGGCCCTTCTCTTCATTACATCTGTATCTTTGGGGTAAATACCCAGTAGTGCAATGGCTGGGTCATAGGGTAGCTCAATTTTTAACTTTTCAAGGGACCTCCACACTGTTTTCCAGAGTGGCTGTACCAACTTGCATTCCCACCAACAATGTAGGAGGGATCCACTTTCTCCACATCCTCTCCAACAATTGTTGTTTCTTGCCTTGTCAATTTTTGCCATTCTAACTGGTGTAAGGTGGTATCTTAGTGTGGTTTTGATTTGAATTTCCCTGATGGCTAATGATGTTGAACATTTTTTCATGTGTCTGTTAGCCATTTGTATGTCTTCATTGGAAAAGTGTCTGTTCATATCTTCTGCCCATTTTATGATTTGTTTATTTGTTTCTCACGTATTGAGTTTGAGAAGTTCTTTGTAGATCTTGGATACTAGTTTTTTATCTGTAGCATCATTTGCAAATATATTCTCCCATTCCGTTGGCTGCCTCTTAGTTTTTTTGACTGTTTCATTGGCTGTGCAGAAGTTTTTATCTTGATGAAGTCCCACAAGTTCATTTTATCTTTTGTTTCTCTTGCCTTTGGAGATGTGTCATGAAAAAGTTGCTGTGGCTGATGTCGTAGAGGTTGCAGCCTATGTTCTCCTCCATGATTTTGATGGATTCCTGTCTCACATTGAGGTCTTTCATCCATTTGGAGTTTATCTTTGTGTATGGTGTGAGAGAGTGATCAAGTTTCATTCTTTTGCATGTAGCTGTCCAATTTTCCCAGCACCATTTATTGAAGAGACTGTCTTTTTCCCACCGGATGTTTTTTCCTGCTTTATCAAAGATTAGTTGCCCAAAGAGCCAAGGGTCCATTTCTGGGTTCTCTATTCTGTTCCATTGGTCTATGTGTCTGTTTTTGTGCCAGTACCATGCTGTCTTTGTGATCACAGCTTTGTAGTACAGCTCGAAATCCGCCATTGTGATGCCCCCAGCATTGTTTTTCCTTTTCAACAGTTCCTTGGCGATTCAGGGCCTTTTCTGGTTCCACACAAATTTAAGGGCTGTTTGTTCCAGTTCTTTGAAAAATGTCATTGGTATTTTGATCGGGATGGCATTGAAAGTGTAGATTGCTCTGGGTAGCATGGACATTTTAACTATGTTAATTCTTCCGATCCATGATCATGGAATATTTTTCCATCTTTTTGTGTCTTCCTCAATGTCTTTCAAGAGTGATTTGTAGTTTCTAGAATATAGATCCTTTACGTCTCTGGTTAAGTTAATTCCAAGATAACGTATGGTTTTTGGTGCTATTGTAAATGGGATGGATTCCCTAATTTCTTTTTCTTCAGTCTCATTGTACGTGTATAGAAATGCAACTGATTTCTGAGCATTGATTTTGTATGACTATATTTGTACTGAATTTTTAAAAATGTGTACTTCTCTGAGCTTTGAATCCACATTACCCTCAGATGTGTCATTCTAGAAATAAGAACATGCATGGCTCTTCCTTACGGATCATTTGGTAGGCAGAATTTTCAGCTGGGCCGTCCTCCCAAATAACTATATTGCATGGAATGTTGGGAGTGTTTGGTTTTTTTTAATCTGTAAGCTTCCCTTCACTCATTATTAAAATAATAGCTACTAGTAGCGATGATGATAGCTAAACAAAAGCACTCAAACAACACCCGTGTAGATATTTGCTGTTGTTCTTCTAGTTCTCTCTGTCAGTTTCTTGGACTCAGCTTAATACAGTTAGCTTAAACTATGTGAAAAATATAAACTTCATAACTTCAAAGTCTCACAGAACAGTAAGTTTACTTCTTGCTCACCAAACATTCCTGGCAGGACTTTTGTCCTGGACTGGGGTGGCTCTCTTCCATTCAGGGACCTGGGCTCTTTTCACCTTAGGAAGTTTTGGGTCCGGGGGCTTCCTTGTTATCTGCAACCAGCCAGCAGAAAGAGAAACCATAGGGAGCACCCACAGGAGATTTATACGACAACCATCGAAGTGGCCCACATTCTGTGGATGTAAATTCCCATGGAAAATTTCATCATATTATGGACCTGAGGATCGATTTCTGCCACATCTCCTGTACACTTTGTATTCTTCTCATTGTTAGGTGTGTGTGTTCATGTCATCAATCTGAAAGCATATGAGTAAGGGTATTGCTTTACTCATCACATCTTCCAAAGTGCAAATCCTTGCTAAGTGCATGCATACATGTTTTCTGTAGAATAATGCTTCTGCTTTGCAGGCTTGATGTTAACAGTAAAGAAGGTTTTCCTTTTTTCCTATTGCTAAGCCTGCAATCATCCAATCATATAAAAATGCCAATAATAAAAGAGAAACAATGTAAATCTGGTTAAACAAATATCACTGATATTCACAAGAGAAAAAAATCTGTCAGCTATGGCTGATAACTGTAAAACTAAAGCACCAAAGAGAAACTGGCAAATGCTGTTGTCCTTGGGATTTGGCATTTTTGAAGCCAATTTAAAAAACAAAGTGATATTAAATGACAAATGGGGAAGATCCACTTTATTGGAAATTATCCAAGCCTGACAAAATATAAAGAATTTCTGTATATGAACCATGCAATAAAACCATGGTTTAGTATCACACTCATTGTCATTTACAAAATAAATAAATAAATAAAATGCCAATTTATTCAAATTTATTTCTCCATTTCACATTTTGTTTTCTTGAAATTGAATCATTTATCTGCATGAGGAGACACAGCAAGCTAAAGGGTCTCTGTTAAAGTTATCCACCATTTCCTCAAATTTTGTTTGTGGGTGGAAGGAAGGTCACTGTTCTCCTTGGTCTTTGAATTTCTTATTTGCCTTCTTCTGGTTTCAGTAGCAAAGACAATGACGTGGCAAGAAAATAACAGTGAACAGCATCACTATTACCTGTGAGAGCGATGAAGACGTTCCTGGTGTAAACCACACATGGAATGAGCAAGGCCACTTCCAGGGGCAGGAACCTAGCCCAGTGTCATCTGGATACCACTGACTCAAAAACCAACAATTCACAAAAGTCTTCAAAACAAATACAGGAGGGGGAAGTGGGGAACAGGTGAAATACACGAAGGGGAGGAAGAGCTACAGAATTCCAGTTATAAAATAAATAAGGGAGATGAAAAGTACAGCATAGGGAATATAGTCAAGAACTTGTAATAACTGTAGTGACAGATGGTAACTACATATAGTAGTGAACATTTTCCAATACACATAATGGTGGACTCACTATGTTGTACACCTGAAACTAATATTTGATATCAACTATGCTTCCATTAAATAAAATACCAGGCTTCCAATTTAGCAGATATACAGGGAAACACATCTCATTCCCTTCTTGTCACCCTGCTGAAAGACACCATCTGAGTATTTCCATATGGGGTTGAGGGCTCTGTGCTTTAAGCCCCCCAGGACTGTTGCCTGAGCTCAGCCTTGCAAAATCAGGGGCCACATTTAAGAGCTCACCTGGAGGTGGTGGACTCAGGCTGTGGGAAGCAGAAACAGAAGACAGCTGAATGAGCAAAGAAGAAGAATTACTTGGAGTGGCTCGAGACATATGCTTATTTCTTTAATGACTTCTAAAGTCTCTTTCACTCACTTTGGTGTTTATGATAAATTATTTTTAATAACAATTCAATAATAATTCAAAACTAATATTCTAAAAGCTGAAAAAAAAGCAAGGCATCAATAAAACTCCCTGCCGCCCCTCCCACATCAAAAAAAGACAAACAAGCATAAAAGCATAATACTCATAACTCAGATATCAAACCCAATCAACATGGTAAATTTTTTAGTTCCTCTTTAGTTCCTCTTTTTTAATTATGTGATTCCTTCTCCGGATGATACACTACTAGGTTAATTCAAAAACAAATGGCTATAAAGTCCAAAGCAGTCAACATAAAAGACAGCTAAATCACTGATTTATCATCCATTCGTTGGGAAATATATATATATTTACTAAGATTATAACAGTATAAATGTCATTTCCCTTTGGAAGACAGAATTCAATTACAGGTTATTTTCCATTTATATTTTTAGATTCTTAATTCAAGAGAAAACAAGTGAAGGCCTAAATTTTAGATCATCAGTTGTACAGCTGCGAAATAAACATCTGTCACCAATATATGAAGATTAAAATTGTATCTCATTGGTTTTTACAGCCACAAAATCACACCTGTTCCCTTGCACCTCAAATTTTTGGATGGTGTCCATTTTTTGAGGAAAGATAATCACCTAAATGGTGGGGTTTTGTAGTTCTCCTCCCATGGCCCTAAATTCAAACACCACGGCCTCCACAACAGAGTGAAATGTCAACTTAGAAATCCATTCCATTGATCCTGAGCTCTACATAACCAATAATTATTTGTTTAAAATAACTGAGGAATCCTGCTGCAAGGATCACTTTGCAAATCAGGAAAGGGAGAGACCTGTCATGGCTGGGCCAAGTCACATAACTCACAACAGACAACAACAAGACTCCTATTCCCCTCATGCTTATTATGATGCCCCATCCTTCAGGCACTGAGAATTATAACAAAAGATTTTCAAAGAAGAGTTAGTCGATTATGCAGAAAGGCTGTTTTGAGACATATGTCAGCATCATTGAAGTGTTTTTGTTTTGTTTTGTTAATGAAATGAAAGGTAGGTGGGTGGGAGAACACACAGCAGGTAAAGGAAACCCAGCTCATTATGACTAGAAGAGCCTTGGAAAGCACAGGGACATTGAGGCCTTGGAGGATGGGGAAGGGAGGTCCCAAAATTCAGAACAACAAATAGAACAGATGGAGGTACTCTGTGCACATACCATGGTTTACCAACATTTTAAAAACATAGGACTTATTTTTCCTGCAAATTGATTTTTAGTCATTGGTTTAGATATAGACTTACTTCTGTGATTTCATAATCCAAATTAATTATCTGTTCCTGGATTATATCCAATATTTGTTTAATTTTGGAGAGGTCCCATTATCTGCTTATATTACTGTGGTCTGGCAAATACCATAATTTCCTATAGAACAAAGTTTCAGTCTCTACAACTCATAATCTGCATAACACCTTTTACATACTATGCTCAGGAAATCTATAGAAGGGGCTAAATTTTGATACCATTAGCAGCTTCAGACATTGGGACAATCTCGAAATTCTAGCTTGAATTCTTTTCTGTAAGTCTGAGCCCTAACACAAACTAGCCGTGTGGTTTTAAACAAGCTATTTACTTGTTGGAGTCAATGTTTTCATACATAAAAATGGGCATTAGAGTATATAAAGTTCAAAATTTTTTCATACTCTAAACCCTATGATTTTTATAAGACATAAATAAAATGAATTGTACTGTAAAAACTGCAGGCCAGTTTCCGTGTTAAAATAGTTAATTGAACATACGCATACAATTTTGCTCCCTCCTGAAAACTCTGTAAAACCACATACACAAATTAAGACATGCACACTGAAGGTTACAAGAACACAGGAAGAGCCAACAGCAACAGATGGATGCATGATAATTGGCTTGGCAGCCCAAGAGCCCTAAACACAAAGCCTCCAGAAAAGAAAGCTAAGATCTAATCCAATTTATACATCAGAACCCTTTAAAAGATACAGAAGGACAGGAAGCAAAACTAGGGACAAGGCGGGAGAGGGGGGTTGCGTAAAATAAGGAGAGTGGGTAAGAGCTCTTGGATAAGCCATAGCTCCTCTGGATCACCTTTCCTATTTATTGTCCTTTGAATAACAAACCTAACCCTACTCCAACAAAAGCTTAGAGCAGTATTTCCTAGAGAGAGTTAAACCGGGAATATCTGAAATGGATGATGTCTCACAAATAAAAGGGGTTGGTCCTGTAAAGAAAATAAGGACATTAAATCATCACATGTGTATTGAAAGCAAAATTTAAAATCCCCAGCCCTGTTCCCTTTTCAGTTCCTATGATGCTAGAAGCCAGCCCTAGAGACACGAGAGTTAAAGAATCCTTTCTACAGATTCTTACCAAGAAAGATGTAACAAATAGCCTACCCAGATTACCCTGTAATAAATTCAAAATCAGTAAGTCACTGCCATACAGTCAAAGCTTTGGTAGGCTTTTTAATTCCCTCTTAATCATGAACAGACAAGCAAAAGTTACCAGATTCACAAGAAGAACTCATTACATAGAAAGTAGAACTGAAAACAAGCAGAGAAAAGCAAATGGATGTAATAGAGATTCTGCAAAGGAAAGAAAATATCAATAAAAAATTATTACTATCATCAGAGATACAAAATAAGATATTGCAATCATGAAACAAAATCAGAATATTATAAAACAAATATTCAGAGAATAAGAAGCATTTTGAAAAGCATTTGACAACTAAAAGCACAAAATAAAAACACAACAGGACAAAGTCTTGTACTTAAAAGACAAAGTCAAAGTACTTTCCCAGAAAGGAGAACAAAGAGATGGAAAATTGAAAGAAAAAACAAGTGAGAAAACCAGAGGACCAAATCAAGAGGCCCAATATCCAAACAATAGGCATTCCAGAAAAAGAGAACAGAGACTATACATGAAAAGAAATCATGAATAAAATAATTCAAGAAAGTTTCCTATTACTGAAAGGGCCAAATGTCCAGTAAAATAGATAAAGTAAACAAATAACAGGAAATCTCAGAATATTGTAGCCAAGGAGAAAATTCTAGAATCTTCCAGCACGGATGGGAAGAACAATTTGTATAGAAAGAATGAAGAGTTAAAAGACTTCGGATTTCTCATCAACAAGCCTGAAAACAAGGAGCAACTCATCAAAACACTGAAGGAAAATGATTTCTAACCTAGGAGTCCACAACCAAACTATCAAAAACGTATAAAGATTGAATAGAGACATTTTTCAAACCTGCCAGACCTCAAAAAATATTTCACCTTTGGACTTTTTCTTAAAAAGCCACTACAGAATGTGCTTCAGCAAAATGGGAGTGAAATCCAAGGGAAACGAAGACACAGGATAAAGGAAACAGGACATGCACTACAGGACAAAGTCAAAGCAATTCCTGGGAGGATGAGGGAGAATGCCCCAGAATGACAGCTTATGTCAGATCTAGAGTCCACGGGGCTTACCGAAGAGACACACCTGTTGAGTACACACCAGCATATGCTCCTTCTACCTCACCAAAGGCTCTGTTTTGATAGCAACAGAGAGGTAGAGGGAGGCCACAGGAAGCTTGGAAGCAGAACCGTGGAAAACAGCACTCCTCCTACCGCAGTTCTGCCCCGTATTCAGTTCCCAGTCCACACCATAGCCATCATTATGCTTCAGCTGCAGGATGCTAGAACTTCCAGTACTGACCACCTCCCCTGCGGGCTTCCTGAGTAGACACCCTTAGTCACTCTTATTGACGAGGAGGTCGTCTGGGTCCCACATGCTCACCATGGTAATTATTCCTCCCAACTGTCTGATTCTGATTCTGAACAAATTGCCTCTCACTTACAAACACCCAGTGTTTATTCCATCAAATGTCTTCTTCAATGTACATCACCCAGTTATCCCTTCCCCCCATCCACCTCCCCTCCAGCAACCCTCAGTTTGTTTCCTAGAGTTCAGTATCTCTTATGGTTTGCCTCCCTCTCAATTTTCGTCTTATTTTCTTTTTCCTTCCCTTCCCCATGTTCATCTGTTTTGTTTCTTAAAATCCACATGAGTGAAATCATATGGTATTTGTCTTTCTCTGACTGATTTATTTGCTTAGCATAATACCCTCTGGCTCTATCCATGGCATTGCAAATGGCAAGATTTCATTCTTTTTGATGCCTGAGTAATATTCCATTGTATATATAAACCACATCTTCTTTATCCATTCATCTGGCAATGGGCATATGGGCTCTTCCCATAGTTTAGCTATTGTGGACATTGTTGCTATAAACATTGGGGTGCGTGTGTCCCTTCAAATCACTATGTTTGTATCCTTTGGGTAAATACCTAGTAGTGCAATTACTGGGTCATAGGGTAGCTCTATTTTTAACTTTTTGAGGAAACTCCAAACTGTTTTCCAGAGTGGCTGAACCAGTTTGCATTCCACCAACAGTGTAATTGGGTTCCCCTTTCTCCACATCCTCACCAACATTTATTGTTTCCTAAGTTGTTAATCTTAGCCATTCTAACTGGTGTAAGGTGGTATCTCAGTGTGGTTTTGATTTGTATTTCCCTGATGCCCAGTGATGTTGAGCATTTTTTCATGTGTATGTTGGCCATTTGTATGTCTTCTTTGGAGAAATGTCAATATGATACTAGCACAAAAACATAGATCAATGGAACAGAATAGAGAACCCAGAAATGGACCCTCAACTGCATGGTCAATTAATCTTTGACAAAGCAGGAAAGAATATGCAATGGAAAAACAACAGTCTCTCCAACAAATGGTATTGGACAGCCACATGCAGAAGAATGAAACTGGATCGTTCTCTCACACCATACACAAAGATAAACTCAAAATGAATGAAAGACCTAAATGTGGGACAGGAATCCTTCAAAATCCTAGAGGAGAACACAGGCAGCAACCTCTTCGACCTCGGCTGCAGCAACTTCTTGCAAGGGGGTGGGATACCAGTGAGCTGGACAGCGAGTCTCAGCTCTAAGTCCTTCAGCTGTGTCTTGTGGGACATGACTGTCCCCTGGCCTAGAGCAGCAAGGCAGGAGCAGGGAGGTTCTGCAGTGGGTGGGGCGTGTGCCAGAGACACCCCATCTGGCCAGGGTAGGAGGCGCACGCGTGCTTCCATTTGTCTTTACCTCTCCTGAGTATTCTCTTCTCCTTCTCTTTCATCCATTTCATATTTAGCACTGAAAAAAAGCTATAACCACCCTGGAAACACTAAAAAGAAAATGAGAGAGATGAACCTATTTCAAATATAACCACTGCAAAAAAATTCAGAAGCTAATATTTAAAAACCAGACAAACCCCTAGCCTTTGAAACAGGTGCCCCCTGGAACTCCAGAATGAAACCGGGGGAAGCCAAGCTCCTCCAACTGAATCCCTACAATTGAGAGGAGGCTCATTTGTCTGTGAAGCAAACAAATACTCAAAAGATTTTCCCACTCACTCTTCACCCTTGACCAAACTAGAAGATCACAAAAATTTTTAAAAATAAAAAAACTTCAGCTTCCCAAATTCCCTTGGTTTCCTATCTCTTATTCTTGGCAGTTGAATGGCAGGCAATGCAGGATTAGAGAGAGCAACCAAATAAGGCTGAGTTACATCGAACAACCTGGAGATCTAAGGATGTGACCAATCTCGCTCTTTGGAATGCTAAGGCCTGCCCTGGTGACCCAATATGCTTCATCTGCAGGAAATCAGGCCAGTTTGGGGGGCTTCTCCGCAGGGATCTACACCCATATATACCTTCATGCCAGCACACCCACGCAGACTCAGACACACACCATCCTCCTGCCACCTGTCACCCTCCCTCTGGAAAAACAACTGCAGCACGCCCACCAGGAAAAATTGGAAGGGACATCTAAATAAGGTGATGGAACTTTGGAAGAGAAGATGCGAGAAAGAAGAGAGAAGGGAGAAAATGAAAAAGGAAATGAGAGGAATTGTATTACATTAGGTGCCACAACATTTATCTGTTGGACATTGTTTTTATTTTTTTAAGATTTTATTTATTTATTTTGCGGGGGTGGGGTGGGGTGGGGAGGCTAGGGGCAAAGGAAGAAGACGACTCCCTGCAGAGCAAGGAGCCCAATGCAGGACTCAATCCCAGGACCCTGGGATCATGACCTGAGCTGAAGGCAGACACTGAACCGACTGAGCCACCCAGGTCCTCTTGGACATCGTTTTCAAAAAGAATTTCCCAGAGATAATGGAGATGTGGAACAGTAAAGGGTGCAGTCCAGGAACACAAGAAATAGAAGATGGGACAAGGGACCAAGACAGACTTGGTTGATAAAAATCAAACCCCTTCCACTGCTACTCACCTCGGCTAGTTCCAATGAGGCCTGCTTTTATTTTTTATTTATTTTTATTTTTTTATTTTTTCAATGCTTTTTTATTATATTATGTTAGTCAGCGTACAGTACATCCCTGGTTTCTGATGTAAAGTTCTATGATTCATTAGTTTCGTATAACACCCAGTGTGCCATGCAAGGCCTGCTTTTAGTTAGTAAAACTTAGCATGCCGAGCTTATTAAATACATTTTTTAGTAGACACAAGAAAGAGGGATGGAGAAGGGGAGGAAAAAGAGGGAGGGGAGGAGGGAGGACGTGGGGAGGGAAAAGGAACATGCAGGCCAGGCTAGCCTCCTCATGTTCTAGGACATCAGCCTAGGGGCACTGTGTACACTGTGGGCAGCTTGTCACTGGCTTCCCCACACTTCTGCTGCTCATCTCTCGCCATCTTCTTGTTGCACCTGAAGCCAGAACACCAATGCAAGTGCGACAAGGGGTAGGTGAGACTACTATGGACTCTGGGAAACAAACTGAGGGCTTCAGAGGGGAGGGGCTGGGGATTGGGACAGGCCTGTGATGGGTATTAAGGAGGGCACATATTGCAGGGTGCACTGGGTGTTATATGCAAGTAATGAATCATGGAACACTACATCAAAAACTAAGGATATACTGCATGGTGACTAACATAACATAATAAAAAAATATTATATTAAAAAAGGGAGGGGCAGTTAAGCCCTCCTTTCTCAGCAGCGCCCCCTTTTGGGCAGAGAAGGAATAGCCACGGAGGACTTCAGGCTCCCAGAGCGGGAATGAGGACAGTTAGCCCGCCATAGATGCCCTCTCTGATTTCTGAATACTGGGACTACCACATAGGATTTCTTGGTGAGAATTAAAGCAGATAAAATATAAATTATTTTTTGAAGATTTTATTTATTTATTTATTTATTTATTTATTTATTTATTTATTTATTTATTTATTTTAGAGAGAGAGGGAGAGGGAGTGATCGCAAGCAAGGTGAGGGGCAGAAGGGAAGGAAGAGACACCTAAGCGTCTTATGCTCCATCTCATGACCCTGAGATCATGACTTCAGCCAAAACCAAGAGTCTGGCGCTTACCCGACTGAGCCACTCAAGCACCCCCAAATATAAATTATTGCTATTATTGTGTCAAGTGCATATGAAGCACTGAAAAATAATGTGCATTTTTTAAGCTAAATCCTTTGTCATCCTTTCAGATAATGGCAAGGTCCTCCAGTTCCCACCGGGCGCATGGGGGAGTAGGTCTTTAAGGGTAGCGGCAGGTATAGATGTTTCAACAGAGCCCAGCCCATCTGTCTTCCTGATCAGGCCCAGCAGACAGCAACCACAACCTGATCATGGCCACCTCCTGTCAAGGGCTTTGGGCCTCTAGAGATGGATGAGGATTTGTTTTGCATTTTAACAAGTGCCTGCTTGGAGACAATCACTGTCCTTTGGTGTCATGCATAAATGAAAGGAATTTTCAAAGATAAAAATGCGGCCCTGAGGAAGCCACAGGAGGAAGAAACGCCTTCCCAGAAGTCCCCCAAGGGCGTCCTTCTGTGTGAAGGAGGGAAAGATATGGCCTGGGGGGAGCAGCTGGCACAGGACCAGCAGAGGGCTCTGGGACAGGTGCGCAGGGCCCTAGAAACCTAAGCCTCATCAGTGACAAAAAACATGCTCCTTCACTCTGCAAGCTGTGCACCTAGCTCTTTCCTTTTCTCTCAAATGTCAGGAGATGTTAGAGACACAGTTGCTTTCTCCAAGCCTGTCAATCTTCCTGTACCTCTTCTTTTTTTTTTTTTAAGTCGCGGCTTTCTACAAATAAATAATGTAGTTTCTCTGGAGACTTTCCTATACACCACGAACCATCTTACTTTATTTTTCAGTGCTTTATATGTACTAGACACAATGATCGTCATATTTTATATTTTATCTTCTTTAATCCTCACAAAAATGATATGTGGTAGTCCTGGATTCAGAGAGTGCCCTTGTGGAGGGGCTAACCGTTCTTGTTCTTGCTCCTGCTCTGGGGAATCTGGGCTCTTCTGTGGCTCTTCCATCTCTTCCCAAGAGGGGGCGCTGCTGCGGCTGAGGACCTCATTCCAAGGGAGTCTAAAACAGAGCATTACTAAACAATTGATTTTCGTTTCAAAGAATTTCATATTATCTTGTACTCACATATTTTCTTGCCCCCACATTTATCATGCACATCTTCTTATTGCCGATATAGATCATTTTTCGTTGTTGTGGCATATAGACTGTATGGCATTGTGCCGGCAACCTTGTTCCCTGCCTCTACTGAGGTGTGTGAGCAGTTTGCTCTTTAGAAGAAAGCAAGACATGACTGCCTTCTCTGGAAAAAAAGCAATGCGGTTATGAGTTAAAGAAGAAAATAAGACCAGAGGCTCTAGGTAGAGTGGAGAATACTAGAAAAAAAGCTCAGCGTTTTTAGTATAGGTGGAGATCCTGAAGATCAGAAGATGTAAATTTCTTGGTCAGTTTTGATTGAGAATAATTCTTATTTGAACTAAAAAACTAATGTGGCATTCTTGGAAAAACAGGCTGGGAGATAGCTTGGACTTGGAAACTTGGTTAGATTTACAAACTGTTACATGATTTCTGTCCTCAGAACCACTTATCTGAATGTCATTTTTACCCTAAAGATACTTATATATTTTGTATATATACTTATAATACTTTTTATATGTTACAAATGTACATATAATATATAGACTTATATATTTTATAAATTTGTTTCTGTTGCTCTCAAGATGGCTTGGCTTGTGTGTGTGTGTGTGTGTGTGTGTCTGTGTTACCTTCAGGAGGGTTTGTCACTAGGCAGGGTTACGAAGTTTAGGAGGAAGACAGCATGGCCCCAAAGAGGCCCTAAATTCTGGAATATGTCCCCAAGTCCCACTTTCCCTGGAAATAGTTGCAAGCAGATGGATATAATATTTCTTTCTTCTCTCCCAGCATTTTTAATGTGGGACAAACTGGGGGTATTGGAACAAAACAAAACTTATCAAGAATAAATTAAAGCCTTATAATTAAAATAGAAATTGTGTAGATAACACACAAAATTAGAAAACGTTGGGAAAAACTGAAATCATCTAAATATCCAAATAGTAATTAATAAATCATGGCATATACACACAGAGAAATATAGTACACACAAGTTAACATGTTTTCAAAGAATGTGTGATGATATGGGAACCTGGGAATCTGCGTTAAAATATAAGTCAGAAAATCATAGTGAATTTAATGCACCTCTCTCAGTTATAGAATAAGCAGACAAAAATCAGTAAAGACATGGAAGTTTTTATTTCCACAATAAACACACTGTATTATGGGCTTATATAAAACACTGCACTCAAAAACTGTAAAATACATATTCTTTTAAAATATATTAAGAACAAATTTAGTTATTCAGACCATAAAGCAAATCTTATTTCAATAGGCTAAAACTTGTTAATAAAATAACAAGCTAACATTCTATGAATATTTTACAGAGGTTTCTGAAGTTTACAAACATCTTGGCCCATGACTTAATGGCTACGTTAGTTCTGCCTTCTGTTCAGATAGAAGTGACTTCTATCATGTCAGCTGGCTTTTCTTAATAACTGTATCCTAAACTCAGCTTCCAGTCTCCTAACCCTCAAATCTCCACCGCTTCCCTGCCCCCCACAGATATCTCTCCTTCCTTATATGCAAAGTGGGTATAATAACATATATCTTGCCAGGTTACTATGAAAATTAGATGTGATTTATATAAAGGATCTAGAGCAATGCCTAACCCATAGTAGACATTCATAAAATATAGCTACTGTTTTGTGAAAGCAGCATTTGGAAATGCATATTCAGAGGGTTTTGAAGATCACTGCATGGCCCTTCAAATCTCTTTCACATTGTTCTGCCCTGGTATTCTCAGAAAATTGGGGGTGGGCCCAGATGGGTTCTTATCACCAGGCCATGAACAATGTAGGATCCCACCTACCCAGAGAAAGAACATTTTGTCTTTACATAAAGGCAGCAGCAAATCACCCAGATGTGGGGCACTGGGCTGCAACCACGTGGGTGGGAAGCACTGTTGTCTAATGCATACAAATCACTCTCCATATTCAAAGCTACTCCAAAAGGAAGACACATTTGCTAATTAGTCTGAAGGTATCCTATAGACTGACAGTGGCCTTAGACAAAGACACTGGGAGGAATGGTCTTTTTTCCCTCCATTGTACATTGCTGGGCTGGGGTGTGAAGTCTGGAATTATGTAGTTAAACTCTAATTATAAAGGTGATAACTCATAGAGCATTTATTCTCATAGCAAACAAGTGGGCTTAGTTCCTTGATTTTCCTCTACTTTGCATATGAAGAGAGTAAGGCGCAACTTCTAGGTGGCAGAGTTGGGTTTTGAACCCAAGGCCAAGGTTAGTCTGTACACTATACCCCCTGTAGGCAGGACTATGAAAGCAACATGTTTTATAGGACAAGATGAGGACCCTGAAGACAGAAGGATGGAAAGATGGAAGGGATCCCAGTCCTCAATGACGTTACGCAGTCACTGAATTAACCTTGCCTGCATTCACTTGGGACTTGTGCATACCTTGGGACTTCTCAATAGGTAGATCGTCAATCTGCATATCGTTTGAGCCTCTTTTGGATGGAATTTTTGGTTCCTTGTGACTGAAAGCATAACAGAAGTAGGAAAGGAATAATGGGTGGTACAGATTATGGACAGGATCCCAAGCCCCTAAGAGGTCTGGACTCAAGACATGTTTACAATGGGGCAGTGGGTGGAAAGGGAAAGAGAGTGTGAACTTCAGAAAGTCCTAGCACTTCTGGTCCAGAAAAAGCAGCTCAACAAATCACGCAAAAGAAAGAGGATCTGAGGAGGAATGTTTGAAAACATGGGGAAGGAGTTCCATTGATGAATATTCAATATCTTACCTCTTATTGAATATCTTACCTTTTTATTATTCTCCTTGACCATACAGAGCGTCCCCCCAGTAGATGCTAATTGAAGTTAATAATAACCAGTCACAACACCCCTCTGTCTGGGGCAGATGGGCCTCGAGTTGCACTTGTCAGGGGGCGAGACAATCTGCAAAGTAATTATTCCTGCTACCTTTTCCCACATAAATTAAGATTTCTGTAGAATTTAGCTATCAGGGAGATATTAACTGATGTTGGAGATTGAAGGTAAAGGTAGAAAGGCAGTGTTTGGGAGTTTTTTGCTTTGTTTTGTTTTTACCATTTATCAACTGCAGCTGCCAAGTCTTAAGAAAACATTAAAAAAAAGAAAAACAACAGTACAGCCTTCCCACAACTGACTCCAAGTAATTACAACACTTTAAAATAACACAGCGAAGAGTTAGGGTTTATCCAAAGTCAATGACACAATTCTTAGGTCAACAAGTGTATTAATTTCCTTATATTGAGAAGCAAAGAGGGTATAGAGCACAAGAAAATAATAGAGATGTGTTGTTTCTCACTGCTGTCTTGAGACCACACAAAAGGCAACAGTTTATAAGTAATTTTACATGGTAAAAGGGGAGCACACTTTTCCCTACCTAACCAGCTGAGTGTAGTAAAAACAGAAAAGGCCTATATTAAACTCACTTTGTTTCAAATAAGAGTCATAAGGGACACCTGGGTGGCTCAATTGGTTAAGTACCTGACTTGATTTCAGCTCAGGTCATGATCTTAGGGTCCTGGGATGAAGCCCGTTGCTGGGATCTGTCCTCAGCAGGGAGTCTACTTGAGGATTCTCTCCCCTAACCTCTGCCCCTCCCCCACCTCAAATAAATAAATCCATTAAAAAAAGACAAGAGTCACAAAAACTATGAAAAAAATAAAATAAAAATAAATTCACTTTGACAATGTGGAAAGAGCACTGGACTAGGATTTGATTCTATCAGGACACAAAATGGATAAGACATAACCCGTTTCCTGAGGAACCCAGTTTGTGGCCTCTAATCTGAGCAACCAAGGTACTGATTCTAGCTCCAGCTCAGTGTGGTATCTCAGCTCTCTTCCCGGGGGGGGGGGGGGGCAGTTTGACCATTTCTCCCCAAACAAGCTGATAACTTAGGGAAAAACACCTAAATCCCCATGTCTTTGGCATAAAGTGGGGGGCTTGGGGGAAATGAGTTCTGTTGCATCAATCGGTGTGGAAAATAAGGCTTTCCTCTCTCTACAAGCCTAAGATTCTATAATTCCCTCTGGGGCTGTACATGAGAATTATTAGTTTTCTGGGCTCCTCTCCAATGGGCCATGAAAGAAAGAGAGGTACATGGTTAGAGATGGAAATAGTTTTCTATTCTATCCATTCGTTCTGTCAGTCAGTGAGTCAGTTGTTAAAATGAACAGATATCTGCATTTCATTGAATGCTCACCATGAAACAGAGCCATACTGAGCCCTAAGGATACAAAACACTGAAACAAGACATATTTCTGCCCTGGGGCTTCACATTCAGATGCCTTGGAACCCAGGGTCTTGGTAGTGAACCTAATGTCTACCACAAAAGATGACTTTACTAAAAACATAGGCCACTGGCTTTCTGTCTTGGGATCAAAATCAGGTTATAACTTTGCCTAAGGCAGAATTGTTGGGAGTGACCCCGCCCACTTGCTTTGTGTTAAGTATGGCCCATCCCTGCTCTAAAGCAGGGGAGACTTAGGGTTCCAGATTCTACTTGGAACCATGTGTGACCATAAGAGGACATTAGCACCAGGAGACCCTTGAAATTGATGCACTTTATTTGATCATGAAGATGGCAAAATATGCCCTCAATTGCACACGCCAGTATCTGAAAGCAAACTTGGCCCCTGATGGTAAAATTCAGTATGCAGAACGATTGTTCTGATTTCCGGAGGGACATGTGATAACTGATTCACAAATATAAATAGGCACAGGCTTCCTACAAAAGACTGTTTTTCATATCGTTTGAGTAGATTTTTTTTAGAACTGTATTTCATCTTTTATCAATGGCTTCTTTATTTTAAAAAGCTAGGATTTACACTGTGCATGAAATTTTTTTTTCTTGGGTAGGAACCACTTAACCAGGTGCCTGAAAGGCTCTTATGAATTCAAAATGTAGTTTACAGCTGCACCCCCCCACCCTCTGTCGGCCCAGCAGGAGACATTAGAGCTCACAGCTGCTGGATTATGTCCATCTACCTCTGCAGTCCACAGATGGCAGAAGGCTCAGCAACATGGCTTTCCCATTTGGTGAAGTGTGTGGTCCTCCACCACTGTGGGCTTTAAGTGGTTTCCCCTTCCCTTCCCTTCCCTTCCCTTCCCTTCCCTTCCCTTCCCTTCCCTTCCCTTCCCTTTCTTTCCTTCTTTCCTTCTTCCCTTTCCTTCTTTCCTTCTTTCTTTCTTGCTGTTGTGGTTGTTGATGTAATTTTTTTTCAGTCAAGGGTGTTGACTTAACCTATTTAGGATGATCTTATAGTACATAACTACTACTTTACAAAAAGTAAATGAGAGACTTTCTGCCTTCACATAGTCAAGAGTCCGGATATTTTGGCTGACAGGAATAATTAAAACTGGTTAACAGCTCAGGGCCTGCAACCTGACTGTGAGAATGTGAATCCTAGCTCTGACACTTGTTGGCAATGTGATAGTGAGCAAGCTATAAACTTGTGCCTCAGCTTCCTCATCTATGAAATGGGGTCAGTACAGTACAGCTCACTAGTGGTTGTGAAGATGCAATGAGTTAAGGCTCATAAAGTACTTAGAACAGCTTATGGTACACAAAGATAATAGCTAACTTTTATACAGAACTTGCTAGTAAGAACTTAATATTTGTTCTTATTTATCCTAAGCCAAACCACCATTATTTCTTGGACTTAGCTTCTCCACTGATTCTTCTGCTCTCCTTAAATCTCTTCTCCACATAGCAGAGAGCTATTTTCAATACAAAAATTGTCCATGGCTTAGAAGGCAGAAGAAATCATCCATTTGCTCTATACTCTAGTTGATAAAGTTGTATCCCATGGGAATATAGGTTGACAAATCTGATCCTGCTATACATGTCCAATGGAATGGACCAGTTGATTCATGGATGGCAGATGTATGAACCAGGTTTTTCACTATTGGGCTGGGAGCTTACAGATAAGCATGAGAAGATGCTAGAATGATCCATGTGGTAATGAATAAGAGGTGGAGGCATCAGTACTTTCTTAGTCCACTCTGGCTACTATAACAAAATACCACAAACTGAGTGGCTTATAAACAACGGAGATTTATTTCTCACAGTCCTGGAGGCTGAGGAGTCCAATGTCAAGGCCCTGGCAGATTCAGTCTGATGAGAACCTACTACCTGGTTCCTAGATGGCAGTCTTCCTGCTGTATGTTTACATGGCAGAAAGGGCAAGAGAGCTCTCTGGGTCTCTTTTATAAGTTAAAAATCTTATCCATGAGGACCCCACCCTCATGACCTAATCACTTCTGAAAGGCCCACCTCCGCATGCCAACACACTGGTGATTAAATTTCAAAATATGAATTTTGGGGGGACACAATCATTCAGTCTATAGCAAGTATAAACTCATGTTTAGCTTAATATAGATACAGGTGGTTACATACAAAAATATTAGTAAATATGTGTATATATACAGAGTAATATACACACACATTTCTTTTTTTTTTTAAGATTTTATTTATTTATTTGACAGAGATAGAGACAGTCAGCAAGAGAGGGAACACAAGCAAGGGGAGTGGGAGAGGAAGAAGCAGGCTCCCAACAGAGGAGCCTGATGTGGGGCTCGATCCCATAACGCCGGGATCACGCCCTGAGCCAAAGGCAGATGCTTAACCGCTGTGCCACCCAGGCGCCCCCACACACACATTTCTTTGCTGTCAGTTGAGAGAGCCTAGCAGCAATGACACCAAAATCTGAATAACCCATGGACTTTCATCAGTTAGTAACAATGTATTGATTCCTTAGGATAAGACAAATGTACCATTGTAATGTAAAATATTAGTAATAGGAGAAACCAAACTCAGGCTATATGGATACTCCCTGTACTATTTTTGCAATTTTTCTGTAAATCTACTCTAAAAAAATTAAGTTTATTAAAAAAAGGCATTTGGGCATGCCATTCCTTCACTTGAAACTCACTGGCTACCTCTGGTTAATAGTCCTACTTCTCCAAATTCTCATCAGGCCCTAACCCATGGGGTCCCACCCAGGGTTGGGTGGGAGGTCCTAAGTTCCTCTTTCCAGCAGGGACCCTTCTGTGTCCTCCATGCGCTGCCCTTTGGGGGCCCACAAAATAGTGGTCTTCTCCTTCTCACACACTCGTCTCTGCCTGCCATACCCTTACCCCCATTTCTGATGAAGGGACTAAACCAGATCGGATGTGAAGCTTTCATCAACACAATTATCATGGTGGACTCATAAATAACCAGCCCCCGGCTACACAGCTCAGTGACAGAGGTGGGGCCTTTGGGTCATATCTTTCCTTCCAAGGCCTGTACTGCCATTATGTCCCTCACTGTCAAGTTTGCAGATGTTCTGAATAGCATTTTCTTCTTATGACGCCCTTTATGACGCTAGATATGTTGTTACCGGTCGTTAAGAACTACTTCAGGAGAGTCTTGCCTTTTCCACGGTAATCAAACAAACATATGCTCCAAGGGTATCACTCTCCTCCTCCTGGAGAAAGTCAGCCAGATGATCCCATCTGTACCATGGCAGCAGAAGAGGCTTCCGTGAATTAATTCCTCTACCACCAGCTGCCTGGGCAGCTCTCCCTGCTGACGACAGAGCTGATTTCCTCAGTGCTCCGTCTGCTCTAACATGGCACTGGCTTTGCAGAGGTTGCTTATAGCATAGACTCTCAGCTTATCTATCTTCTTCCTTTCTAATAACCAAACCTGCATGATTTCCAATTATTTTCTGGAGAAGAAACACCACAGTGAAAAATGAAGCAAATTGTTCAAGGTGATATTTTGAATTAGGGTGCTCCAGATTTCACTGTCAATACTTCTATAAAAGTATAAATGATATATTCTTTCTCCCATTTCCTTTCACCAAAAAGACTAGGAAACATCATAAACTTCCCAGTAGACCTGCCCAGAATTCCTAATGAAAATTTAAAATCTTTTTCTTCTTCAGGCACTCCACTGAATCTTTGAAATAACCCATAATGATCTTAATTGGCTGTGAATCTCTGAATTATTTCTACATTACAGTGTGCTTCATCATATTTTTCTTGTTGCTCTTAATAGAAGCTGTTTTCCCCAATGGGTTTCAATGTTTCTAGTCTAACTCAAAAAAAGTCAGCAAAAATTGATCTCTTAAAAACCATTCCTTATATGGCAATAAATAAGATATAACAATGTTAAGCTAATTTTTTTAGGTTACAGTGTTTATAAGCAAATGGCTTAAAGTCTGTTTGCAGAATAAACCATTTTTAAATGACCCCCAAATTAGTAAAAATGTCAGTCTGCCTTCAGCTCCTTGCTTTTCCACATTTACTAACATTCTGAAATAAGCTTTGTATAGTTTATTTATAAAGAAAGCCAAGTACATGTGCAAATATCACCCTAGAATTACAGAAAATGGTTTCAAAAGGTTAAGCAATTCACCATCAGTATCAGTAAATACAGCTGCTAGATGAGAGAGGAATATCTAGACAAAAGAAGTAGTATTGAATTATGTGGCCTCAGGAAGCTCTTAACAATAAAAGATTTGAAATCACAACTTATAATAAACCTCAATTAACCAGAATCTGAAACCTTTAAATAATTGCAGACCCATGCCATGTCTGCCAACCTTCGAGGGAAAATGTTTTTCAGTAGCAACTATTGAAATAAAAACTGGTTTTTAACTGATCTTAAGGAAGTCATAAATTTCAATTAATCAGAAATACTACTCCAGGTAATTACCATTTCCACTAATAGCAATGATGAAGTCCTTTCAAATGAGTAACTATAATCACAAAAGTGTCTTTGATGATGATTGCCTTTCTGAAACGATATCACCAACTCAGCCCTGGACTTCTCCATCTCTCTGCCATACCTACCCATTTCCGGTTTGTCCTCAGGCAGCTGCGTGACTTTCCGGCTGGTTGTGAATGGCTACAGCAGCTTTGAGTCTCACACCCTCACGACACACCATCGAGAACAAGAGGCACTCTACCAGCGTTTTCCCTGAAAGATGAAAAAGTTCCCCTTTCCTGGAGGCCAATGTTACACTGTATCTCTTTGATTCTGGTTGGATTATGCGCTCATCTAAGAACCAATCCCATGGCCAGCGAGATCGGATGGCCTGCGGACTTCCACCAATCACAGCCAAGTCTTGGAATTAGAGTTGGGCTGGAACATAAATTGTCAGGAAAAAGGGAAACAAGAATTGATGATGGAGAAACAAAAAACAGCTGTCTACTACAACAGCTACAAGGAACTCTCAAACTGCCAAAAACATAGAAAGCCCACGGAGGTCCACAGAGGGAAATGAGAGCAGAGTTAATGCAAGCCAGTGGCTACCTTTGGCTTTACAACTGCTCAAGTCAGGCACACACTTTTTTTTTGTCATATGTGTTAAAGCACTGTAGAGGAGTTAAAAGTACCTAGAAGCCTGAAGATTGTATTGTAGAAAGGCCACATAGAAATAGCCAGAACCAAAACAAAAACAAGGCAACACTGATCTTCAAAGCCCCAGGAAGATAACCGTGTTCACTGAAGATAACAGTTCAGGCTTTGGTGGCAGACAGATCTGGGTTTGCCTCAAAACTACACTTCTTATTAGCTGTGTAGTTACTTTCCCTTTTTCAGGCTCAGTTTTTTTCACCTATATAATAGAAATAATATTTTCAATAATACTTAATTCATATAGTTACTGGAATTAAAAATAAGTTCTTGTAAGCTAAGATCCAAATGCCTGGCATAGAACTGGGGCCCACTACATGCTTCTAGGATTCTCACCATCACATGGTGGTTCCAGAGAGTGATGTCACCACCTGGCTCTTTCCAACCACCACAAGAACACAGTCATGCCTCCGGGTTTGTTAGACAAAACTAGAATCCTCCCAAAAGGTCCCTGTGTTTGTCTTCTTGTTACTTTCTGATTCTTGCTTGATGTATTTTTGAATGGCAAGTTTCTCATATACAGGAACATGTCTGGGATATCTATTCTAAAATAGATATCTTTACACAACCAATGATTTCTGTGATGATAAAGAGGAAGTGAAGAAACGGATGAGAACAAAAAGAAGGTGGAGAAAGTAACCACACTGCCCACTTCAACAAAATAATCACAGCACTTTCAGGCAGTTAGTTCCTCCAGTTCCTCCATCATTTGTAGTAAAATCCTAATTTTTATGTATTTTCTTTTCAGAGAAAAGCAAATGTTCTCTTTCTTCCCAAGCCTTTATTTAACTATCATCACTCAGCAATTAAGATCAAAGCAGAGCAGCAATTTGCAAAGCACTTTGGAAATTCGATGAGAAGTATTATGCATGGACTAGGTACCAGGAACAATGAGAGAAGATGTGAAAATAGTCAAGGAAAAATATGGTGGTAGCCTTTCTTTAACAAGAAGATTCACAGTGAGTGCCTCTTATACATGGTGAGTGTATCTGACACAACAGTATGTTGGTTTTCTCCTGCTACCAGGCTGGTTCTAAATGAACACTCCCATCGGGTGACTAATGAAATGCATTTTCTTTTGTCATTTAAACTCTTCGATGCCTTGCAAAGTGGCAAAGGAGACAACCATATAATCCATTAAACTAATCAGTGCCATACACTAAGAGAGGGAAAGAACTTCCTCCTGCATTCCCCTCCCCAACCAAGATTGTCCTGCCTTTTCCTAGGTGACAAGCAGTCTAATTTGATTATGACCTTTCAGACCTCAATTATAATTCTAATAGGAAATGTTTCAGGCCAGTTGGAAGAAGAATATCATTAGACAGCGTTTCTAAATGCCCTGCAAACTGTGCTATAATATAGACAACTCCCTACTCTGACTATAGGCTGAATAGGACTCAATAATTCGTTAATAGTAGGTAGATGTATTTCTGGTACATGAACTCAATACTCTGCTGCTAGATGATTTTTGAATGTATTTCTTTTTATATATTGCTAACATGTTCAAATATGATCTCTAGGAGAAAAAAAAAAACATGTCTTGTATACTGTTTATTTTCACTCTGTAATGCCCAAACTTTTATTTCAAAGGCATAAACTCAACTGAACGACATTTCATGATAGAATTTCCAAAGTAGATTCATTATTATCTGACCAGGGCTTAACCTAAAAGTTAGGACTGTGAATAATTAGTGCACACTGGCCTGTAGTCGAGCAAAGCTCCCTTCAAGACCAGAGTTTATTGTGTTCTGATTACCTGGGCTTCCATTTTTGTTTTATGTAAATAAGAAAACACATAACTTTTAAAAGATAGCTAAGCCATAGTTGTCCTTTTTCCTCTTATCTAAACTATGTGCTCACTTTAAATGTGTAAGCCTATGTGTTATGTTCTGTTCCACATTAGAAATATAACTTAAATAAGATAGTAATTGAGGGTGTTGAAGGATCAATTTTGAAATATTTTTGTGAACCCAGAGTATCTTCTTCATGAGAATGTCTTTCAAGGAATTAATCTTAAGGGTAACAAAAGAAAAAGCTGACAAATTTGGTCCTATTCTCAGTGTTTCATGGTAAAGGTGCTTATTTACATCATCCTTAAAAAATATTCAGCAAAAACAATACAAAATTTAAATATTTTGACACTGTATGTGTCCTGGAAATATTCAGGGATTATTTTTCAAATTATTAAAATTACTTTAAAAATATCAATAATCAGGCATTTTACTTGTTAGAAATATGTTACTCATATAAAAAACAAAACCACTAAAATGTAGGTAAAGATAGAAGTTAGATTAGAAATGTTTATCTCCCATCCTACAAAAAATCTTATAAAATTATTAGAAGAATATTTTAAATTTTTGTTCAAATGTTCATAGCCCTAATGGAAAACAAGAAAAACTTTCATCAATAAGTTAGGAATTATGAAGAATTCCTGAAGGACAGATAACAAATGAGAATAAATATAAGCATAAAAAAATGGACACAGAAAAAAATATACACAGATTGAAACTACTATAAAGATATAACAACCAAGTAAAACTGACATTTAAGGAAAACCAGGAGCATCAAAGCCCAATTAACAAGTGAAAAAAGCCCAACTGTGAAAGAAGAGAAATAACTCAAATATAGATGAAAAGTTAAACATATTCTAATTAGCCTATTTTGAGAGATTTAAGAGAATACTGTATCGTAAAAAATATTCTTCTGTGAAAACAGAAGAAAATGCAAGAGAAGAAATAAGAAGATCGGTAGGAGAAGGAAGGGAAGAATGAAGGAGGGGTAAACAGAAGAGGGAATGAAGCATGAGACACTATGGACTCTGAGAAACAAACTGAGGGCTTCAGAGGGGAGGGGGGTGAGGGAATGGGATAGGCTGCTGATGGTAGTAAGGAGGGCACGTATTGCATGGTGCACTGGGTGTTATACGCAAGTAATGAATCACAGAACATTGCATCAAAAACTGGGGATGTACTGTATGGTGACTAATATAACAAAATAAAAATTATTTAAAAAAAGAAAGAAAATACAAGAGCAAGAGAGTGTTCTTAATCCTTTAATTGTGATCACCAAAATAAAAATTTCAATAGAAAAGTTGAATAATAGAATGAACATGGCCTGAAGATCAAATTACTAGTAAAGTACAAGAAATCTAAAATATAGAACAAAAAGACAAAGAGATAAAGAAGGAAGAATGAAGTTAAAAGCACAGAGGACCAATGTGTGCAATTTTATATAAATCTGATGGAGAGAGAGCGTGATTGAGGGAGGAAGAAGGTGAGGGAGAATGAGAGAAAGGGAATAGAAGAGAATAATAATGGGAAAAATAATAAAAGTGCATTTCCTCAATGTGAAGAGCTATTGGGTGGCAAGGAAATGAAAAAATTTTAAAAAGCACACACATATACCAATGACACTCATCCAGATGCATCCTGGAAAATAATTTAAGACTTCAGTTGAAAAGTAAATTCTAAATTCTTGGCAAGAATCAGATTGACAGCATTTTTCTTGTTTCTACTCTACTGACCAAAGATCTAACGGAATGTAAGTTTTCATGATCAGCTCTAGGTCAATAGTGATTAAGGTCTGTTTTGTTCACAGCTGTAATTCCAGCACCTAGAATAGCTCTTGGCACTTAGTGAGTCCTCAGTATTTGTTGAATGAATACAAGTTAGAAAAAAAATTATTTTGAAAATAGAACACTATGAAAATTTTAGAACATGTAAAACCAAGAACAGACAAGAAAGGAGAATTAGTAATAGTCACCAAGAGGAAGGCATGGAATACAAGAAAGAATGACAAGCAAGCACGGCAGTAAAATGTACTCAAAGGAGACCTTTCACATAATAAAGGATATATTCCATCAAGAAGACAAGAGAATTAGGAAGCTTAATATATGGCAGGAAAACTGATAGAAACTAGGAAAGAAATCAACAATTTAACCATAATCACTAGTGATAAGGAGAATTTAGGTTTTTTTTAAACCAGAAATTCATTAAGGATTCCTTTGAAGTTGATTCTCTCAATGTCTAACAGTTACAAGAATGAGGCTCAGCTGCTGGTACTGATAGAGAAAGCTATACAAAACACTGCAATATTAGTGAAGAAATCCACACAGCGTAAGGCAATCCAATTTATTCTTTAAATGCACTTGTATAATTTAAATAAAATCACAGAAAGGTTTGGAACGATATGCATTAATCTGTTAATTTTTAGGGCAAAAGGGGGCACTGCCAAGGGCAGAAGAAAGGTGGGATGAAAAGAAATCTTTCTTCTCACGTGCTCTGTATTTCTGTGCTGGTTACTACATTTACAAGCAGACTGTTTTATTCTATTACCTGTGTAGAACATAAGGAAGAGGTGTTCTTAAATGTTATACTACACACAGCAGACAAAAAAAGAATTAAACTCAAATCTTAAATTTTAAGATGGTAGCAGCGTATAGGGTACAGTAAAATGAAAAGCTTACATTTTCAATACTAGTTTTTCTCCCACTATTTGAAAATATGAATCAGGTAAATAATCATGTGTATGGTTTTTTATAAAGATTTCATATATTTATTTATTTATTTGACAGAGAGAAAGAGACCACAAGCAGGGGGAGTGTCAGGCAGAGGGAGAGGGAGAAGCAGGCTCCCCGCAGAGCAGAGAGGCAGACCTGGGGTTCCATCCCAGGACCCAGGGATCATGACCTGAGCCAAAGGCAGATGCTTAACTGACCTAGGCACCCCTGTTTTTATTTCTTTTTACTTTTAATATGAAAATAATTGCAGAGATTTTGGAAATTAGAAGAAAACTACTTATTGTGTTATCATGATAGAGTAATCACTATTGGCAATCTGAAGCTGTTTTTCCTCCAGTACTTTCCCAGTAATATTTAATATAGTGTAAGTAAAACTGTAACAAAAATTTATGCCATTTTTTACTTTACATAAGCAGCTTTATAGGCATTATGTTTAATAATCAGATTATATTCCATCATAATAATGTACCATATTGACTTAATTATTTTACTACTATTGACTATTTTGATAATTTTCTATTTTGTTTTTTGGAAGATTAGAAGTCTTTCTGCATATAACATCCCCTACATTTTGTATTACTACCTCTGGGCAAATTTCCAGATATAAAATTAGTATAATAAATGGACATGAATATTTTAATGACTCTCAATATAAACCACAACATTGTATCCCAAAAGAGTTGTATTGCTTTACAATAACTGCATCTTGCACAGCTTCTTCTCTAAAGGCCCCCTGGAAGAAACATCCTGTCCAAAGCAACATCCAAGGATTCTAAGAGGTGGTTAAGATAAGGCCAATGAAAAAAAAAAAAAAAAGATTAGACCAATGTACTTTATTGTAGCTACACTGAAGTGTATCATTTCAATTTTTGTTTTATTTTCTAATCAGTCGTTGCTGAGACATAGTAATGTATTTGATATTTATGTGTTAATCACTTTGTTCACATTTAATATTATTTTTTTATTTTCAATTGACTTGTTTTGTTTTTTTACTAGGAAGTGATCAATTTTCTTCCTTGCCAATATTTATATACTGATTTTTGTTCCATGTCTTTCTACAGAAGACAGAACTTCCAAGCTAATGTTTACATAACAGTGAGGATAGCTGCTATTAAGGATGGTAGCATCCTTAATTTGACCCTAATTTTAATGGTCTCTACAGACTCAGCTTTGCATTTAATCTAGACTTTGTTTAAGAAGCTGTACTTTCTGTTTTCTTTTCAGGATGGATGTTAAGTTTTTGCAGTTAATGTCTCAACATTTATGAACATGATTCTATGTTTTGTTTATATTGAATCAACATTATAGTCTTGTGTTCACCATTTTATAAAAGGCTTTGCTCTTGGATTTTAATATTCACTGGAGTCACAATTGCTAATAACTTATGTTGGCATTTCTTGTGTTTATTTGTGCATTAACATTGCATATTTTTGTAGAATACAAGAGCCATTTCTTATCTTTGTCTACATTATGAAAGTTTTTACAGAATGGAAATTATTTCTCTCATACATGCTTGAAATAATTTACCAAGAAAATTTTCTGTGCCCTTAATAATGATTCCTTGCTAATATGGCTTCACCCATCGTTAATGGTCTATTCAGAGAGATAAAAACAGAATGAAAGAAAAATAAACAAAAACAATAAACAAATGGTCATTTCTTTGAAAATACCAACAAAACTGACAAACCTTAAGTTAGCCTAAGAATATAAGGGACAAAATGAAAATAATTCAAATCAGAAATTAAAGTGAGGACATTACTATCAACCCTACAGAAATATAAAGGATTATGAGACTACAATGAACAATCGTAGCCAACAAATTAGAAATCTAGATGATATGGACAAATTCTTTTTAGAAAATACACAAATTACTTAAACTGACACAAGAAGAAATAGAAATTCTGAAAAATTTATAACAAGAGATTTAATCGCTCATCAAAAACCTTACAACAAAGAAAAATCTAGGACTAGATGGCTCACTTGGGGAAAAAAAGGAATTCTACAATTAAAGAATAAAGTTCAGTCCTTCTCAAATACTACTTAAAAATAGATGAGGAAATAACAGTTCCTAACTGATTCTACAAGGCCAGGATAACCCTGATACCAAAGCTAGACAAAGACATCATAAGAAAAGCAAACTACCTGTTCCATTGGTCTATGTGTCTGTTGTTGTGCCAGGACCATGCTGTCTTTGTGATCACAGCTTTGTAGTATAGCTTGAAATCAGGCAACGTGATGCCTCCAGCTTTGTTTTTCCTTTTCAACAGTTCCTTGGTGACGGAGCCTTTTCTGGTTCCATGCAAATTTAAGGGCTGTTTTCCAGTTCTTTGAAAAATGTCACTGGTATTTTGATTGGGATAGCATTGAAAGTGTAGATTGCTCTGGGTAGCATAGACATTTTAACTATGTTTATTCTTCCGATCCAAGAGCATGGAATATTTTTCCATCTTTTTGTGTCTTCTTCAATGTCTTTCATGAGTGATTTGAGGTTTCTAGAATATATATCCTTTACCTCTCTGGTTAAATTAATTCTGTGATAACGTATGATTTTTGGTGCTACTATAAATGGAATGGATTCCCTAATTTCTCTTTCTTCAGTCTCATTGTTCGTGTATAGAAATGCAACTGATTTCTGAGCATTGATATTGTATCCCGCCACATTACTGAATTGCTCTAAAAGTTCTAGTAGTTTGGGGGTGGAGTCTTTTGGGTTCTCCATATAGCGTATCTTGTCATCTGTGAAGAGAGACAGTTTGACTTCTTCTTTGCCGACTTGGATACCTTTTATCCCTTTTTGTTGTCTGATTGGTGTTGCAAGGACTTCTAGTACTATGCTGAATAATAATGGCGAGAGTGGGGGGAGGGGAGTGGGGGATTGGGATAGGCTGGTGATGGGTATTAAGGAGGGCACATATTGCATGGAGCACTGGGTGTTATACGCAAATAATGAATCATGGAACACTACATCAAAAACTAAGGATGTACTGTATGGTGACTAACATAACATAATAAAAAATTATTATAAAAAAAAAGAAAAGCAAACTACCAACAAACGTCTCTTATGGATATGAAGAAAAACTCCTCAACAGAATACTAGCAAACTGAATTAAACAGTATGTTAAAAGGATTATACGCAATGACCCAATAGACTTTATTCCGGGAATGCAAATGTGGTTCAACATGAGAAAATCAATATAATACACCAAATTAATAGAACAAAAGAAAACTAATGACATGATCATCTCAACCGATGTAGAAAAATAATGATGTTTGGGCATAAGGATAGACATATAGACCAATGGAATAGAATTAAGAGTCCAGAAATAAACCCACACATCTATAGTCAATTGATTTTAGATAAGAGTGCCCAAACTATTCAATGGGTAAAGGATAGTCACTTAAGTAAGTGGTGTTGTGTCAACTGGATATCTACATACAGAAGAATGAAGTTGTACCCCCAACTCACACCATATACAAAAACTAACTCAAAATGGATCAGCAACCTAACTATAAGTGCTAAAACCATAAAATTCTTAGAAGAAAACATAGGGGGAAATCTTCATGACCTTGGATTTGGCAATGGATTCTTAGATAAAGCATCAAAAGCATGAGCAATAAAAGAATAAATTGATGTCATCAAAATTAAAACTTCATGATTGAAGGACATTATTAAGAAAGTAAAAAGACAACCTATAGAAGAAAATATTTGCAAATCATATATCAGGTAAGAGTCTAGTATCCAGAATATATGAAAACTCCTATAACTCAACAAAATAAAAGACAACCCAATTTTTTAAAGAGTCAAATGACTTGATGATATTTCTCCAAAAAAGATATACAGTGGCCATTAAGCTTATAAAAAGATGTTTAACATCATTAGTCACTAGTGAGATGCAAATCAAAACAACAACAAGGTACCACTTCACACCTACAAGGATGGCTACACTTTTTTTCAATGGAAAATAACAGGAGTTGATGAAGATGTGAAGAAAACCACCAAATGTCTATCAACAGATGAGTGGATAAGTAAATCTTGGTATAGCCATATAACGGAATGTTATCAGCCATAAAATGAATGAATTGTTGACATATGCTACAATGTGAATGAATCCTGAAAACGTTATACTAATTGAGAGAGCAGAGACATAGAAAGTTACATATCATAGGATTTCAATTATATGAAATACACAAAATAGGTAAATCCATAGAAACAGAAAGCAAATTGATCGTTGCTAAGGGCTAGGGGACGGAGAATGGGGAGTAACTGCTTAATGAGTATCGAGTCGAAGGGAGAGTGCAGCAAATTATTTAGAACCAGATAGTGGCTGTGATTGCACAACACCATGAAAAAGTAAATGCCATTAAATTGTTCACTTTAAAATGGCTATGCTTTATGTAAATATGTTATATGAATTTCAGCTCAATTAAATTAAAGGAAAAAAATCAAAAAGATGTCCTGAACAATGATAGTTCTCAATATAGAAGATCTATGTGGAAAAACCCTGAAGGCAATACTTTGATTTTCCTATAGCAAAAATTTCCTTTTCCTTTCTCGCCTTTCCTAAGATATTCTTTAAAATACCTCAGATAACATTCATAATCCTACTCTTTTGAACAGATCCCATTCCCACCTTACCTAATCTTAAACTTCGCAAGTTCTCTCTCCTTTCTGCATTATCATTTTTTCTCTACCAGATGATTGCCATCAGCATTGCAACCAACTACGATATCTCCCATCTGAAAATAAAACAAAGCAGGAATAGACTTCCTGTTGAGCTCTTCTGTAACCTGACATTAGAGGAAACTTTCCTAATCATGAGTCAAAATCCAAATATATGAAATAAATGTATCATTTTTGATTTTATAAAAAGAAAATGAAAAATCCAAGGCAAAAAAACACCATAAGCAAAGTGAAAACAAAAACTGGAAAAAAATATTGATAGCTTCCATCACAGATGAAGGATTAATGTCCTTGATATATAAGGAGTTTTTTTTTTTAAGATTTTATTTATCTGTTTGTCAGAGAGAGAACCCAGGAGGGGGAGTGGCAGGCAGAGCAGGCAAAGCAGGCAGAGGAAGAAGCAGGCTCCCCACTGAGCAAGGAGCCCAATGTGGGACTAGATCCCAGGACCCTGGGATCATGACCTGAGCCTAAGGCAGACACTTAACGGACTGAACCATCCCAGGCTTCCCCAGAAGGAGTTTGTTTTTTTTTTTAAAGATTTTATTTATTTATTTGACAGAGATAGAGACAGCCAGCGAGAGAAGGAACACAAGCAGGGAGAGTGGGAGAGGAAGAGCAGGCTCCCAGCAGAGGAGTCTGATGTGGGGCTCGATCCCATAACACCGGGATCACGCCCTGAGCTGAAGTCAGGCACTTAACCGCTGTGCCACCCAGGCGCCCCCAGAAGGAGCTTTTTAAAACAGATTTAAAAAAAAAAAATCAAAGCCCTATTAAAAAGAAACTTACAAAAAAGACCCTATAGAAATTGATCTTAAATATGTAAAATGTTGTTAAAACTTGCTCATACATTTTTTAAAAATGCAAATTAAAAATACACTAAGATTTCATACATTTCTGTTAGATCGACAAACATCTAAGTTTGTAGCACACGCTATTATCAAGACTGGGGAAATAGTTCTTTCTAACCTTATGACTGGGAATGCAAAATGGTGCAACATTTATGAAGGGGAAATTTGGCAATATCTAATAAATCTAAAAATTTCACATTTTGGCCCATCAATCACATTTGTGGAGGTCTACATCAATAAACCACTGGCAAAAATGCAAAAAGATGAAAGTACAAGACATTTGTTCCTGTACTACTTTTTTTAATGTATTTTAATTTATTTTATTTTATTTTTATTTTTAAAGAGAGAGTGAGTGTGCAAGCGGGGGGGGGGGGCAGGTAGAGGGGGAGAGGGACAGAGAGAGAGAGAGGGAGAATCCTAAGCAGACCCCATGCCCAGCACAGAGGCCAACGTGAGGCAATCTCATGACCTGAACCCAAATCAAGAGTCAGACGCTTAACCAACTGAGCCACTCAGGTACCCCTTAAAAAATATTTTAAATCAGTTTTATGAAAGTATAATTTACAATCAACAAAATGCAACCATTTTAAGTGTACAAATGAATTTTGACAAATCTTCATACCCATGTAACCACTACACCAAAAAAATATAAAATATTTCTATTACCCGAAAAGTTTTCTCCTGATTCTTTATAATCAATCCACTTCCACTTCTGGCCCCAGAGCAACCACTGATCTTTCTGCCATTATAGATACGTTCATATTTATAAGAGCTCACGTAAATGAAACCACTTAGAATATATTTCCTTGTATCCAGTTTCTTCCATGTAACATAATGTTTTAGAGATTCATCCACATCGTTGCGTATGCCAAGAATTTATTCCTTTATATTCCGAAGTCATTTTCTGTTGTATAAATATACCATATGTCCATGCATATCTGAGTTATTACCAGCTTGGAGATATTACAAATAAAGAAAGCTGCTACGAATATTCATATGCAAATGCACAGACGTTCATCTTATTTCTCTGGTAAATAACTAGTAGTAGAATTTCTGGATGAAACAAGTGTGTACTCAAATTTACACAAAATGTCCGTTTCTCCGGGTCCTTACCAAAACTTGTAGCGGTAATATATTATGGCTTTCATTTTTATCTCCTAGCCTGGAAATTATGTTGAGCATAATTTTGTACACTCATTTGTGTTTCTTATCTTTGGTAATTATTGGTCAAATAATTTTTTAAATTAGGTTGTTTGTCTTCTTACAACTGAGTTTTAAGAGTTCTTTATATATTCTGGATAGCAATTTTATATCAGATATTTGATTTGCAAATATTCTCTCCCAATTTTTGGATCATCTTCTTGTTTCCTTAATTGTATTTTCTAAAGAACGAACATTTTCAATTTTAATGAAATCTAATTTATTGTTTTATTTCTCTCTTTTTTTGGTGTAATCACTAAGAAATACATCACTAAGGTTTTTCCCAATATTTTCACCTAGAAGTTTTGTAGTGTTAGCGCTTACACTTAGGCATATGATCTGTTTTAGTTAATTCTGCGTATAAACTTAACAGGCAGTCTTTTTTTTTTTTTTTTTTACATTTGGATGTCCAATGATTATGGGACCATTTGTTAAAAAGAGTTACCTAGGCAACTTCATTCAAAATCAATTGACTATAAATGCATGAGTTTATTTTTGAGCTCTATTCTGTGTCATTCATCTTTATGTTTACCCTTATACCTACACCTGGACAGTCTTGTTTCCTTAACTCTATAGAAAGCTTTGGAATCAGATAATACAAGACCTCCATCTTTGTCTTTTCCAAAACTTTTTGGGTATTCTGACTCTTTTACATTTAATTAATGTTTTGGAAGTAGGCTTCAAATTCTACAAAGGCATTCTGAGATTTGACTAGGGATTGCACTAACTCTTTAGATCAAATTGAAAATACATTTTTATCTTATAAATGTTAAATCTTTCAACCCACAACATGGAATATCTCTTAATTTATTTACATTTTCTTTACTTTTTCTCAGCAACATTTCATATTTTGAGTGTGTACAATTCTTACACATCTTCGGTTAAATTTATTACTATTTTACTCTTTTTGATGGAAGTGGAATTCTTTTATTAATTTCATTTTCAGGTTACTTGTTGCTAGTACATATCAATGCAATTGATTTTGCATGCCAATCATGTATCCTGTAACCCCGGTAAACTCATTTATTAGATCTATTAGGGATTTTTTGTTTCATAAATTCTTTACAATTTTCTACATATAAGATCATGTGGTCTGCAAATAAACAGTTTTACTTACTCTTTTTCAACCTAGAAAATCCTTTCTGTTGCCTTATTGCAAGGGCTAAAACCTGTAGTACAATATTAATAAATGTGGTGAAAACAGACTTCCTTGTCTTATTCCCTGCCTTAGGGGAAAAACATTTCTCCTTCACCATTTAGTATTATCTTAGCTGTAGGTTTTTTGTAGGTAACTTATCAGGTTAAGGAAGATCTCTGTTTCTAGTTTCTTAAGAGTTTTTATCATAAATAAATGTTGGACTGTCTAAAGCTTTTCCTGTATCAGTTAAGAGGTTGTTAGACATTAATTTTTAATAATTAACTGACTTTTAATTTTAATTTAATATTTAATTGATATTTATTTTGTTTTAAATTATTGTTTTTAATTGATTTTTCAGATGTAAAGCCAATTTTGCATTTTTTTTAATGTTTTTTTTATTATATTATGTTAGTCACCATACAGTACATCCCTGGTTTCTGATGCAAGGTTCGATGATTCATTAGTTGCGTATAACACCCCGTGCACCATGCGATACGTGCCCTCCTTACTTGAGATCAATGCTATTTTAATGGTATATAATCCTTTTGTATGTTGCTGGGTTTGATTTGCTATAAAACAGAATCCAGAGTTGCTTCAATATATTGTATAAAATGTCCAGTTTTTAGCTAAAAATTGTGAGGCATGCAAAGAAATTGGAAATATGATCATACTCAGGAAAAGTAGCAGTCAACAGAAAATTACTCTGAATTGGCCCAGAGGTTTGATTTGCTAAACAAAATCTTCAAAACAGCTGGGTCAATTCACTGGTCAATTATCTGTCCTGATTTGACTTGACAAAGTAGCAGTGTTTCATACACAGAATCACCCTCTCTTTGAAACATTTTGTTCACCTGACATCAAAGACATGACTATTTCTTGGTTCTCATCCTATCCCACCTTCCTTCACTAGATCCCTCTTATGCACCAGATCCTGAGAGCTACTGTGGCCCAGGATCTTGAGCTCCTCTCTGGTCTGTCCAATCTATTCATGTGCTGACAACTCCCAATGCATATCTTTAGTCCTGAGGACTCCTCTTAACAAAATTGACTAAGGCATCTCAAACATATGTATAATATAAAATTCTTTATTTTCCCTCCAAATTTTGTTCAGACCACATCTTAATCATATCAGTATATGCATCTCCATTCCTATAATTACACAAAGCTAAAAACATTAAGAGTCATCTTTGACTCCTGCTCTAGAAAATGTATCCAAATCTGATTATTAGCCATCTCAGCTACCGCTCTGGTCCAAACCATAGTCACATCTTTCCTTCACCATTACAGCCTCCTAACTGGCCTCTTGAACTTTAATTCCTGCCCTTGTGCAGTCTATTCTGTAGCAGCAAGAATGCTTCTTTAAAATGTAAATCATATCTCATCACTCCACTGCTTAAAGTTATTACTCAAATAAAAAACAGTCTTTAAAACAACCTGGGAGACTCTGTATAATCCGTATCAACCTCTCCCACATCCTCTCTGACCTCATTTCCTTCCATGGCTTCCTTGTTCTTTTTATTCCAGGTTCATTGGCCTCCTTTCTTTTTCCCAACCAAGCATCTTCCAAATACACAAATGGCTCGTTTCATTCAGATTGCTACCAAAATCTCAACTTATTTTGGAGGAGTCCTTTATATTTTAAGAAGTATATTCTACTTTTGTCACTCTCTGCTCCTCTGACATTCCTTCATTTTGGTCCTTTCTTTTCAAAATAGCACAAACCACCTTCTAATAGCTTATTTGTTTACTTGCTGATTATGTAGGGCAACAACCCCCTCCCACACACACACACACACACACGCACACACACGCACACACACACACAAGCCTGACAGAGCAGTTATTTTATTTACTGACTTATCCCAAGGAAGTAGATAAAAACCTGACCTAAGGTAGACGCACAGTAAATATTTGTTGGATGATTGAATGAAGCCAAGTTCTTTGACAAGCATTAACTGAATTTCTACTAGGTACTACACACTGCCCTAAATATAACAGTATCTCCTTTTATTTTTCCAACAACCCGAACAATTAAATACAATTGTCACTATTTTATTGATAAGGCTCTGAGAGATTAAGGACTTGCTTAAGGTTTCATGGTGTGTTAATGATAGAGCTGGAGTCCAGTCTTTTAGGTTCAAGTTTTTATCTCCATTACACCGGTTCTCAGTAATATTGGGTACATTGGGGGACCACAGATTGGAACCCATGGAGATAGGATTAAAAGCCAAGCACCAGTGAGAACCATTCTGAATAGCTCTTAACATCTAGTTTTGTAATCTTTTGTCAAATTACAATGCCCAGTACCCAGATCGGAATATTGAACTTCTCAGGAAATGGTCTTTTTTAACAGGTAGAGCTGTGACAAAGCCACCTTTCTGACAGAGAAACATACTGACAATCAGTATCAGCACCTGGAATTGCCACATGTTTTTGTCACATTTATTGGAACACTGTATCGGAAGAATGGCTTGAAGCAAAACTATTAATGAAAACCATTTGTGTAGCCATAAATAGTCACATGATTAGTCTCAATTGTGAATTTTCCAATTAAGAAACAAATACATATATAATAAGCTCAAGGTTAGACTTGTCTATTCCCTTTAGTTCTTAATTTGGTAGCTAGACTTTCAGAGCGAACAAAGAGAATATACTGCTCTAAGGCAAAATATTTTCTAATACTGCATATAAGTTTTAATCCAATTCTAAAGAATTTTTTTGCCAAAACTCATCCTCTTGTGACCTTAGATTAGAGATTGTTCAAGAAAAGAAACAGTGAGTGTAGAACAGAAGGTCAAGTAATGGTAGAAATAGTTTTCCCTCATTTCAGGGCCCATTATGGAAAACCAAGTCTATATGTGGCCAAGGGTTAGAGTAACCTAGACATAACTTTAAACCCTTGGTAAGGATTATTCATTTCACATTCTTAAAAGAGATCATAAACCTCATATTTTTCTTTTGTTATTAGAAGCATTCCTTGTTTCTGGAAGAGTTTTTAGTACATAAGCCCACAGTGTTTTTAAAAGGAGTGTAGGAAGAAGACAATCTACTACAAGGAGACAGAAGATTACCAGATATCACACAAAATTGCAGGAACCAAAACAGCATTTCTATATCTATGAAACTATGGAGTCCAGAAAAAAAGCAATAAAAATGAAACGTGCAATATTTTCTTAACTAAGAGTGACTTAAATTGAGAAAGATTAAAGTTTAAAGAAGATTTACTTAATCTCATTATAACAAGTAAAGGAAAGAAAGAAAAAAGATTAAGAATAAGCTTTAACCTGTGATTATTGAGTATATAGTTGTGCTCAGATTATTTTCATATATGATAAAATTTATCTGAATTTGTATTGCTGATCAATTGTTTTTATTTGAATTTCCCAGATTTTATTTCATGAGCCCATTTTTCTCTTGCTGAGTAAGTTATGCTTTGCATAGACCCTAAAATAGCTAATTTACCTTGCATGACCTAGAGGAAGGAAAATTGCATAACAGGTAAAGATGAAATGCAAATAAAATCAAAGTAGTTCATGACTAGACGTAGATCCAAATACTTCCGAGAAAAAAAAAAAACAAGAAGAAAAGTATAGAAAGACTAAGAAAGGACTAAAATGTACTTGGAACATAGGTAAACACAAATGTTTGCCCTGATTTTCTTGTCAAAGCATAATTGAAAAGTATTTGTGAATGAATGAAATAAATTAAGTTTTCATCTCATCTTACGTTGACTTCCTATCACATGTTGTATGGAGATTTTCTTCCACCAAGATAAAGTCCTTTACCAGAAGATCAGAATAATTGTATTTAGTTTAATATCTTCTATCCCCACTTTTCTCTATTACTTTACTCACAGAGATACTGGCATGACTGTGGGGAGAAATTTAGTACAAAAATATTATAAACAAAATTAGAAAGTAAATAACAAACTAAGAAAAATATTTGCAACATATATGACTTCACTATGCTTAAAGAACTTTTACAAAACAATAGAAAAGAAAAATGGACAATGGAAAAGAACAGATGATTCAAAAAGAAAAACTAATAAGTATATGTAAGTAAGAAGTAAAGTCTAATTTAAATGTGAGATGCTATTTTTGCTTATTATATTAACAAAGATAATTCCCATTCTCAAGCGAGAAATTTGGCAATATAATTTTAAAAATTTGTATGGTGCTCCATTTCCAGAAATTTATCCTAAGAGAATGTTCATGGATATATTCGAGGATTAAGCTGTCAGATGTTCTTTGCATTATTTTAAGTAACAAAATACTAGGAATGAACTAAATACCCAACCATACAATACTTAGCAAAAGTTATAAAACATCAATACAACAAGATATTATGAAGTCATTAAAAAATTCAAAGAATACTATTTGATAATAAAAATATTATCAATTCAATTTTAAGAAAAGTAGATTTCCAAACAGTATAGTAAGTAATTCCTTATTAAATAAAATGCATGAGTATTTATTATCTATTAGCAAGAAAAATATGCTTAAAATTAGGCATAACTTTAGCTATAATATTATATGAACACAAAGTCATTGTCTCTTCACTTTTCCTCCCAACATAAATTCTAACAACTTCACTTGCACTTTGAACAAAATTTTATTTATGTATTTTACCTCTGTATTATTCCTCTCTTTAGTGATCTCTGTACACATACATATTAGAATATAAACTATAATTATGCCTTAGAGAGGACCAATAACTTTATTTTATTATTCAGAACAGCTTCTGACATAAATAAATACTAAATTAAATTTTTTGCTTATATGACTTAGATCGTTTAAACAAGGACAGGAGCTAGTCACTTAAAATAAATATTCAAAAATTAATATTTTCTCAAGCCAGCTGCCTTCTGCCCACAACACTACCACCTTTCCTTCATCAGAAACAGTCAAAAACTCCCAAGATCTAGAAAGAACTTCTCAAACTCAATACACGAGAAACAAATAATCAAATCAAAAAATAGGCAGAAGATATGAACAGACACTTTTCTAATGAAGACATACAAATGGCTAACAGACACATGAAAAAAATATTCAAAATCATTAGCCATCAGGGAAATTCAAATCAAAACCACACTAAGATACCACCCTACGCCAGTTAGAATGGCAAAAATTGACAAGGCAAGAAACAACAAATGTTGGAGAGGATGTGGAGAAAGGGGATCCCTCTTACACTGTTGGTGGGAATGCAAGTTGGTACAGCCACTTTGGAAAACAGTGTGAAGGTCCCTTAAAATGTTAAAAATAGAACTACCCTATGATCCAGCAATTGCACTACTGGGTATTTACCCCAAAGATACAGATGTAGTGAAGAGAAGGGCCATATGCACCCCAATGTTCATAGCAGCAATGTCCACAATAGCTAAGTCGTGGAAGGAGCCGAGATGCCCTTCAACAGATGACTGGATTAAGAAGATGTGGTCCATATATACAATGGAATATTACTCAGCCATTCCTTCTTGTCCAGCTAAGAGGCTATCTATACACAAGCTCACCACGTTCACTTACATTTCTGGGATTTCTCTTGGTTCCTTTTTCACCAGTGATACTCTCCTTTCCCCTGGCTGCTATCCAAATCATACCCATTTATCCAGCCTCAGCTTTCACAGTTTCTCCAAATCTTCTTTAATATTCCATTTATCTCTTCCTTCTGCAAGTTCTTTTGGTACCCAGCGTCTGAATCACAAAATTTAGCGTGCACAATCCCTTATGTTATTTGGATTTTGTTTTATGTTTGTTGCCTATATTTCTCAAACTCAGATTTAAATTTTGATCCTAGGGACTATATTTCATAGTTCATTTCTATCCCCACATAATACTTGACACAATGGTGACCATAAAGGAAATATGTAAAAATCCCCTTTTGATTGGTAATAACATGCAATGAATTTAATATAAAATAAAATTGCTCCCAGTACTTGGACGGAGCCCTGCTTTTTAGCTAAGTTTCATTAAATAATAAATTCAGATCAGCCTGGTGTTCAGAATCCTAGGAACCTTATGTGGTTCCATGTCATCCAACCTGAGGTAAAAACTCAAATCCAAAAGAAAGCATATATTTTAGCATCAGATTCTGTCTTCCTTGCCATCCTGACACCTGCCAGGCTTCTCAATTATTTCAATGTTCACATCAGAGACCCATCCATGTCTTGGTGCCTTGGTGTTTGGCTTCATCACCTCCAAAGTCTTCCTCTTATTTCAGCAGCCCACTTTCGAGGGCACCCTTTTATGTAGCGAAAGTTATGTAGCTAAAGTTTTCCACCTTCAGTAAAATATTTCAGATATTCCTCATGATAGTCCTATCTTCATAGCTTCTTTGTTTAATGAATCCCATATATTTATTCTTTGTTCTCATCAGCCTGCCAGCACTGCTGCTTCATTTCTCCCCATCCAAATTGCCCTCTTATATTCACTTTCCACCTTATCCATCTTAACATCTATAATATCATCATTTCAGCTTACTTTTTGCCAATATGCTTGGCTCTTTATCCTTCAGGGCTCAACTAACCCCCACGAATGTCACACAGTGCACACTAGAACCTGGAGACCGAGGCCCTGGTAAGTGACCCGCTGACCTTGGGACTGTCAGCCTTGCCCGGAATAGTGTGCTTGTTCCACCCTTAGCTGAACACACCAGGACTCGTGCCAACACTCTCAGCCCTGTGCTTTGAGATTACCTGATCATTGAGTAACACAGGGAGATTCTGTGGCTGTGAAAGCAGCCTTGGTAGTAGATTTTGCAGCTAGTCTTCAGTTGCTCCAGGGAATGGCACACTGCTCCTGATAACATCTGAAAGACATTACAGTAAGTTGAAATTCTACAAAGTCCTTGCCAATGGAGTTGAGAGAAACTGGTCTCAGTTAAATTGTTGCCAGGAGACCCCAGTGATTCAACAGACAATTCAGTTTATAGTTTCTCACTTTTATTGCAAATGACCAGCAAAACTTTAGTCTTGGATCAATATATACACTTTCTCCATGACTGCAGTAGATATCGGAGCTTTGCTGTAGAAAAAAAGAAAGAAAAATCAAACGCCACAAATTGATACTTATCAAAAATTCACAGGTGCCTGTCTTCATGAAGACCTTATCAGTGACTATAATATCCACTATGATTCTCTAGTTGTCTTATAGTTATCATCAGCATGATGATAACTTACCTAGTAGAATATATGGGAGCCATAGAAGGAGAACTAACACTACTCTGCTCCAGCAGGCTGCACCTGGTCTATCCCCTCCCCCTCACCACAGCAGAAGTGACCTTCCTCCATCAAAGTCCCTCCACTGGGATCTGGATACCACCCCTCCGCATGATACTATTTTTCTCCACAGTTACAGTAACTTTGAGTGGTCTATCAAGTTCTCCTGGCTTTTTCAAACTAGCGTTGTAATATGCTCAAGTGTTTTCCACGTTAAAATGAGAAAAAAGAAAACGCTTTTTACATTTTTTATTGAGGTATAATTCATATAACATAAATGTCACCATTTTAAAATGATTCAGTAGTTTAGAATACATTTACTACATTTCACAAACATCACCAGATATTCCAGAAAATTTCTATTACTAAAACAGACACAAGTAGGGATCAGCAATCAGTTTCAATTTCCATACCTTGGCACTTTTCCATACCTTGGCAACCACTGATCTACTTTTTGTTTCTACAGATTTATCTATTTTGGACATCGCATATAAATGGATTTACACAATACACGACGCTTTGCACCTGACTTTCGCCTAGCACAATGTTTTCAAGGTCCATCCATAGTACAGCATGGACCAGTACTTAATTCTTTTTTATGACTGAATAATATTCCATTGTATGGATGTGCCATCTTCATTTACCTGTTCATCAGTTGATGAACATTTGGGTTGTTCCCACCTTTAGGCTATTACAGATAATGCTACTCTGAAGATTGTGTACAAGTTATTGTGGAAACGTTTTCAATTCTCTTTTATATATTCAGAAATGGGATTACTATATCCTAATTATATGCTTAACTTTTGAGGAACTGCCAAACTCTTTCCCAAAAGTGGCAGCTGGCACCAGTTTATATTCCTCTCAGCAATACTTTAGGGTTCCAATTTCTCAACATCCTTATCAACATTTGCAATTATCTGACTTTTGATTCTAGCAATTCTATTGGGTAAGAAATGAATCTCACTGTGGTTTTGATTTGCATTTCCTAATGCCTAATGGTTTTGAGCATCTTTTCATGTGCATGTTGATTTTTATGTAGAATCTGTTTTTTCCATTTATTTATTTATTTATTTCAATTTTATTCATTAACATATAGTGCAATATTGAATTCTGGAGTAGAATTCAAGGATTCATCATTTATGTGTAGATTCTATTTAAATCTTTTGTCCATTTTTAAACTGGGTTGTCTTTTTATTGTTGAGTTACAGGAGTTCTTTTATATTCTAGATACAGACCCTTAATTGTTTTATGATTTGCAAGCATGTTTTCTCATTCTGTGGGTAGATTTTCAATTTTTTATAGTGTCCTTTATTACACTATCTTTATTTCGATAAGGCCCAAATTTATCTATTTTTTCTTCTTGGTTGTTTGTGTTTTGGTGTCAGACTCTAATTCAAAGTCACATAGATTTATTTGTGTTTCCTTCCAAGGGTTTTATAATTTTGGCTCTTGCATTTAGATCGCTGATCAATTTTGAGTAAATTTTTGCATATGACATAAGGTGGGGGTCCAACTTCATTCTTTTACGTGTAGGTATCCAGTTGTTCCACCACCATTTGTTGAAAAGACACTACTTTTCCCTATTGAAATGTCTTCACACTGTTGTTAAAAACCAGTTGACCCACATATTGCATGGTGCACTGGGTGTTATATGCAAATAATGAATCATGGAACATTGCATCAAAAACTGGGGATGTACTGTATGGTGACTAATATAACAAAATAAAAATTATTTAAAAAATAATAAAAAAATAAAAGAGAAAAAAAACCAATTGACCATAGACATATGGTTCTATTTCTTGACCTTAAATTCTTTTTTATTTCTCTATATGTCTATCTTTATACTATACCACACTGGCTTCATGATTATAGCTTTGTAGAAAGTTTTGAAATATGGAATGTGAATTCTCCAACTCACTCCTTTTGAAATTGTTTTGACTTCAAGGGCCCTTACATTTTCATATAAATTTTAGGACAGTTTTTCCATTTTTGAAAAAGAAAGGCAATTGAAAATTTGATAGGGATTGCATTGAACTTTTAGATCAACTTGGGGAGTATTATCATCTTAAGAGTATGAATGCCTTCATTTTCAAAGAATGGTTTTGCCAGATATATATAGTGAGTTGGAGGGATATCCAGGATAATCAAGGAAAATAAGAACACAATGTAGCAGTAACATATGACAAGCTTTATTTGGGTGATGTTTGACAAATTTGCATCTGGGGAAGGGTTTTGCAGCATAAGACCTTCCAGAGGCTGCAGCGTAAGGGCTACGGACCAGAATGAAGGAGGGTAAGGGAAGTCCTGGGGGAGAGTACAGCCTGAGAGGCGGATCATATGTCCAGGTAAGATCACTCAGCAGCACGGCAGGGAGCCTATGGGTCCAAGAGCTGCAGCACTTTGAGGTCTTTCAGAGCTACCAGGTTTATCCTCTCTATGGCTATCAGATGTTGGGTATAGTTTTTTGGAGATGCAATGCAGGCAGTCTTTAAATATCTAAAATCTGTTTATTGGGAGCTATAGTTAAAACAATTAGATGCACAAAATTTGAATTTGGTACCATCGAGCTTTGGAGCCAATGGATCCCATTCTGCTGTGAAGAAGTAAAGAACTGGGGCCAATAAACAGAAGCCGCTTGGCTCATTTAAGCAGCAATATAGAACTTCTTGTTGACAGTCTTGTTCCTTTCATCACTCTGAATAGGTCATTTCACTGATTTCTGACCGCCATGGTTTCTAATATAAATTAACTATTATCTTACTGAGAATCATTTGAATGTAATGAGTTCATTCTTGCTGCTTTTAAGATTCTTTCTTTGTTATCGACTTTTGACAGATTGATCCTGGTGTGTCTAGGAATGGATCTCTTCAAGTTTATCCTACCTGGACTTGTAATACTTCTTGGCTGTTTACATTAATGTTTTTCCTCAAACTTGGGAAGTTTGCAGCCATTATTTCTTTAAAATTTTTTCTGCTTTATCCCTCTCATTTCTCTTCTGGGACTCCCATTATGCATATGTTATTATGCCTGATGGTGTTTATGGGTCCCTGAGACTTCATTTTTTCTTTATTCTTTTTTTTTCCTAACACTGTATAATCTCAACTGAACTATCTTCAAGTTCACTGATTCCTTCCTCAGTTTGAATCTGTTGTCAAGACTTTCTAGTGAATTTTTCATTTCAGTTATTGTACTTTTCAATTTCACAATTTCTATTTTCTTCCTTTTAATTTTTTATTTCTTTATTGATATTTTCCATTTGGTAAGATTATTATCTTTTTTCCTTTACTTCTTGAAATGGTTTCCTTTGTCTCTGGGAACATATTTAAGATACTAAGATAACCGATTTAAGGGGCATCTGAGTGGCTCAGTCAGTTGAACATCTGACTCTTGGTTTTGGCTCAGGTCATGATCTCAGGGTCATGAGATAGAGCCATGCAGCGAGCCCTGCATAGGGCTCCACACTCAGGAGGGGTCTGCTTGAGATTCTCTCCCTCTCCCGCTGCCCCTCCTCCCACCACATTCAATCTCTCTCTCTCCCTCTCTCTAAAATAAATAAATGAATCTTTTTTAAAAAAGATAACTGATTTAAAATCTGTGTTCAAAGGTCCAACATCTTGGCATCCTCTGGACAGACTATTGATTGCCTTTCTTGTTTTTTGTTTTTGTTTTACTATGTATGTGCCAGTACTTGTTTCTTTCCATGTCTCATAATTTTTTGTTTGGAAACTGAATGTTTTTTATTAGAATGTGACTACTTTGGAGCTTATATTTTCATTCCTTCCCAGAGTTTTTGTCACTGCTTTTGTAGTTGTTTTTGTTGTTGTTGTTGTTGTTTATTTAGTGACTTTTCTGATCTAATGTTGTAAGGTCTATATTCTCTGTTTCTTGTGAAGACTTCTCAGCATGGTAGCCAGATAATGATTAGAAAGATATTTTTTCTTAAATTCCTAGAATCAAAAAATCTCTCAGTCTTTGCTGAGGGGATCTCCATGCACATTGGGGCATAACTTCAATACTTAGTCAAACAGTTTACAACTCTGTTAGCATTCACTTCCACTTCCACAGAGCCTCAAGGTCAGCCAGAATTGAGAGCATATGGTGTTCTCAGGTTTTTTTCTGAGTATAGGCACAGCATTTGGGGATATGAAAGCCCTTTCAGACTCTCAGGAATATGTTAGAACTTTCCAAACCACTTTTAAAAACCTCATTCACCAGGCTTTCCTCTTAAGCTTTTTGTTTAGTCTATTGTTTGCCCCAACTGTTATCTATCACTTCAGGCAGCAGCAACTATAAAACATTTTCTTACACACGTTTTTGAGGAACATCCCAGGGTAGTATCTTTAGCACTGAGTGTGTTCTGAATCTGGGGGGAAAAATGAAAAGCCTTTCAGGCATGGTCTCCCAGGGAGCCATTAAAGTGTCTAAAACAAATAATTGAATTTGTTTCTGAATCAGGTCCTTTCTGCTTTCTCCAGGGCTAGGAATGCAGGCTTTGTTTTCAAGGCTACTGTGGAACTACAGAGCAGGCAGTGAGGTCTAAGTAAGTGAAAATTGCCACAACATTCTCTGTTATTAGCAAGATTCAATATTTTTCTTGGATAAGCATTCCCCAGATTGCTGCAAGTATTTGTTTAAATTCCTGAGCCCCCAAAATATTAATTTTGACAGTTTTGCAAGTTTTTTACTGGCAAGTCCAGCATTCCTTCACCATTCTGTCCTTTTCAATCACAATCAAATTATTTGAAGAATTATTCACAGTCATTGTCCAATTTGCTTATCTCCCATTCTGTCTTCAAGCCTCTACCATCTGACTCCTACTCCTGCCACTCCAGTGAAACTTCTCTTCTGAAAGTCACCAATGACCGCTAGGTCCAAAATATATTTATTCGACCATTTTCTATTTTTTTACACACTGTCAAGTTTAAGCCTGGCACATGTTAGGCATTAAATTATATGTGTTGATTGAGTGAATGAATGAAATATTTCACCTCTTTTTGTCACTCTCACTCTGATATAGATGCCTCCTCCTTGAACTAGTCCTTTTTTCCCTGTGGGTGCTCCTCAAGATTCAATGACAGGTGATCTTTTTTTCTCATCCTATACCCCATTCCTAGGTAATGTCATTGATTTGCAAGGTTTCATCTATCCCCCATATGCAAACTCAATATATCAAAACATAATTCACTATTTTCTCCAGTAAACTTGCTTCACTTCATGTTCTCTTCACCAGTGGCTATCACAGCCACTCATCAGGTATCTTAGCCAGAAACCTAGAAGGCACCTTTTACTCATATCACTGTTTCCACTATTGTTTCTGCCAATAACATTGGTAGAAATGTTATTAAAGAAATCATTTTTATTGGTTGAGAAGATGTACACATGCGTTGGCTATCTACTTAACTTTGTAAGACACAGGCTATCTCCTTAGCAAACTCCATAAAGGCAAAACAAAGCTTATGAAAAGCCTATTCTGGAATATCAAGTTCCCACTCGAGCTGACTAAAAGAAGAAAAGAAAGGTAGGTTCAAACTGGAGACCTTTCAGACACCAACTGACTGGGCACAAAAGTGTCCTGTAGGATATGGGATTGGTGATTAATCTACTTTAACAGAGAAGAGGCATTTTGACCTTCCTTATCAAAGAAAAACAGTTAGTTGCTTGCTGCAAGAGTTTCTCTAGCTAGAGGATAGTGAACCCTGCTAGATATATTCTCTTTGCAAGATATTGGATAGAGCCTGGACAGAGAATATAGGTTGAAGACTAGTGAGACCAAACAATAACCTAGCAACTCAGCCTCCTGGTGAAAAGAACATCCCATATAAGAAGTTTCCCAAAAAAATCTATATTAAGGAAAGAAATGTCACATAATAAACTTTCGTTCATAACTTTCACTAAAACAGCATATTGACATTACGTCTCTTGAAGCTGTATTTCTCTATCAATTTTTACATTCTATGTAATCTGTGAGACCAAATTGTGTTATTTAAAATGGCAAAACAATCATATGTTCTGTCTTGTTGACTGTCAGCCTGTTATATAAGACATTGATTTTTTTTTTCCAAAGAAAATTCAAAGGTGCTCTAGCAGTTGCCTGGGAGACAAGAAAATACAGGATATGATTTGGACATATTTGTGACTCTAACTCCAAGAATTCTAACATTTCATACCGAAATGATTAGATAAGACATACTCCTACTCTTTCCTTAAGTGTATTTCACGTTTAAGGACCAGGTTTTTATTAAGATTTTATAAGCTTCTGCTCATCTTTCTTGGATCATTTAAGAAACAATGACTAAGGATTGCACTTGCTGTGATGAGCACTGGGTATTCTGTGGAAGTGTGGAATCACTATATTGTACACCTGAAACTGACATTACACTGTATGTTAACTTACTGGAATTTAAATAAAAACTTAAAAACAACAACAATGACAATAAGCATTGTGGTTTCTGAATAAATTAATTGACCAAAAAAAGCAGGATAATGCCACCCAAAATAAAATGTTAATATTTTCCCTGAGATTGCACAAGGTTTTATTAAAAATCTGCTTTATCCATGTTCCCTTCAAAGATCATCCACTAGATTCAACAAGTTTTCTTGAATCCTCTTTTCCAGTACTAACTCAGTAGGTAAATAAATATAATCGCCACATAAAGATCAAAAATGAATCTCAAAGAATTTCTTCCGTTTTATTTAAGTGACAAGTTGGCAAGTATTAGAATGGAGTAATAATGATAGGAATTAAAGTATCTTAAATTTGCAGGAGTTCCAAGTCTGCTTACATATATTTGTCCTCTTCCGTGCCTTACATGTACACTTAGCAAACTTATTTACACGAGGAAAGAAAATGAAGCCAAGTAACCATGCTTCTCTCAGAATTAAAGAAAAGTTCTTGGAAAGTCTATAGACCACCAAATCTAGTTCCTGTCATCTGACCACTCCAGAATAAGACCATACAGTTTCTGGTTTTAGAATTCTCTAGAATTCAAAGATTATCTCTTTAAAGACAAACACCAAGTAGTTTCCCTCAGTAACTCTACTAGTTTCCTGAGTCTACTGTAACAAATTATGATAAATTTAGGGACTTAAAAGGACAGAAATATATTCTGTTACAGTTTTTGAGGACAGAATCTTAAATCAAGGTATCAGCAGGACAATGTCCCCTGCCTTGGTGTTCCATGGTGTGGCCACATCACTCCCATCTCTGCTTCCTTGGTCACATTGTCTCCCCCTCTTCTGCGGTGTCATTTCTCTCTGCCTCTCTTTTTATAGACACTTCCAATTGGATTTAGGGCCCAGGTAAGGCAGGATAATTTCCCTCTCTCAAGATTCTTAACTTAATCATACCTGCAATGCAAAATCACATCTTTTTTGCCAAATAAGGTAACATTCACAGGTTCAGGGATTTGAACAAGGATATCTTTTGGGGGGACCATTATTCAGTCTAACACAGAAACCCACGGAGTTCTGTATTCCCATTTCATATAAACTTTTGGATGGATTTGTGACAAGACAACCTGATTTAAGAGTTGAACAATTCACTCATGTATTTGTTCAACTAATATCTAGCTAGTACCAACTCTGTGTGAGACATTACACTGAGCTTGGGAATACAGCTGTGGAGCAGACAAACATGGTCCCAGCCTGTGAGAAATGAAGTTGAAGTCAAACACTTTTAAAGTCATGGCAGTCACAAGTAGCAGAGCAGTGGTGAGGATTTTATTTATAATTGGGAAATGGGGTAAGGTGACATATTCTCTGAAATACCAGGGCTTTAAACTGTAGTTATTGGAAATGTCCAGATAAAGACCTGGAAATGCCCAAGCAAGATAGGTAAACAAAAAGAGCCTGATCAATATCCAAAGCACATCCATACGACCCTAACAAGATTTCTTTTCCTCATTCCACCACACATCCTACTGCGGGATCATGCAGGGACAAAGCCCAGGGCTAAAAGAAAAACCTGTGCCAGGATGTTAGAGATAATTCTGCATCTTATAAGAATTGATCCTCAACTTCTTTTAGACTACTTATCCTATATTTTAATAAGTTTTATTATTGTCTAGTTGTGGTAAGGCAAATAGATCAAGAGGCAATTGCCATCAAAAAAGCAGTTAATTATATTCACAGATTCCAAGAGAGGGAACACATACCATGCTATGGGAGTCATGCAGGGAACCCCCAGTGTCTGTCCTCAAGCAGAGGGAGAAACTGTGTGCAAAAGCCTTAATTGAAGTTTCCACTTCAAAAAGAACAGGAAAGGCAGGTTTAGGGTTGGCTAGTTTGAATAATTTCATCAGGCTTTGGGGCAGAGGGGCTATCCTAGTTGTCTGATACCCAGTCCTAGGGTGATTAGGGCAGATGTGTGGTGGCCTGGTGTGTGAGAGCCCAATAAGAGAGCTTGTTGAGAATCTAGACTCTGGATTGGTTTGGTTTGTGTTTGAAAAATGTGCCCCCTGGTGTAGAACTCTTCCCAAGGTGTGGGAGGGGTGATGAGGGAAGCAAGAGACCAAGGCAACGTGACTCAGGCATATTATTGGGTTATCCAGAATGAGGTGTTTCTGGTGTATGTGTGCAGGGCAGATGTTAAAGCATCAAGTTTACAGAAGCGAGAAACATGGTCAATATACCTGCCTACCTATTCAGGAAACCATGATGTATATTCCCGAAAGGGTTTCAAAAATTTTAACTGCTCTACACACTTAAAATATGCTTGGTTTCAAGGACATGTAACCAGCTAACCTGAGGAAGGGTCATGCTCCCACATTGCCTTCCAAAATGCACAGCTTTGAAATCTGAAGGGAGGCAGCCTGGGTCTCCTTTATCACATAATCTGCTTCTATTCAGTGAGCTTCTTTCTTTCAAAAGTTATCTTAGAAACCATATTCAACCATCTGATGGTCTAACATTTAATTATCAAAAAATACAAATCCCCCAAGTAACAGCATCTTATTTGACCGATTACTTGGCTTTTGTTTTTAATTATTATTTGGTTTGGGATCTATCATGAACAATATCTGAACCCCCTCCCCCTTCTTTCCAGAGTTTTTTGGATCTTTATTGGCTGGCTGTGTTTTAATCAAGTTGACACAGTGACAATGTGGGCAACCTACCCTCCTCTTCTTTTAATTTGTCCTTTGGGTAAAAGTGCTGCTCTTTAAGACAGTGACATAAATTCAAAATAGGAGCTTCTCCCTGGTCTGAGGAGATAAAATAAGAAAGCGCTGTGTAGCCCCAGATAATGTCAAGGAGAGTGGTTTTCTTAACATCATTTAAAGTCCTGCTGATATGAAATGTCTCATAAATAGTATGATGTGAAAACTGACATCTGTTAACTCTTGTGAAGATGACCTTGCAGAGCTTCGCCTTCACAACTCAGCTCGTGGGTGTTCAAAAAGGGTGAATGGCACACAAGGACATCCTCCTCTTGCACAGATATATAAAGTTGTTCTTCGTTCCAATTTTAAAAAATCTGCTTTCTGAAGTAAAATAGCGACAGCATGACTCTAGACCGTTCAATAAGGTACTTACCAATTTCAAAGTGCTAGCCCCCCAACCCCAGCTAATTGTCACCTATTTGTTATGCGTTCTCCCATAACAAAACAGAATATTGGAGCTAGGAAGGTCTTTGGTATCATTCAGCGTAGACTTAGCTCTTTGTCTTAGATGAGAATGCCAAAATCTAGAAAATAGGAATTGACTGAGACAATGCCATATGGTTAAAGTTCAAGACCAGGAAACACTTACAAATGGAGTCACTTCCTTTCTCTGTAGTCTTGAACTTACCCCTGACATATACAGAATATTTTACTTTCTACTTTTGCTCTGATCTACAACTCTTAATTCATCATCCATATATAAATCATTTATTTATGATAAAAGGAGCTCTATTTTAGATTATATATCTGTAAGAAGCAAGGAAATTTTCAATATAACCCTCAATTTGAACAGCACCTAATATTCTTTCCCTTAACTCATGTTTTTAATGCAATTTTATTCCATCAATTATATCATGCTGGCATTTGAGTGCAAGTCCACTTTAGCAGAAACAACAAACTGAGAGAATTTAGGAAGAATCAGGGAACTGTACTTGATTTCCAATTTCAGACTGTATCTTAGTAAGAGCTCAGTTTCATATTAAGAGCCAGCGTTAGTCCTTTCACTGAAACGATAGTGATCTATGAACTCAGAGTGATGCAAGATCATAAGGCAGCTTTCAGTAAAGCACCAGCACAGGTTACATAGCTACCCTGGGATGTGGAGAGCTGCCCAGCTCTTCTGCATTGTGATCAAAGGGCCACACTTACAGAGTGGTTTTGACCAATGGATAAGAGTGGAGCAGCCCAAACAGAGGGAAGAAGTGTGAGATCACAGCACAGGAAGGCCTAGAAGAGAGTCAGAAGAGCTGAACTGCTCTGCTGTTGACTGTGAACCTGGGCAAGCCAGCCACCTCTCTGAGCCAGTTTCCTCATAGGTTAAGTTAGGATGTTATAAGTGAATGGATAAAATAATACCTATTACTTTATGCAACAGTGCTGCCACAGGAATGGACTCTTGATTTTGTGCTTGTTATTTGTCCCCTGAGTGGACAAGCATTTGTTAGTCTCCACTACAACAAGAGGAAATATGAGCCAGGAGGTATGAACCTCCCAGAGACTGTGATAGAGAATCTGAGGCACCACATGCACCTGGACAACTCCTTGGTTGCCCACTGGGGAGCTTCAGGGAGCTAGGAGCCATGCCTCCATCTGGAGCATTCTGTGCTACTTTCTGCTTTATCCAGCCATTTCCCTGGATTTCCTTCACCGTTTAAGAACATCTAAATCTTCTACCTATCCTTGGCCATTTTTGTGACACATCACCATTCTATGGTAATAACCACACAGTACCTCCTTTCTCCAGCAATCTGGGAGTCTTAGTCCCCTAGAGGAAGAAGAGAGACCTGGAAGAGGTGCTGGAGAGGAGAAAGAAGCATTGGATGGTAGAGAATGGGTAAGAGAGGAAAGACGGAAGACATTTAGAGATCTTCCAAACCTTTGAGTCTTAGGGGTCTATGGGTAAGAGAGGGAAAGAAAGGAGAGGGGAGAGGAGGGAAAGAAAGGAAATGGAAGGAAGGTAGGAAGGAAGCAAGCAAGAAAGAACTAACCATAAAAAGAAAAAAAAAGAAGACCCAACAGCCAGCAAGGAGAAAGCAAAATTTGCCAAAAGATCCCACTGAATAGATTGTACATATTTACTTGTCTTTACCTTTTGGAATCAAGGATGGCAACATGTAATTCTGGTAGCAAGTTAGAACTGCCAAAGAAGCCCCCACCAAAAGAAATGAGGGCAGACTTTCACTTGACCGCCAGCCAGCAGCCTCTTATGCCTTTGCCAAATTGTCAAGATCTGGGTTCAGCAATCTTTCCTATTAAAAAAAAAAAATCAGCGTACCATGTTTTTTGTCAAGCCAGCATCTGTTTCCATGGAAACCTGAAAGACTCTGCCGTTAGTAGCAGAAAATCCTGAGTCTGGATTTATTTTACCTTTGGTGCCAAATGAAGGCAAACATCACAGGGTCTGGACCACTGGACCATGGTTGTTGTTAGAGAAGAACAACTCATGATTTTTATACTTGAATCTGAAAAAATCTTCAAAATCTTCAGGCTAAATGATCAGTGCACATCATTCTAACATACTTCATTGTTGACAAAAGCAGTGACATGCAGGGGAAGGGGAAAAAGGCAGCAGGGACAGTCCACAGTGTGACAGGAATGGAATCAGGTCCTCACGGCCACACAGAAGCTCAGGTTGTTGTCCTTTTTCACCCACCACAGTGCTGGGAAGCAGTAAAGCAGAGTGCTTGGAGGGGAGCTCTGGATTCATTCACTCTGCAAGTAGCCTCACTGCATGTCAGGGGCTCTGCTGTACCAGGAGATCACAGGGGTGAACAAAACATGCTCAACTTCTTCTGAGTAAATGGGATTTACAAGGAGTTGTAGAAATGTACTTGGAGTGGCAAGCTGTGGGGAGTATAACACAAGTCTTGTGCAGGTGCTATGAGACAGTAGCACAGGAGTGACTAATGTGGATGGACTTGAAAGAGGTGGGTGCCATGACCCTGAGTAAGGGAAAATGCCCAAGGAGAGGGAATATCAGGGTGGGACTCTTACATGGCCACACACCTATGTGACCTTGAGCAAACTGCCAGCATCTCTGAAGCTTACTTCCTCATGGGTGAACGGGAACAAGAGCTGAATATGCTTTGCAAGATGTGGCAACAGATTTGCACATGACCAGTCGTGATATGTTAACCCTTGGGAACTTTCTTCCTAGAGTGGGAGGTTAGGTCAGAGTTCTTGAAGGCCCTTCCAACTCTAAAATCTGATGCATCATTACCCGAAGTGGATTCTTCATTTTGAATACTTATTAGGCAGGACACTTTAAACTGTTAGATGATCTGACATTTTTTAAAGAAAACAAGTCAAACGTCAAGAGTGGAAAAAGCTGTTTGTTTCTGGATATCATTATGGTAAGGTCACAGAAAATGACACGAAGCTTGAAAGTTGGAACCTAAAAGCAGCCCACGATAGTGGAAGAGTAACTTGGGTCTGGGCTTCATTTGCCTGCTCGCTCGGGCCCCTGGGCCCCTATGACCTTGGCAAGTCCCTGTACCCTGTTGGTCCTCAGCTTCCTCTCTGAAAAATACTCTTGGGGTTTCTCCAAGCCCTAAAGCCCGTCAAGGTCCTTCTCTGACTTCTCTTTCTGAGTCTCTGTTTCTCATCAGTCAAATGGAGCAAGTCCCAACGCCTCACTCCAGAGAGGGCTGTGAGTATTAAGCCAGGAGATGCTATTGGAGTGCAGAGCAGGGTGCGGGCCTACAGTGTTCCCCAGCAGTACAATCAGTGATCACTGCTGGTGAAGGTGAATTGCAGGCGGTGGAGGCCAGCCAGTGCCTCCGTTCCACAGGCACCCACAAGAAGGAAAGAGTGTGAGGTTCAGAGCCATGCGCATCTAGTGGGAGGGCCACCCTGACACTCTAGGCCAGCCCCACTCGGAAGCCTGGTCCTTAGGCCCCAGTTTCCAACCTCATGGTGGGAGTAAAAATCAGCTCCAGGTACTGCAAGGGAAATCAAATCTAAGTGTTCTTAAGGATAAAATGCAGAGATAGATAGATATAGACAGACAGATGATAGATAGATAGATGATGATAGATGATAGATAGATAGATAGATAGATAGATAGATAGATAGATAGATGATAGATAGATAGATAGATGATAGATAGATAACAGATATAGGTGACAGTTTTTATAACAGCAACAACAACAAAATATGATATTATAAAGTAAAAGAAAAAATGCACACAAATACTAGATATTCCTTCTCTGATATTCAAATCCAAACGCCCATCTCTGGGTAAGACACGGCTACACAGCCCTCCAGGCTCTAGCACCTCCCTTGGGCTCCACGGCACATCTCGCTCTCCACCCACAGGCACTGCTGCTCCTGGCTCTTGCACAGATGGTTTCCTCATTTTGAAATGTACTCCATTCACCCGATGAATTCTCACTCCTGGAGGCTCTTCCTAACTGCCCCAAGCAGAGGGTAGTACTCCCTCCTTTATGCAGGGTACTTAGCTCCTGTCTCCCTTATACTAGTTGCTACATTTGCTATGATTCTGTGTATTTCTGTCTTCCCAAATAACCTGGGACCATTTTTAGCTACCAAGACCTCTTCTACAGCCCCAGTTCCAGCACAGTAAAGACGGTGGCGTCTAAGGCTCTGGGTAATACCCAGGGAAAGACTTCCCACACAGCACACTTAATCAGTACTATTTGTTATGGGTTGCATTGTGTCTCCCCAAAATGCATATGCTGAGGTCCTAACTCCCAGTATATCAGAATGTGACTTTATTTGGAAATAGGGCTGTTGAAGGTGTAATTACCTAAGATGAGGTCCTCAAGATCGGCCCTAATCCAATTGCTAGTGTCCTTATAAAAAGGAAAAATTTGAACACAGACACACACATAGGGAGACTAACCTGTGAACATGAAGGCAGAGATGGGGGCAGTGTATCTACAAGACAAGGAACATCAAGGACAGCCAGAATCCACGAGAAACTAGGCAATAGGCAGGGAACAGATTTCTCCTCACAATCCTAGAAGGAACCAACCTGCTGACACTTTGATCTCAGACTTTGGGCCTCCAGAACTGTGAGACAATAAATGTTTGTTTTCTAAGCCCCTAATCTGTGCACTTTTTTACAGCAGCCTGAGCTGACTAATACACTACCCATAAACAATCTGGAATGTCATAGAGATCTTAAGGGCTCTTTTGTTTCCTAACTCACCACTAAGCTGGAGGGAAAAAAGTAAATCTTAATGGATTTTTTTTAACTCTTTTAGAGTCTATCCATGGGATAATTTTTATTCTGAATATTTAGGAAAATATTTGTGCATGACAAATATGCTCTGTGCATAATCACAATTTTTGTAGGAATGTGCACCTGCTTGCAGTAGTGCCTTTGCACCCCTGCAGCATGGATGAAGTAGCTCAGAACAGAAGCGAGAACATGGACTCAGATGCCGTGCTCATGGCTGGCAGTGACGTTGGCTCTAGCCCAAGAGTTCACTGGGCCATCACTGGAGCATCCTTCTGTGGTTTCCATGTGATTTCTCCACATGGCGTGGGCCCAACACCCCCCAAAAGCATTCTGATAATCAAGGGGCTCAGATGAGCCCCACTGAAGGAAGAAGAACCAGATCCCACCCTTCCCATGAAGAGCAGCTTCAGCTTCCAAGGTGTTCATGGTGGTCATCCCAGAGACCATCCACCTCACCTTCATTTTTTTTTAATAATTTATTATATTATGTTAGTCACCATGCAGTACATCCCTAGTTTTTGATGTAAAGTTCCATGATTCATTACTTGTGTATAACACCCAGTGCACCATGCAATACGTGCCCTCCTTACTACCCATCACCAGCCTATCCCATTCCCCCACCCCGCTCCCCTCTGAAGCCCTCAGTTTGTTTCTCAGAGTCCATAATCTCTCATGGTTCATTCCCCCTTCTGTTTATCCCCCCTTCCTTCTTCCCTTTCTTCTCCTACTGATCTTCCTACTTCTTATGTTCCATAAATGAGTGAAACCATATGATAATTGCCTTTCTCTGCTTGACTCATTTCACTTAGCATTATCTCCTCCAGTCCCGTCCATGTTGCTGCAAATGTTGTGAAATCGTTCCTTCTGATGGCTGAGTAATATTCCATTGTATATATGGACCACATCTTCTTAATCCAGTCATCTGTTGAAGGGCATCTCGGCTCCTTCCACAGTTTAGCTATTGTGGACATTGCTGCTATGAACATTGGGGTGCATATGGCCCTTCTCTTCACTACGTCTGTATCTTTGGGGTAAACACCCGGTAGTGCAATTGCTGGATCATAGGATAGCTCAATTTTTAACCACCTCACCTTCTGATACTGTTTCCTCTCCATCAGCTAGGGACATTCCTGCTTGACAGAAGAATTGCAAGAAATAAATAAGATAATGTAGAGGAAGCTCACCACAGAATGTCACTTAAGATAATATGTCTTTTCTCCTCCTGTTTCTGCTGCCATCAGCATTGTCTGTCAGTCTCTCCTTATCCCCAGGTTAATGACTGTTCCACTTCCCTACTCTCAACTCTCTTCCAGGGAGACCCTATCCACATCCATAGATTAAGTGCCAACTCCACATAGCAACTTTCTCAGACTCATCTCTGTCCCCAATCTCTTCTCAAGTCCAAACTCACGTTTCCAGTGGCAAGATGTTCCCAGGGCACTCCTCACACAGATCCACACTTCCCACCATAGCTCTTCCCTCCAGGCATCTACTGCTCTCTCCTTACTTGTAACTCTTGACTCAACATCTGTTCTGTACCCCCACCCCACTGCCTTACTCCAGAGCCTCTCCTCTGGTCTTTCCCCTGGTCTGTCAAGCCCTTCCCTACTGGTCTTCCCACCTCCAGTTCCTCCTAATCTATCTTCCACACTACTTCCAGAAGGATTTTTCAAATGCAAAATTTGATGACTGTTACACCTCTGCTTGAAATCTTTCAACGGCTAGACATTGCTTTGGAAGATAAAATCCAAATCCAAGCCTGACATGGAAGGAATTTCTCATCTCATCTCTTCTCAACCTATCTATTTATGTTTGTGGGCTCACTCTTGGTCTGCCCTTTCCACAGTTACAGCTTCAAGGAATTATCACTGTCTCGGAGCCCCCCAAACTTCACATCGATGAAAGGTGCCCCTATACTAATCATAAAACATTAATTACACATACATCTCCACCACTAAATTCTTCACTTCTTGTTGATGGGGGGCACTACGTTATCCACACTGGTACCCCCAAGGCATGTCATAGTGTCCATTGCAGAGCAATCGCTCAACAAATACGAGTTCAAGTGAGGGGGGAAAATCAATTATTTGTTTCTGGTCTCTGAAGGAGGAATAATGTGCTATCTTGGAAAGGAGTCTGGAGCAAGAAGCTATCAGTGTCTCAGCAAACTTAACATATGTTAATGCCAACACAATAACACTCTATCATTCCTATGCAAGGCGGGTACTAATTTTACCATAAGTAGCCTAAAAATATTCAAGGTGCCACTGTCCTGCCAAATTTAGTATCCTCTTACCTCTGATTCACATAAAATAAATAAACTTCTCCTAATGTACCAGATACTTCCAGAGCATTACTGAGGCTCTTTAAAAACAGTATCTGCTTTTTCAGTCTGCTAAGATACTATTTAGCAGTTTAATATTCCTTAGTGTTTCTCAGCACCTGAGAAAATCTTACTGCTTCCAGGACACTGACATTCTCCAGGATCAGCCTGTGAACGGGATAGCCTGGTTTATTACGTACAATTAACCAAAAACAGCCTGGTCTTTAAAATTTTCATCACTGGCTGAATGTACTCTGTGAGACTTGTCCTCAAGTTTACTTTAATTTAGATCATGCAGAACCAATGTATTGACCAACTGGGCATTCCATTAAGCATGACTCACCCAGGTGACATCACTCAAATTTGGAACTGTCTGTAGCAGATTATGATGAATTGAACAGAGCTTATTAATAGGAAGAACTAGAATGTGAAATCAAATCAAAGGTGCTTCTTGGAGAAGACAGGAACACAAATCTTACAAATGAAAATTTCAGCACAGCATGTGTAGTCATTTAATTCTAAGAGTCTGGTTTGCCAGAGAAAGTCAGTGAGGGGAACCCGTGGTACATCAATCTTAGAGTGACTCTAATAACTAAATGGATCCTAAGGGATATCACATTCAGGCCAAAGAAACAAGCACAATCACAGAAAGGTTCTCAAAAGAGCTGCCAACACCTCCAACTGGTGGAAAGGAAAAGGAAAAAGAAGACCAAGTTGAAAGAACTGATCTAAAACTTAGGTTTGGAGAGTGTGTTTTTTTAAATGAAAATGATCCATCCTCTTACAAATCTTGATGATTAAAACTACTTTAGAAGAGGGTGGAAACGGTAACTGGGTGATAAGACAGCTCCCGTGCTGGGAATAAGGAGGACACAGAGTCACCACAGTGGTGCGGAGGCCCAGGGCTCCGTGGGGCCCAAAGCTCAGTGGGGCTCCCAGACACAGCGAGGCAAGAGCTCAGAGGCCAAAGAGCCAAGCGTTCAGACTCACAAAGCCAAAACTCTGTTCAGGCAAGTACAGGGGGTTAAGCAAAGGATAGGGATGCAGGAAGAGACTGCTGGTCTTGGAGGCCATAACAGTGGCAGATAGAGAAGGGAGCTGGTTTCAGGGATTTCTTCTTTCCTAGCAGGGTGCCAGCAATGCTAAGGGGAAGGGGGCAAGCCAGTCCCCCCGCAGGAGGAAGCAGCAGGAGCCAGGCAGAGCTCAGGAGAGTTTTGGGAGGAGACTGGAATTTGAGAATTGAGACACACTCCCCAGGAATACTAATAGTCCCTCAGATATCCAAGCCAGTTAGGGGATTTCAATAAAATAACACCTTTCTATGAATGGTTCCCCAAAATTATATCCTCTTCCCTGAGTTTCAGACTCACATACCCACTGCCAAGTTGATATCCCCACTGAGACTTCTTGTCCTCATTGTAAACCATCATGACATAGCTGAAAAAGAACACTCAGTCCTCCTCCCCACCCGCAAACTGCTCCTACTCCAGTCTTCTGGGTGCATAACTAGCATGTCACTGTCACCATGGCAACTACTGAGCTGGGTGTCATGCTGGGCCCCTCCCTTCCTCACCACCCCACCCTGCCCATCAGCTGCACCCACATGCTGCAGCTCACATCCACCCCTGTCTCTTAAGCTTCCCCTGCGGTCACCCTGGCCCAGGCCACTGCCATGTCTTAAGGAACATTTGCTGCCCCCAAATCCATTCTGCCAAGAACACCCAAGGGATCTTTTACAAATGCAAATCAGTCCACGTCCCTCCCCTGCCACAGCTCACCAATAACTTCCCTTTGCCCAGAGAATTAAATTTCTGAGGCCAGTCTTACATCCAAGGCCCACGGTCCTAACAAATACAATGCTCCTCTTTCTGGAATGTTCTCTCTAGACCAAAAATTTTCAAAATAGGTCTCCAACCAGCAGCAACAGCACCTGCTGGGAGCTTGACAACACAGCATGCTGTGCCAGAGCTCTAGCCCAGACTTACTGAGTCAGAAACCCTGCAGTAGGCCCAGTGACCTTGAGCAGTATCTCCCAGGTGAGATGGCTCTTCCCCGTGAACACAGGCTGGCTCTGTCCTCAGATTTCATCAAATGCTCCCTCCACAGAGAGGCCTGGCCTGGCCATCCTGTCCTCATATTGCCCCCTCCACTCTATCTTTCTCATGCTAGATTATCTTTGGAGAGTGCTGGCATTACTCTAAACCTATTTTATCTGAGTTCTGTGTGTTTTTTTTTTTTAATTTTATTGTCAGTTTCCCCACCTCCCTAACTGCCCCCCCCCCTTAGAATGTAAGCTCAATCAAAGCCGGGGCTTTGTCCCTTGTTTACCATCATTCCCCACAGACCTAGAAGGACTCAATAAGAACACATGAGATATATGTGACCAAGAAGCTGGTTCTAATGCAATATGCACACAACTCACCTGGGGATCCTGTTAAAAGGTACACTCCACTTCTCGAAGGTGGGTGGGACCTGAGAGAGCCAGCCTGGGCTTCTCTAGAGCAGTGTTCTCAAACAGGTGTGCATCAGAATCACCTGGATGTTAAAACACAGATCTCTGGGTCCACACCAGAGTTTCAAATCAGTAAGCTCCGGTGGGGCCCCAGGACATGGCACCACTAACAGGCTCCCAGGTGAGGTCAACATTGTTGGCCCTGGGACCCCAGGCTGAGTGTCAAGGCTCTAGTCCAAGCCATCCCATAGAAGGTGAGAAATGCCAAACCTCCACAGTTGACATCCTCACAGTCTCTCAGGCACAGCCCTAACTGAGCCAAGAAAAAAAAAATACAGTACACCTTGACCCAGGGGAGGGACCCCCAGGAACCTGGGGACTGTGAGAAGGGGTGGCCTGTGATGAGGCGTAATACCCACATGGTGGGCGTATACATGTGCACACCAGGGATCAGCCCAGCGTGGACACCCCATGGTACCCCACTGGAATTCCACTGAAGAGCCTAGCGGGGCTCTGTTGGAAGGAGGTTTCCTACCAAGTTGAGATATTTGGTTAATAAGTAGAGGGGAGGCCTGGAAGGACAATAAGCATCAGAAGTGAATCTGGGTTTTGAAAGATCACTTCAAGGAGCAATATAGGCCACAGTCTGTAAGAAGTAAACAAATGCAAACTTCCAGATGAATCTTTGTAAAAGAAACAGTCGTTCCTCATACGTCTGTTTGGGAAGTTTCGATTTTTATTCTAGCTTGTTTAAAGCTGTATGGGCATGCATTACGTTCTAAACTGATGTAAAAAAAAGAAAGGAGCTCAACTCAATATGTGCTTCATTTGGGCTAGAAAATGTCATTATGAAAATAGTAGTGTCTGTCAGAGTCCATGGGCAAATCACAGACACGCGAGCGGTCTCGTCTCAAAAGATTGACTTTGTTTATTTAAGGTTTTCAATGCTAGCAAGTGTTCACTGAAAACAGGCAGAAGGATACAGGAGACTGCAAATTCCCAGGACTCACAGTGCTTTGATTCTTGGTAAAATGTAGAAAATTCATTTTAGAGTGAAATTAAAATTATACAATAAATGTCATCCACACTCCACAAAGGCTTGAACTATGCAAAAACACAGGGAAAGAGAGGGAGAAAGAGAGAGATAAGGATTGCGTATCCTCTGAAACCACAGACACTTCTTTAGTGATTAAAAAAAAAACATGAAAAGGCTTATGTAATTTTTAAATTTTTTATTAAATTATGTTTTATTAACTCTCCAAATCTTTTCTGTTTTAGCTAGCATGATCAGAACTCTCTCTACATTGCATTAGTCCATTTTCTTTCTGGGTAAGCCCAGAACCAGTGTGAAACGCCAGGTCTCTGCTGTTCTGGGGCGCCAACTGGCTTTCATCAAACAGGAGTGGAGTGTAATCTTTACCTCGCAGAATTGTTTTGACATTTTCATAGGCCATGTATTTACATATCACTTTGTAAGGTGTGTAAACAAATAGAACTCCAGATGATTTTTTTTTTTTGATGCTAGCTAGCACTTAACAACTTTTGTGTTATTTCCTAGCTTACCAAGGGTAGGGATGGTAATTTTCATTTCTGTATTCCCAGCCCCTCACAGCCCCTCACAGCCCCTGGCAGGCACATACTAGGCCTTCAGAAAATACTTGACTAATGGGTAAAGGAATTTTTCTGACAGTGCCTCAGATTTGTCACTGCAAATATAACTTAGAAATCATTGTACAGGGGCGCCTGTGTGGCTCAGTTGTTAAGCATTTGCCTTCGGCTCTGGGCGTGATCCTGGCGTTCTGGGATCCTCCACTGGGAGCCTGCTTCTTCCTCTCCCACTCCCCCTGCTTGTGTTCCCTCTCTCGCTGGCTGTCTCTCTCTCTCTCTCAAATAAATAAATAAAATCTTTTAAAAAAAATTATTATACAGACCTGCAGCAGCTCCTTGGGGGACTCTACAGAAATCATGTTTCACTTTATCAATTAATATATTTTAATGTTTATAAATGTTTCATAAAATGTCCAGGTTTATATGTGACAAATATGCAGGCAGACACTAAAGTATAGCCTCGTAAAAAGGGTTACTCTTTTCTACCTTGTGATAAAATAAATGTTCAACTTTAAGGATTATAAGTCCTATTCCTGGGGTCCCGGAGAAGCTATAGTTTACATTTTATCAAGGTTGGAATGATTTGACCAAACTTCAAAACATGGGTTCTATTTCTGCCCCAAGCACACCTTGTACATCTGCTTTGTTAATAATAACCTAAAAGAAACATTTCAAACAAAAAGGTAAGAGTAAAACCTCCCTAAATTCCCATAAGATTGGAGCCATGCAGCATTGCACATACTAAAAGCATAAGATAATGTCTATAACTTTCTGGAATGTCTTTCATTATGAAGATTTGTAACTTTATGTAAAAAACAAAATATATATAACCCTGCACTAAATATTCCTTCCCCAGAGCATTCTCTTCTTTATGAATGAAGATTGTGTGTCCTGGGCAGCTGTCCTAACTTGGGCTCAAATACAACTCTTTTCCTTTTTCTTTAAAATTTCAAAAAGATTTGTTCATTTCACATTGACACTTGACATTAATCAAAAAGGCTTTTAAAATGAGCATTCTTATTATTCCAAAGTTTCTTTTGAATACTTTTTTAGTGACTGTCTCACTTATGTGTCAACTGATTCAACCTCTTCCTAGTGTTTTCATAAAAATCAATTTTGATTCTCCCTTTCTTTTTCTACAGACAGAATATATACTTAAAACTTAAAGCAATATCATCATTAAGCTAAATATATTTTGAATCTATGAGATCTGATAGATCTATCCCTCTACAACCCCACAGTAAGTACAGATCATATATAATGTTTTCTAACCATATATTGAAGATTTGGAGGGGAAATATATGTATGTATGTATGTATGTATGTATGTATGTATGTATATCAGATCTCCCTTTCTCAATTCACTACCATTCATTGTGTACAAGCCTAGGTTTTCATGCAAATTAAAATAGATATTCCAAAGGTTAGCTGTTCTCTACTCAGATAAACAGAAAGGACAGAATTCTAGACTGGAGGCATAATTTAAAGCCCTTTCTAATAAGCCAGAACCTGTGATAACAAAAACCTAACCCTTAGAGGCTTTCAGTGATAATGATAAGAAAGCACTTAGAAATAGACAAAGCATTCTGGAAATGTACATCAGGAAAGCTTAACTCTCCTGGGCTGTTCTTGGGAGTGCTTATCTTGCTGGCTTATATGACTGCCTTCTCCTTTTTTTTTTTTTTAAGATTTTTATTTATTTGTTTGACAGAGAGAGAGCACGCACAAGCAAGCAGAGTGGCAGGCAGAGGGAGAGGGAAAAGCAGTCTCCCGGCTGAGCAGAGAGCCCAACATGGGGCTTGATCCCAGGACCCTGGAATCATGACCCAAGCCAAAGGCAGATGCTCAACTGACTGAGCCACCCAGGTGCCGCCCTTCTTTTCCTTTTAACATCAGCTTCAATATGACACCCAGAGGGTTCTACCCTGACCCCCAGTCTAAGCGGGACACCCTCTCTGTTAATTCTCTGCATTGTGGGGTCACTCCTGAGACTTCCCTTGTTCAACAGTTACTAGTTGCTGCCAAGCTACCCCTCTAGAACCTCAGAGGGACCCCTCAATTCCCAGATCCTGAAAGAACATGTATGACTCTGAAAAGTCTTCCCATCAGTATTTGCCAGATGATTGAATACACCTACCAAAGAGCTGATGTTAAAGAAGTGGTTTCTTTTATCTCAAGATTATTCAATAAATATTTACAAAATGCTTAACCCCCAAGAAAGATTCTAAGTCCTAAAAATGCATTAGTAAATGAAATAGAAAACCAAAATCCCATCTGTCACAGAGCTTGTATTTCGGTGCGGAGAAACAGACAATAAACCCACACAATGAGTAAACAAAATATGTTAGAAGGTAAATGCTCTGGAAGAACAGGAGATCGAGGTAAGGGAGGCAGAAGGACAAGATGAAGAACAGATGTCCACTGTAAATGCTGGAAGCTTATCTTATGTCTTGCTTTCAATTTACCAAAGAATCTTCAAAATTATCTACTTTGCATCTCATAGCAATCCCGTATTTATACTCACAATGTTTAGAAGAATAGTACCAAGTATCAGAAGCTCTCCAGTATGTTCTTCTCTTTGCCTTTAACCAGTATATGAATGTGGTGGGAAAATCTTTCTGGGCCTCAGTTTCTTCATTAGTATAATGACAAGGTTAGACTAGACACTAAAATGCTTTTCAACCCTAAAAGTATTTTAATAACAATGTGGAACTTTACTTAAGCCTGTGATCCTGGAGATGGGACAGTCAAGAAACAACCCCCTCCCACTTTGTGTTGAGGAATGCCTACTTCAAAGAACCTCCACCCCAAATGATTTAGATAAGATTCACGGATGCCTCTCTTGTTTGCCTATGACAAGGCCAGACACGGACTTTTCAGATTCCCATCATTGCCTCATAGGTGTTGAGTTGTACATTTGTCCTCCGTGATCAATCAGAACAGAAGGCTTGAATATTCAAACTTATTTAAGATCCTCTTCTTTCCCCTGAGTCCTTGAACCATGGCTCATCCTCAACCTGAGCCAGTAGACAGAACTTCAGAAGAAAAGGCTGATGTATAAAGAAGACTTTCTCTGATCTATTGTCCAATCAAGCCACCCTTTGATCTCACTTCCTTATGACTGGTTTTTTCTAGCCTTGTTTACTTCTCCCCATAAAAGAAAAGCCCTTTTTGCCTAACCCTTGAGACCCTCGTTGACCTCCTGTTCAGAGCACACACCCCCTCATTACAAGAGTTCCCCTCCCTCACTTTGCAATAATGCTTTCAAACAAAGTCTCTCCTAAGTTCTGATTTGTTTTTTTATTTGACAATAACTTTACTAAACTGAGCTAATTTGTGACTACTCACAACCAGTCATATTCAAAAGAAACAGCAGGCTGCTTTTAAAAAGACCTGAGAAGAAATTTAATGTTCCCCGAAATCTCTTAAAGAGGCATTGTATCACCCTGTTCAGGCCAAGTTACACAGCAGTAACAAATAGCCCCTGAACCTCACTGCGTACAACAAATGTTCAGTGCACTTGGCCCTAGCTACACACCTGTCCTAGGTTGATTTTTCTCTCCTGCATGTCACCTTCACCCCAAAGCCCAAAGTGATGGTTCTGGCACTGTAGGGTTAGGAAAGACCATGCCCAAATGCAGGTGGCCTCCAAAGTGATGGTTCTGGCACTGTAGGGTTAGGAAAGACCATGCCCAAATGCAGGTGGCCTTCCACAGCTCCTCCCAGAGGTGAACCACGGTCCTTCTGCTCATAGTTCATTGCCCTGAATAGTCACTGGATATCAATAAGACAGAGAGATACAGTGCTCCCACCAGCGGGGCACTGAAGGGAGGGGACCAAACGTTGGGGGAACAAGTGTCCCATCTGCTGACATTAAATGTGTGTTCACATTGCAAGACACAGCAGTGTATCCTAAAAATCATCCTCCCAAGTTCTCTCCCCAAATCTCACACTACGGGTTTTTCATCTCCCCCACTTCCAAAACATTCAGCTTTCTATTATTTTCTTAGGAAAACCACCACCCACCCTTCATAGAGTCAGTCATTTGTACTACCTGGGCAATCTCCACCTTTACTCCATTAACTGAATTTGGACTCAGTTCTGAAAAGTGTCCTGGGAGCCAATCAAGAAAACTCTGAAGCTTCCAAGAAAGTGGAGAGGCAGGGGACAGCAGTGAGTGCTGTGCTGTGTGCATACTCAGCTCATACAAATTCAACCACAGGACCTTTGGAGAAGGAGCAAATTTAAACAGTGGAGAGAAGAGGCTGCCTGTTTCACCCAATGAACACAGAACCCCACTCCAGGCCAGAAGAGACTCGAGTGGGGGAGGGGAGAAATCAGCCCGCAGTTGGGGACCTCTCTGGGAGTCTTGTTTCTTAGAGTTCTCACAGCCTAAGCTTCCTGACTGTGATTCTGCTGTTTGAAGACCTTCATTTCTGTCAACATCCTCTTTAAACATGAGACAATTCCACCAGACCCTCAACTTCAAAAAGGATAGAAAAACACACAGAGTTGGACCCCTGAGAGACAACATAGGTCCCTAACAAGGTGCTTCCTAAGGGACTTTCAAGGGCAATCTTGTCCCCGTGAAATTTTGGCTGACTTTATGTGTGGATATTAGAACCAAACCCCCAATGAAAAGATATGACACCTCTGCAAATAAATGGAAATTTCTACCTGTTTGTCTTTCATTACAACACACAAAAACAGCCAGATGGGAGTTTTGGATTTGGGAAGGGGGTTGTAATTGAATTTGGAGGGTTCCTTAGCATCATGGTTGGCATGGGAGAAACATCTGAGAGAAGCCATTACCTTCCAAAGCAGCAGAAGCCAGCACAATTGGAGGCTTGTGTCTGCCAATTAGGAGGAACATGGCGTACGTATTGAAGAGCTATAGCTAAAGACAAGCCGCGGTGGCTTTAAATACAAAGCTCAAATCAAAAGTCACCAGAGCTAATGATCTGAATCGCAGGTGTTAGTTTGCTGTCAGGTAGCTTTCACCATAGCGACCACACGGAGATGTGCCCCTTGGTGTGGAGCAGTGGCAGCTATCTACATGCAGACGGCTCATGATTCTTCCAGCAACCCAGGTAGGACAGCCCCCATGGTAGGGTCACACCAGGACCACAGAGGTATTGCTGAAGGCCTGAAGATGAGCATTTGCATTGCATTTTTCAGTTCATAAATTATCGCATACTCCATTAAACTCCGTGGAGGCAGGTATTTTTGTCTATTTTTTTCAATATTGCATCCCCAGTGCCTAGGACAGAAACTAGCATAAGAGCAGAGGCTTCATAAATACATAAATATGTATTGCATGAATTTCACCATAATCCTTTGAGATAGTGTCCTTATTTTAAAGTTTGGAACAGGAAGGGTTTCGACTTGATACAGCTTCTCCAAGGTGATTGTAGCAGAGAGAGAACAAGTTTGAGGAGTCATTAGTGTGTCGCTTTGGGTCATGTGGACTTTGAGATACCCAATTCACATTGAGTTGGAAATATCAGCCTTCTCTGTGTCCAAAAAAGTATTTTTCTCCCCTATAATTCCAAAAGTACATTTTTATACTATCTCCCCATTTCAAACAATTATTACATACTGCCTTCTTTTACAATGATCTTTGTGTGGGTCTTTAATTCTTATAACTAGTTTGTAAATTTGGTCATAGGAGTAATAGTATGAAATTCCTTTTGTAATTCTTATAGGACCTACACAACATAAAGACTCTTACAGGCAGCAGATGCTTAATCCAGGCAATTTCTGCAAGATTCCTCTAGTAATAACTGCCAATATGCTCTCCATTTCCTTTTCTTCCTGAGTACACAGCAAATATATTTCTTAATTTCCTTTGAAGTTAGGTGTGACCCTGTGACTCAGTTCTGGATAGAATGTGGGCAGAAGAGACACTCACATTCTCCATGCTAATCCATAAAACTCCTGCTTAGTCCCCTACATTCTCTTTCCCTTGTCTTCCCAAGCCAGATTCAGGGTGTTCAGGGATGATCTTCAAGGCAGTAGAAGATGGCAGAGCCTATAGGAGCACCATACATACACCTGCCCCTCCCTGAACTCTGATGTGAACAAAAAATAAAACTTTCATTGTTAAGCCAGTGAGATTTGGGGATTCTTTGTTACAGTAGCTATACTGTCCTGACTAATACATTTACTGGGTGTGTATTCTGTGATTCCTGGGCAAGTGCCTTTTCCTATCATATTACATGACAGCTTTGAATTTAAATGAAGACAGCACTAATTGAACATGCAGTTGGAACAAGAAGCACTTGACATTAAGCACTGGGCTCTGTGGATACCCATCCAGCTTTTCTTACAATAACCTTTTTAATCACATTGGATGGTAAGTAACTCGATGCAGAGATTATTCCTTGATTCTCCTTGTATCCTAACCCTAGCAGAATGGAGTCAATAGATATGTATTGGATCCATTGACATATACACATGTGTATTGTATCCCAGTTCCAACCTATTTGGAACAATTCAAAGTTATTATCTGCATTCCACTGTACAAATCCAAGAATAGTTTGGTCCCCACTGAAGCTAGACAATTAAGACTTAAGGATAAATTGATCAGCCAGTGTCCGTGTCCATGAGTCTCATTATCAGTAAAAACAAGGGACGTGTGTGAAGAAGAAAACATCTCTATCACTGAGACCAGAAAAGAATTCTCATTTGCCCTTTGATAGCTCCATCAGGAAATGAGGCACTGAGAGCACAGCTGGGAAGGTCAATGTCATCTGAGTAACTGGCTTTTGATACTTCAGCTGCAGTCGAGACTCCATTAAAGCAAGGTACCAGGAGTGCTACTTCTTGTCTGCTAGCTACCATGTTTAGTATATGTGCTGCTGAAGCAAGAACTGTAGCTACCATGTTTTTACTCTGACAAAAGTCAAGGTAAGGCTAGTTGGGGTGGAAAAGTTAGTTCATCCCCATAAAGCAAAGGAAACATCCAGAGTTGCCCACACTCCACTCCATCCCTTGACAGCCTTAGTGCTCCATATTCCCAGCTGAGAGTACCTCCTTCCAGAGACAGTCATCAACTCAGAGCATCTCAGAGGAGTGGTCCTCTACTTTTGATCTAAATTTCTTTGCATATTTGTCACACTTCTGTCTATTGGAAGAGAAGATCCACAAGAGTGGGGACTTTATCTCTTTCTCTCCAGCATGTAGAACAGTACCTACTAGATGTTATATACATTTTGATTGAATCAATTTATACATGAATGAGTTTGCTCCATCAGTCTCCAACACTCTGGCTCTGTTCTGAAATGGCCCGACTATAACAACTTCTGCACTCTTGATTTTACTACACGATGTTGTTATTCTGCAACAAATTAAACAATTATCTATTCAGATCCATGACTTCAGTAGACAATTGGAATCCACCTCTCCATTTCAACACACTTTCAAGCTTTGAAATTGTAGTCACCAAAAATGTTGACAATATCAGGGAGTGGGAATACAGAAGTCAGCCAGTCTTTATTATTTATAGCATATGGGATTGTTTGTAAAACTCTACACACTATAAAATGATCTCTGAGGAGCCCAACTCCTCTTGATGGAGCCACAGGGAGATTGCTACCTTAAACCCCCCAACACCAATGTTTGATCAGGACAGGAGCATGCACGTTGGGTTAAGCTGATGTTTTCATGGCTTTCAGGCTGCTATTTTAATTCTGCCCACACCCAGAAGAGGCTTCCTATGAATGACAAAGGATTCTCTATCACAGATTTTAAAATAAAATTCTAATGTGACATTCTAAGACTGATATCTGAAACTAAAGTAGCAAATAGTTTTAGGGGAAGCAGCAGTTCCATTAAGCTCATTGTTCTTTTGTTCCTGATTTTAACAGCACATCGAGCCTAAATGTGTCATGAGAAGCCATTCAATAGTGTCCAGATCCGCAAGTCCTTACAGGAACACATGTCCCTCTCAGGAGGGCCTGTCTGTGCTCTGGGAGCTCCCCAGGAAGGGACTGAATATACAGATCATGTTCCCAGTTCAGTGAACAAATTTGACCCTGGTGTGCTCATTCATCAGCCCCCGTGCATGTTCAAAGAGGCAGAGAAGAGGAGGTTGGGAGAAATAAATGTTCCCACCCAGGTTGTGAAGTGCTCCAAAGTGCCTCATAAATTCTGCTGATTCGTGACAGTACCAGCAGGGTCCATCAAAATGTCCATACCTTTGTCTCAACAATTCCTCATCTAACATTCTAGACTTACATAAACATGTATGTGGAAGATGCACTTTAAGTATTAATTTTAAAGGAAGATAAATGGAGACAACCTGAACATCAGTTGTCATGGGGATGGTTAAATAAATGATGGTGTGCCCACACTGTGCCATATCATGCAGTCATAAATGTCTACAATATCGAGTTTTTCATTTTTTTGAAAGCACATTGAATGTTTTGTGGGAGAAGAATTCTGGCACATATGTCTGGAAAGACAGCATTTCATTGTGATTTCCTCCAGGGAGTGAATGGATGGGGATGAAATTAAAAGCAAGACCTTTTACTTTTTATTTTAAATACATTGTCTGAATGTTTTACATATGCATATATCATTTATTGTTTGGTTAAAATAAAAATTTTAAACTACATGGGTGGTAAAAGCAAAAATCCCTATATATCTCATATAAATATATATATAATATATAAATATACATAAAATATAAATACATATAAAATATAAATATATAAATATAATATATAATAAATATATATATAAATATGAGATATATAGTGACATACAAAGTCTTTAGAAAAGACTTTCTAAATATTTTTAGCTTTATATAGAGCTATATAGTGATCTAGATTAGTTCATAGACATTTCTTTTTTTTTTTTTTTTTTTAAGATTTTATTTATTTATGTGACAGAGAGACAGCCAGCGAGAGAGGGAACACAGCAGGGGGAGTGGGAGAGGAAGAAGCAGGCTCACAGCGGAAGAGCCTGATGTGGGACTCGATCCCAGATCGCCAGGATCACGCCCTGAGCCGAAGGCAGATGCTTAACGACTGCGCCACCCAGGCGCCCCTAGTTCATAGACATTTCTAAGATAAATCTACTGAAATCTGGCAGTATAGGACTTGGCTGTCATGATGAGCACACAAAGAAAATTGTCCTTTTAGAATTAAAAGGAAAAATCAACCAGTTCCAACTCATCTGGGGTAAAATGAGTTAATATGCTCTGATGTGTCAAGTTGGCCTGTAGTTTACCTCCCCTCTCTTCTGTGCTAATTTGCTAAAAATGTACAAGCCATTCGATGCCTTTTATCAACAGAATTTTGCCTACCCTGGATTTTAAGAACTGCCTCAAACAAAGTTTCAGTGTCAACTGATTCAGCACTGCCCTCCAAGCTTGAGGCTGGAAGATCTGAGGTTTCTGAACATACTAACAAATATGAAAGAAGATAAACACTCTCCAGTCATGAAACTCTGCCCTTTGTTCGAAACCAAGGCTGAGCTGGCAACTGTTAAGGTTGGAGCCTTGGGCTCAGCTCTCAACACAGCAACAGACAGAAGTTGGTTCTTAACAAGTCTGGCCTCCATGGAGACTGGATTCCATATACCCCTCCACAGACCAGGAAAACAGCTCCTTGTTTTAAAGGCTCTTCTCCTTTTAGAAATGAAAGGAGCACAGAATCTAAACAAAACTTCAGAAAATAATGAAGATGTAAGAGATGTAAAGAAAGAAGCACTTGCAGAAGTCCAGCAGACACAAATTAGAGCTGTTATTATTTGATATATATCTTGTTGCGCATTTGTTAGGTGCTCATATATAGACACATGGGTATGTAAATATATATGTTCATAAAAGACTTTCTAAAACTAGTATGCCATTTGCTAGCCTGTCTTCTTTTAAATAAAGCTATGTTAAAGAGAGTCTTTATTGGTCCGTAAATATAATTTACACCATCATTTTTAGTAGCCATATAATATTTACCTAAATAATTAAATTATAATTTATTTAACCAATCCTCTATAGATTTATATTTAGGACATTTCCTGTTCATCTCTATGATTTACTCTACTGTAGTAGACATCCTTGTACATGTAGGCTTTTTTACATTTGCCTGTCAATAATTTATTTCAGTTACATTCACAGAAGTGGAAAATACATCTGGGTATATTTTGAATTTTAGTACATATCAAACTATCCTTCAGGAAAGATGTACCTGTTTACTCTCCCACCATTTTATTTATTTATTTATTTACTTACTTACTTACTTACTTATCATTACCAGAAGCAGCCCAAGGAAACATGGGGTGCAAAGATGTAGAAGGTAGATTCTCTCAGCCAACCAGGCTCCTGAAGCCAATCTCCACAGGCACTGCCCAATGTTTAAGTGATAGGAAGGATTTTATGTGATGGAAGCATTGCTCTAAAGAGGAATAGAGGGAGGTAAGGTGAATGAAATTGGTTGGTGCAAGTGTGAAGAGTCTTGCATGTCACACCAAAGGTTGTGCATTTCACCCATCATCAGAGTCTGGGAGAAAACTGGATTCTGTGTGCAAATTCATTTTAGAGACCCAGATAACTGATAAAACCCAGTAGATTTGAACGCCAAAAAGCAACCCTCTCTGGTCCCCTCCCTATTTAGGGGCTTTGTACTATTGCTCAATGAACTTTGCCTTGCTGCCCACCACTCTTTGGTCTTTGTCTTCATTCTTTGAAGCAGCGTGACCAAGAACCGTGGGCGCTAAGGGAATAAAAATTCCTGTAACACTAGTACAGGTGGGTGCCACTTCCCTTTAAAAAGTTTATTTATTCAGAGGGGGAAAAGATGTTGGAGGAGTAGGGGACACCTTTTTCAGCTGGTACCCTGAGTCAAGCTGAATATCGACCAGACCATCCTGAACACCCACGAAATGAGCCTGAGACACAGGAAGATACATCTGGATCTCTACAAATGAACATCTCCAGCGCTGAGTATTGAGGTATGAAGCAGGGAGCTGTGAATCCACGCACAGATATTGGAAGATAAATAAAAGGGGGAGGGAGCCGCCACGCTTGGGCACCGGGAAGCAGTAGCCACCTGTACTGGGGAGTGGGCCGGACTCGCAGACCAGCACCTAAGAGAAAGCGAACTGAGACCGTGACCCTGGGAACGCAGGTGCCACCAGACTGAAAACTGGAGCTCCGGAGCGCTCATTGGAACTGGACTGAAACCGGGAGCTCAGGAGCATGTGTGCATCCAAACTAAAAACTGGAGCTCTGGAGCACTCACTGGAGCTATGCTGAAAACCGGAGCTCCGGAGGGCACACTCAAACTAGACTGAAACCAGGGGCTTGGGAGCGTGCATCTGACCAGACAGAAAACCGGCACTCCAGAGTGCGCATAAACCACACTGAAACAGAGAGCTCGGGACTGTGCTCGGGAACGGGGGGCAGCTGGTGGTGTTAGAAGCACAAAGGACAGAGACGTGCCAGCCCTGGAAGTGAGGTCTGGGAGAGCGGCTGTGGGGCACAGAACCCAGGACGTTGAAGGGTTTTTAGCAGCACTGACAGAAACAGAGTTAAAGTGGCCAGGAGCGCTCAGTGGAGAGTGGACTGCGATCTGTCTGTTCTGAGACAGAGGCTAGGATACGGCCACTGCTGCTCTGACTCTCAGAAGAGGCACAGAAAACCACCAGGGAAAGATGCCAGAGAACAAAATCCTGGAAATACCGATTCACGTTGTGCCCATCCCCAACCCCACTTGCAGGGGATGAGGCAACTCTACCCAAATAGTGTTGCCTGAGTATCAGCACTGCAGGCCCCTCCCCCAGAAGGCAAGCTGAAAAATCAAGAAGCCCACATCCCTAAGGTCCCTATAAAACGAGTGCACACTGCATGGGTCCTGGTCAATAATTGGGGCTCTGGGCATCCCTGCAACCTCTCCTCATCAGAACGAAAAGGAGGAGAAACCCTCAGCAAAGAAAGGAAACAGAGACTGAGGGCCAGTGCCACAGAACTGATGGATATGGATATACCCAAATTGTCAGATATGGAGTTCAGAGTAACAATGGTCAAGATGATGTGTAGGCTTGAAAAAAATATTAACAAAAATATTAATGAGAATATAGAATCTCTACGGATGAAAATGAGAGCGAATCTGGCATAAATTTAAAATGCTATGAATCAAATGCAGTCTAAACTAGACACTCTGATGGCCAGGGTAAATGAGGCAGAAGAAATTAGTGAATTGGAAGATGGGATGGTAGAAGAGAAAGTTAAAATGGAAACTTGGCTCAAAAAAATCCAATCTCAAGAATGTAGATTATGGGAGATTACTTACTCAATGAAACGTTCCAATGTCAGAATCATCGGCATCCGCGAGAGTGTGGAGAAAGAGAGAGGTCTAGAAGACATACTTGAACAAATTGTAGCTGAGAACTTCCCTAATCTGGCAAAGGAAACAAGCATTCATGTCCAAGAGGCAGAGAGGACCCCTCCCAAGATCAATGAGAACAGACCTACACCACGTCACGTCATAGTGTAATTCACAAATATTAGATCCAAGGATACAATATTGAAAGTGGCTAGGAGGAAGAAAATCCTTATATACAGAGGGAAGAATATCAGAATACCGTCAGACCTGTCTACAGAGACTTGGCAAGCCAGAAAGGCTTGGCAGGGTATTTTAAAAGCCCTATCTGAGAAGAAAATGCAGCCAATGATCCTTTATCCAGAAAGGTTCTCATTCAGAATTGATGGAGAGATAAAGACCTTCCAAGACTGGCAGAAACTGAAGGAATTTGTGACCACCACCAAGCCAGCCTTACATGAGATATTAAGGGGGGTTCTATAAAAGTAAAAAGGCCCCAAGAGTAATACAGAACAGGAATTTACAATCTATAGAAACAAGACTTCACAGGCAACATGACATCATTAAAATCATATCTCTCAATAATCACTCTCAATGTGAATGGCCTAAATGTCCCCATAAAATGCCACAGGGTGACAGATTGGATAAAAAGACATGATCCATCCATTTTCTGTCTACAAAAGACTCATTTTGAACCTAAAGATACATTCAGACTGAAAGTGAAGGGCTGGAAAACCATTTTTCATGCCAATGGACCTCAAAAGAAAGCTGGGGTAGCAATTCTCATATCAGACAGATTAAATTTTAAACTAAAGACTGTAGTTAGAGATACAGAAGGACACTATATTATTCTTAAAGGATGTATCCAACGAGTGGATATGACAATTATAAATAGCTATGCCCCCAATAGGGGAGCAGAGAGATACAAAACCCAACTCTTAACCAGAATAAAGAGACATATAGATAATAATATGTTAATAGTAGGGGACCTCAACACTCCGCTCTCAGCAATAGACAGATCACCTAAGCAGAAAATCAACAAAGAAACAAGTGCTTTGAATGACATACTAGACCACATGGACCTCATAGATATATACAGAACACTACACCCCAGAACAGCAGAATACTTCTTTTCAAATGCACACAGAACGTTCTCCAGAATAGACCATATACTGGGTCACAAAACAGGTCTCAACCGATACCAAAAGACTGAGATTATTCCATGCATATTCTCAGACCACAATGCTTTGAAACGGGAACTAAATCACAAGGAAAAATTTGGAAGAAACTCAAACACTTGGAAACTAAGAACCATCTTGCTCAAGAATGATTGGGTAAACCAGGGAATTAAGAAAGAGATTAAACACTTTTTGGAAACCAACGAAAATGAAAACACATTGGTCCAAAACCTATGGGACACTGCAAAGGCAGTCCTAGGGGAAAATACATAGCCATCCAAGCCTCACTCAAAAGAATAGAAAAATCTAAAATGCTGTTTTTATATGCTCACCTCACGAAGCTGGAGCTGGAACAAAGAACAGGCCTAACCCATGCACGAGAAGGCAGGTGATCAAGATTAGAGCAGAGATCAATGAATCAGAAACCAGGAGCACAGTAGAGCAGATCAACAGAACTAGAAGTTGGTTCTTTGAAAGAATAAATAAGATAGATAAGCTACTGGCCAGACTTATTCAAAAGAATAGAGAAAGGACCCAAATTAATAAAATTATGAATGAAAGGGGAGAGATCATGACCAACACCAATGAAATAGGAAGGATCATTAGAAACTTTTATCAACAGCTCTATGCCAATAAATTAAACAACTTGGAAGAAATGGATGACTTCCTGGAAACCTATAAACTACCAAGACTGAATCAGGAAAAAACTGATTATTTAAACAGACTGATTAATAATGAAAAGATTGAAGCAGTTACCAGAAACCTCTCCCAAAACAAGAGTCCAGGGCCTGATGTATTCCCCGGGAATTCTACCAAACATTCAAAGAAGAAATAATACCTATTCTCCTGAAGCTGTTTCAAAAAATAGAAACAGAAGGAAAACTACCAAACTCATTCTATGAGGCCAGTATTACCTTGATCCCCAAACCAGGCAAAGACCCCATCAAAAAGAATTACAGACTGATATCCCTGATGAACATGGACGCCAAAATTCTCAACATGATCCTAGCTACATTAAAAGGATTACCCATCATGACCAAGTGGTTTTCATCCCTGGGATGCAAGGGTGGTTCAACATTCACAAATAGATCAGTGTGGTAGATCATATCAACAAGAAAAGAGTCAGGAACAGTATGATCCTCTCAATTGATGCAGAAAAAGCATTTGACAAAATACAGCATCCTTTCCTGATTAAAACACTTCTGAGTGTAGAAATAGAAGGTACATTCCTCAATTTCATAAAAACCATCTATGAAAAGCCTACAGCGCATATCATTCTCAGTGGGGAAAAGCTGGAAGCCTTTCCCTTAAGATCAGGAACACGACAAGGATGCCCAATCTAGCCATTATTATTCAACATAGTACTAGAAGTCCTTGCAAATGCGATCACACAGCAAAAAGGGATAAAAGGTATCCAAATCGGCAAAGAAGAGGTTAAACTGTCTCTCTCCGCAGATGACATAATACTCTATATGGAAAACCCAAAAGAATCCACTCCCAAACTATTAGAAGTTATAGAGCAATTCAGTAATGTGGCGGGATACAAAATCAATGCTCGGAAATCAGTTGCATTTCTATACACGAACAATGAGACTGAAGAAAGAGAAATTAGGGAATCCATCCCATTTACAATAGCACCAAAAACCATACGTTATCTTGGAATTAACTTAACCAGAGTTATAAAGGATCTATATTCTAGAAACTACAAATCACTCTTGAAAGACATTGAAAAAGACACAAAAAGATGGAAAAATATTCCATGCTCATGGATCGGAAGAATTAACATAATTAAAATGTCCACACTACTCAGAGCAATCTACACTTTCAATGCTATCCCAATCAAAATACCAATGACATTTTTCCAAAACTGGAACAAACAACCCTTAAATTTGTGTGGAACCAGAAAAGGCCCCGAATCGTCAAGGAATTGTTGAAAAGGAAAAATAAAGCTGGGGGCATCACAATGCTGGATTTCAAGCTGTACTACAAAGCTGTGATCACAAAGACAGCATGGTACTGGCACAAAAACAGACACATAGACCAATGGAACAGAATAGAGAACCCAGAAATGGACCCTCGGCTCCGTGGGCAACTAATCTTTGATAAAGCAGGAAAAAAATCCAGTGGAAAAAAGACAGTGTCTTCAATAAATGGTGCTGGGAAAATTGGACAGCAACATGCAAAAGAATGAAACTTGACCACTCTCTCACACCATACACAAAGATAAACTCTAAATGGATGAAAGACCTTGATGTGAAACAGGAATCCATCAAAATCCTAGAAGAGAGCATAGGCAGCAACCTTTACGACATCAGCCACAGCAATCTTTTTCATGACACATCTCCAAAGGGAAGAGAAACAAAAGATAAAATGAACTTGTGGGACTTCATCAAGATAAAAGCTTCTGCACAGCCAAGGAAACAGTCAAAAAAACTAAGAGGCAGCCCACGGAATGGGAGAATATAATTGCAAATGATACTACAGATAAAAGACTGGTATCCAAGATCTACAAAGAACTTCTCAAACTCAATACACAAGAAACAAATAAACAAATCATAAAATGGGCAGAAGATATGAACAGACACTTTTCCAAAGAAGACATACAAATGGCTAACAGACACATGAAAAAATGTTCAAAATCATTAGCCATCAGGGAAATTCAAATCAAAACCACACTAAGATACCACCTTACACTAGTTAGAATGGCAAAAATTGACAAGGCAAGAAACAACAAATGTTGGAGAGGATGTGGAGAAAGGGGATCCCTCCTACATTTTTGGTGGGAACGCAAGTTGGTACAGCCACTGTGGAAAACAGTGTGGAGGTCCCTTAAAAAGTTAAAAATTGAGCTACCCTATGACCTAGCCATTGCACTACTGGGTATTTACCCCAAAGATACAGACATAGTGAAGAAAATTGCCATATGCACCTCAATGTTCATAGCAGCATAGTCCACAATAGCTAAATCTTGGTAGGAGCCGAGATGCCCTTCAACGATGACTGGATTAAGAAGATATGATCCATATATACAAAGGGATATTACTCAGCTATCAAAAAAACCGATTTCTCAACATTTGCTGCAACATGGATAGCACTGGAGGAGATAATGCTAAGTGAAATAAGTCAAGCAGAGAAAGACAATTATCATATGGTTTCCCTCATCTATGGAACATAAGAACTAGGAAGATCGGTAGGAGAAGAAAGGGATAAAGAAAGGGGAGGTAATCAGAAGGGGGAATGAAGCATGAGAGACTATGGACTCTGAGAAACAAACTGAGGGCTTCAGAGGGGAGGTGGGTGGGGGAATGGGATAGGCTGGTGATGGGTAGTAAGGAGGGCACGTATTGCATGGTGCACTGGGTGTTATATGCAACTAATGAATCATCGAACTTTACATAAAAAACTAGGGATGTACTGTATGGTGACTAACATAATATAATAAAAAATATTATTATAAGGAAATAAAAAAGAAACAGTGGGGATGGAGAAAAGGTTTACTGAGGAAGGTGGCTGAGGAAGTGATTTTGTGAGTGATTTAATTGATTTTTTGCAGAGAAAGGAGGACATGAATCCTGTGATATTTCCAAACATGATAACTGAGTGAATGGCGATATATTTACAGAGAGTAAATGACATGACTCTGGAAGGGAATTTTACTTTGGCTTCATCGTGTGTGGGCATATTGGGTGGTGATGCCTAGTCCACAAGTAAATCTTCAGGTCTGGATTCCAAGAGCGAGGTCTAAACTGGAAGCAATAACACTGGTAGCCATCCACCTACAAGAGGTAAGTTGATGGGAGTTGACTAGACTACCTGCAAGAGGTCGTAAAGTAAGGAAGAGAGAGCCCACAGCAGCTGTGAAATTGGGCAACTCCAGTTCTGCATGGGCGTTGGAAGAAGAGAACGCAAGGATTGAGGCTGAGGGAGATCAGAGGCAGCTGTGTAGTTTCATTGTATGAGTCTTGCCTTCCTAGGAGAATCTGAGTAGCTGGTAGAAATGAGATTTTAATCACTATATTCCCGGTGCCAAGTACAGAGGTTTGCACATAGTAGGTCCTCTAAAATATGTATTCATTTGTTCAACATAAAAAGTAGAAAAAACTAAAATATTGGAAGGTGTGTCAGGAGAGGTTTGGGAAGAATGGGACAGTCATGTGTGTCAGGCACTGCACACGAATAGGTAGGACGAGCCTGGGAAGAGGCCATTACCACTGACAGGTGTGGGACATGGTCACCACCAACCTTTTAATACAAAAACCATGCTTAACATGTTGGAGGTGGCAATGAAAAAGGTTCAGAAATGCAGATTGCTTTTGTTAACTATTATTTCAAGAAGTTTTGCTAAGGAGACAAATCAAATTTAAGAACCCATGCTTTTGGATGGAGGACCCTGAAGTATGGCTATTGACCACAGAATAGGAACCTGTACAGAAGGACCAAGTACAGAACGGAATGGGGAAATGTTTCATGTGACAGGCATGAAGGAGGCATAAGAAGGAGGGTTCCAAAGAGCAAGGTAAGCTGCTAGACTTAAAGGTAACGAGGTAATTCTTTGAGAGAACAACAGAGAAATGCATATGCCTGAAGGTCAAAAGAGCCAGAGGTAGGGAGCTCATGTCTGGTGATTTCTGGTTTTGCAAGAAAATAGGAGGTAACATTAAGTGAAGAAAGGGAACAGGGAGAATAAAATCAGAGACCAACATGGAACCAAAAATATTTATTTCACAACAGTATTTAGAACCCTGCCAAGATTTTTTAAAAAAATTCTGCATGTTTTGAGGGATTTGTTATAATCTTTTGAAACGGATTCAGATTTTCTTTAATGCTTTCAGCTATAGAATCACACTTACATAAATGTACCATATACATTCTTCACAAAGCCATATTTTTGGGCACTCAACATACAAACCTGCAAAAGGATCAAGCAAAGGATTTAGGAGGCATTATCTCATCCCGGAAATTCTTTATCACAGTTTTCCAAAAAACCTGTAAAATATGTCCAAGCAGAGATCAGTCTTCTTGTTCTTCTCTCTATTTGGCTTAAACTGTTTGCCTTCCATTGAGCTCTCATTGAGTAACCTCATTCAATACTATGACCCTGGACACATCTCTGCATCTTTCTTCACCTGTTTACTTCTGAGCCACCACCCTGAAGTAAGGGGCAGAGATGAAGGAAGAGCAGACTTCTCCCTCCCATCCCCTCTCTCAACATGCTGACACCTGTTGATTCATCAAAGCATGTATCAGGTGCGACCTGCCCAGTGATGCCTCCCCTGGGTACCTGTTCAGAAAGGACTAGACTTCCCTTTGCCTTGGGTGGTTTTAATATCTCCCTCTAACCCCAGATGGTAAGTTCTTTGAAATGTAGAACACATCTGATTCCATCTCTGAAACTCCAAGTGCCTAGTAAAGCACTGTGCATTCATTACATGCTCAACAAATACTGAAACAAATAAATGCACTGATTATCTTATAGCCTTGGCTTTTGATCTACTACTATAAACAATGCAGATAACAAATGAAAATATCAACCAATAAGATGAAAGCTAAACTACTCTGATCTCACATTTCTTTCTTCTGTATAAAGACTGCGCCCAAATCTTATCATTCCAACATGTCTGTGGGCATCACGTGCATAGTTGAGTCTCAGACCCACACACCTTTATCTGGTTTCTCAGTGTCCCCCAGGCCTTCACTGTACCCTGGGCCCACCAGCACCTGAATCTGGGGGTATACCAAATGGGACTTACTTCCCTCTTGTAGCTATTGCTTCTTTCTTAATTTCATCACTATGCCAGTGGTACCACCCATCCATTTCCTTGCTGTGATATATCAGGTCTGCTTCCAGTCTCTGGTCAGTGTTGGCAATGTTCTAATCATTACTAGGTGACCACAGAAGCACTTGAATTTTAAACAGAGAAGCAGAGGGAGAAAGGATGGAAAACAGATTGCATTAAATCATTTTGAAAGTGAAATATGGTGTCACATAGCAGAAAGAGTCCTGGGCAGACTGTTGGGTCAGCTCCACCCAAGTTAACTCTGTGACCACTATCAGCTGTTGGGGGTTGAATTATGTCTCCCAAAGAGATACGTTCAAGTCCTAATTCCAGTGCCCGTGAATTTGACATTATTTGGTTACAGGGTCTTTGCAAGTGTAATCAAGTTAAGATGAAGTCATCCCAGAGTAGGGTGGACCTTGATCCAATATGTCTGGTGTCTTTATAAGAAGATATTAACACACAGAGAAAACAGCCATGTGATGATAGAGGCAGAGAATGGAGGGGTACAGCTATAAGCCAAGGTATGTCAAGGATTGCCAGGAACAACTGGAAGCTAGGAAGAAAGGATGACCCTGCTTGACACCTTGATTTTACTTCTAGCCTCCAAGACTGTGAGAAAATTAATTTCTCTGGTCTGAAGTCACCCAGCTAGTGGTAGTTTGTTACAGCAGCCTGAGAAAACTAATATACCATCCTGTTAATCATAAAGCCTGGAATTTATAGAGTTAGCAGCCTGCATAGAGCCTCATTTGATCCTGTGGATAACTAGACAGGGTAGGTTTCATTATTCCAGTTCTAAAGAGGAGGATAATAGGAGTCATGAAGTTTAAAGCTCTCCTCCAGGATCACATGATTGGTAAGAGGAGCGGGTGCATAAGAACCCAGGTGTTCCAATTCCCAGACTGGACCATTCTGCCTCTGTGAAGCTCTCTGGGTCTATTTCCCCATATGAAGTGAGTTGGACTCAGTGAAGTTCTCAAACCCCACTTCAGAGTCAGAAATATTAGTGTGAAGCCCAACAGTCCATGTTTTGTAGAGCCCAATGAGAGACACGAATTATGTTTGAGTTTGAGAACCACCATGCTAGGGGAACGCAGAGCAACAAGCCTCACCTGTAGACCAGGGAAGGCTCCATGAAAGAACAAAACTCAGAAGAGATTCTTAAAACACAAGTAGAGGCTGAAAGTCAAAGAAATGGATGAAGGACATTTAAGTAGAGGAAATCTCATATGCAAATGTGCAGAAAGCATGGTGCATTCTGGGAATTACAATAGCTCAGTAGAACTGCAGAGCAAAAGCAGAGCATGAGCAAAACATGTGGGCAGGGTTAAGAAGTCCGTGGAGATCCCACCTTGTCTTGTGGCTCCATTTTGTTCATTACTTTTAAACGTGTCCTTCAAAATGTTCATAGGTACTCTGATAAAGAGTTCATAAGAAACATATATGGGAAACTGTGTATTCTATAGCTCCCTGTACCTTAGGCCCACAGGGCACAATAACACTCAAAGACTGAGAGTTCCTATCGTTAAAAAAAAAAAAGGGTTCAATTTTGTTTAGACCAACATTTTTCAAACTGAGTTGCAAACAAAACACATTTTTCATGGAGAATCTGTTAACATCTTGATATATATTATCTATGTATATCAAAGATTGTGGAGAACTTTTAAAAGTTTTAATTAGAAACTAAGTTTTTATTTTTTATTATTTTTTATAATAATTTTTTATTATGTTATGTTAGTCACCATACAGTATATCCTTAGTTTTGGGAGGGTTTTTTGTTTTTTGTTTTTTGTTTTTTGTTTTTGTTTTTGTTTTGTTTTGTTTTATAATAATATTTTTTATTATATTATGTTAGTCACCATACAGTACATCCCTGATCCTTAGTTTTTGATGTAGTGTTCCATGATTCATTATTTGAGTGTAACACCCAGTGCACCATGCAATACGTGCCCTCCTTAATGCCCATCACCAGCCTATCCCAATCCCCCACCCCCTCCCCTCTGAAGCCCTCAGTTTGTTTCCCAGAGTCCATAGTCTCTCATGATTCATTCCCCCTTCTGTTTACCCCCTCTTCATTCTTCCCTTCCTTCTCCTACCCATCTTAGTTTAGAAATATTCCTGTCATGAGGACATAGTGGGATGATGGATACGTGGAAAAAATTTGCTAGGAAAATAATTTGCCATGTTGGGAATTACAATGGATTAATTTACAACGTAATAGTTGTGCTATTCTCTACTCAGGCTATGAGATAATAGAAAATCTACATATTGGTCTCTGCCCCCAGTTCCTGTGTAACTTATGAAATTTACAAGTTCCATTAAACCCTTGTAATATCCTAAGTGATAAGAGCACTGGGAGCATCTTTTGTTCTAATATTTGATCTTTGACCTTGGTTCCTGACACAGAGTTCCTAAATCCCTTGGAATTTTCTGGGTAATAAACGTGCTTTTTGTTCTAATGAGGTGATCTAGGTGGGCCCCTGACTGGGGGCTGGTCACCAGAAAGATCAAGTCATGATTAGATGTTTGGAACTTTCAGCCCAAGACCCCAATCTCCAGAGAAGGAAGAGGGGCTGGAAATGGAATTAATGATCTACCGGGTCTATGTCCATAAAAATAAAAAAAAAGTGAGGTTCAAGAGTCTCTGGGTTGGTGAACATGTGGGAGGGCTAAGAGAGTGGCACCCTGGAGGACATTGAAGCTCTGCATCCCTTCCTGCATACTTTGCCAACACAGCTCTTATAATCTGATGTTCATCTGTATCCTTTACCATATCCTTTAATAAATTGGTAAGCATAAGTACTTCCCTGGGTTTTGTGAGCTGTTCTAGAAAAAAATCGAATCCAAAGGGTAGGAGGTCATTGGAGGTCACCTCCAATTTATAGCCAAGTCAGACAGAAATTGTTGGTAACCTGGTGACCTTCTACTTGCAAATGGCATCTGAAGGGAGGATACTCTTGTGCGATGGAGCCCTCCACCTGTGGGATCTGCCACTATCTCCAGGCAGATAGTATCAGAATAGATTTAAATTATAGGACCCTCAGCTAGTGCTGCATGGAGCTGCTTGTTGTGAGGAAAGCCCCACACATCCAGTGTCAGAAGTGTGAGGATGGTAGTATGAGAGTAAAAGAGGCACACAGGGGGAGGACTGACATTATTCCTATACCAGATGCAATACAGTTACGTACTGAATACAAAGAACTACGAAAAACATAAATTAAATATCCCACTAAAGGTTTGCTTTGAGATCAGGACTAATTTCTGCCTAATAAACTACTCCAAGGAGTAAACTGATACTAATTGCACAAGCTACAGTTTTTGAAAAGCATGGTTTTATTCACAGATAATCTGAAATCTTGAAAATAAACAATGATGCTATGAATTTTTTACTTCCTTTTTCCAGGATGTAAGAAAAGGCATATCTCTAAAAAAAAAAAAAAACAGCTTTTGACTCTGCTTTAGACTGAATGTTTGTGTTCCCTAAACTTCATATATTGAAGCCCTAATCCCCAGAGTGATGGTACTTGGTGTGGAGTATTTAGGAGGTAAGTAAGTGTAGACGAGGTTGTGAGAGTAGAATCCTAATGAGTGGAATTAGTGCCCTTGTAAGAGGAGAGATGAGAAAGATGATCTCTTTCTGCCATGAGGATAAAACCATCCTGCAAACCAGGAAGTAGGTCCTCACCAGGCACCAATTTGACTGGTACCTTAATCTTAGGCTTCCCAGCTCCAGACAGTGAGAAATATTTACTCTTGAAACCACCCAGTGTATGGTATTTTATTTAGCAGTTAAAGCTAGCTATCACAAACCTATTCTCTTTAAAAATTTATTGTATAAATTGGTTTACTACTATGTAATAGTACTTGGATTTTTTTCTCAAGCTTGCTGACAATAAAGTATTGCATTTCCTAAAATTCTAAAATCGCACCAAACACTGTCACTATCTGCATGATCCTCAGATTAGAAAAAAGGGCATCACTATCACCTACTCCGCATTCTTTGGACCATGATGGATCTGCTGGAGAGAGAATTAGAAAGTGAGCAAGTTAATGGGATTTTAGAAATTCTGACTTGTTATCAAGAGACTTGAATGAAGAAATCCAGGAGTTATCAAAATAGAGCAAAAATAATTTTAAATGCAAGGAGTTTCGCATATGTATTGTTATATTATAGCACCTTTATTTTCTAAACTACAATTCATTAAAAGGACTAAATTTGGCCAGCACTTCAAATACTGGGATGTACCCATCTATGTCATTTTTTTCTTTCTTTCTCAAAAAATGATGTTTCAAGTCCTTGCCTATCTGAGTGTTGCTATTTCTTGAAGAGTAACTGATATCATCTCATTACTCATTGTCATTCTCAAGCAAAATGTTTCAAATGGATCAACAAGTGTAATCAATCTTCACATCTGTTCTTCAGCATTGGTGAGTGCCATACATGCTTCTCAAATATCACCTGTTACATATTTAATTAAAACTGTAAGCAACTTAGTGGAATTATTTTAATATTTTGTTTAGCTTAAAAGTCCTTTTGGACGTTGGATGTTGAAATGGTTTCTTAGGACTGCCGTAACAAAGAACCTCAAACAGGGTGGTTTAAAAAACCAGAAATTTATTTTCTCACAATTCTGAAAGCTAGAAGTCAGAGATCAAGATGTGGGCAGAGTTGGTTTCTTCTGAGGTCTCTCTCCCCGGCTTGAAGATGGCCGCTTTCTCCCTGTGCCTTTGCATGGTCTTCATCTATACGTGGCTGTGTTCTCATTTCACTTCTTATAAGGACACTGGTCATATTGGATTAGGGCCCATCCTAATGGCCTATTTTAACTTAATTCCTTCTTTAAAGACCCTATCTTCAAGTACAACCCCATTCTGAAGTACTGGGGCTTAGGACTTCAACATGAATTTGGGGGGGGGGGGATACAATTCAGCCATTGTAACACATGTGGTGTAGTGAATGAGCAAAGAAATTAAAACTCAAAAGCTGAGGGTTCTGATTTCAGTTCAGGCACTTACTAATGATAATAGCTTGGACGGGTCCCTCAGCCTCCCAGGGTTTGGGCTTCCTTGTATGCCTTACATTTATGCTCCAATGTGTAGAGGGAGGCATGCCCACCTAAGGTTACCTCTACTTGCTCCAGAGGAGCCACAAGGGAGCAAACCATTTTACAAGGCATGTTCTAGGGTTTTCCCCTAGCTTTCTGGCCTTGAGAATCTGTCTGGTTAGCACTGTCAGGAGCATCTGTGTTAGCTGGGTTCAAAGAAACTAGGATGCCCTGGGGCACTGGAGGTGCAGTCCTTGCTGGGCACATTCGCCTTATGGTCAAGCTCCATTTGGAGTCAAAATGGCCATGAGCAGAACATTTGGTATGTTAAAGTCAGAACAAAGGAATATTTATGGAATCCTGCTGGAATGTTCCTCAGCTCTGATTGTTTCATGCATTCTGATATACTACATGGATACTTCTGCTAAGAAAAAGAGATTAAGTCCTATAGCTGGAACAGCTCCAGGGAACACTGCCAGGACATGGTGGCCAAATTCTGTATTGGGCCCCCTTTAGTATTTTACAGGAAACTTAAGTTAATCAATGTTAAATAAAATGTAAAAGTCAGTTCTTCAGTCACACTAGCCACATTTCAAGTGCTGAACGACCACATATGGCTAGTGGCTACCATATTGGACAGTGCAGATATAAAACATTTCTATCATTGCAAAAGATTCTATTGGTTCTATATTATATTTCTTCAAGACACATATTTGTCACTCATGTATTAAATTATTGCATAGATAATATTAACATTAATAACAACAGTCTGCACTTCTGTAGCACTTGGAAGCTTTTCATGTATGTAATTCATGTAATTATTACAACGATCCTGTGGCATTAGTGTTATTACTGCCCCCAGTTTTACAAATAAGTAATTTGATGCACAAAGAAGTTAAATCTCTCTCCACCTAAGATCACACAGCTACTAAGAAACAGAGTTTGTTGGGTTTGGATTACGTGTATGTACAAAATTTACTGCATGAACTTGGATTCATATCATAAAATATTAGAAAGTACAGTTGGTTCACATTATTTGTGGATTTCAGATTTACAAATTCACCTACTTGCTAATATTTCTACGTAAGTCCAAAATCAATACTCAGAGCTTTCATGGTATGTGCAGATGTGCCCAGACAGGTGAAAGCTATGAGTCACCCAAGCACACTTTCCTAGCAGCAGCTGGGCAAGGTAACACTACCTTCTTGTTTCAAGTCTCGTAATGTAAACAAATGCCCTTTCCAAATTCTATTTAGTGCCACATTTTTTACATTTTTGTGTTTCTCATTGGTGATTTCACTCTTTAAAATGGCCCCCAAGGGTATTGCTTGAGTGCTGTCTCGTGTTCCTAGGCACAAGAGAGCTGTGATACGCCTTAACAGTATATAGTAAGATGTCTTTTAAACTGTTGCCTATTAAGTGTGAGACATCCAGGTAGAAATGTCAATCTCTATCCAGAAGTGATTTCTTTCCCCCAGTAACATTTTACACACATACCCTTCCAGAAGTTACCAAAAATTTTCTTATGTATGTAATGTATATGTGTGTCTTATTTTTACTGCTAGATTGCAAACTTGATGACAGGAGGTATAGTGTGTAGTTTATTTTATAAGCCCCACAGTGCCTACCTAGCACAAAGCCTTGTGTGTGCTTGGTGTTTAAGTCATGTAATGTGTTAAAGGATGGATGGATGGATGGATGGATGGATGGATGGATGGATGGATGGATGGATTGACAAATGGCTTCAAGCAGTCTCAGAGATGAGGTAAAAGATAGAGATATGAAAAATGGGACCCAAATAATAAATTCCAACCTGATAAATTTCTACCAGGAAACATGAATTTGGTTTTGTTTTATGTTTGTTTAAAAGTATAAGATGAGTGTCTTTTAGAGAATTTACTTTATCAAAAAACATGGCAAAAAAAGTAGTCTTAAATCTTAGATTATGAAGTAACACAGATTTATGTAGCAGCAAGGAAACAGTTATGAAACACATTAAGGGTGATGCAACATAATTAGCAGTGTTAATAGCACTGAAGGTGATTTCTATGGTAACTCAGTACATCAATTCTGTGCACATTATTAATTCAAGAGATCATTTTTCAAGCTACAAACTCTTAGCTTGTAAAAATTAAAATATCCATTAAATAACACAATTACCTCTGCTCTTTAATTGGTGGCTAGGTTTCCATGAAGGACTGATGTTCATTTTATTCTTATTGATGACTTCTCTGTTGACCCTCCCAGCACCCTCAGATTACACTCATGACAAGCCCCTTTTCCAGTATGAATATACATTTCATAATAATAATTATTACAGTTATTATGTTTTGTCTGACCAGTCTGCAGGCAATGAACTGCTCACCTTTTGTAATCAATAGCCATTTAATACATCAGAAAAGCAATTAGCTAATATCCTATGACCTACTCATCCACCTCTAAAAGGTAAATAGTTTATTCCCTATTGACTATGAAATGAGCCCTAAGGTTATTGTTAAGTATTATTTACAGGGAGAAATTCTCAAATTTCCCAGTAATTAAATACAACTCTTGCCCTGTAGTATCAAAGGTGGTATTTCAAATAAAAGTATGTCCCACCCACCCCCAAAACTGCCTCACTTTCTTCCCAAAACAACCACTTTTAGAACAACTTGGGCTTGAATTTTTCACACTTTTTGACCTTGAACAAGTTATCTAACTTCTCTGAGCCTCTATTCATATCAATAAAACTATCTTAAAAGGTTACTGTGTTAATAAAATAATATGAGCCAAGGCCAACATATAGAGGTTCCTAATAAATATTACCTTGACTAACAAATTCTACCATTAAATGTGAGATTATAGACAGATGTTCCTTCATAGAAGCTATTGCCATTCTACTGTCGAATTTAGTTCATGTGGCTTCCTAGGTTCTAATTGCTACACAAAGCACAAAAATGAAGTCTTCTAGCATCATTTGGTTCTGAAAAGATCAATTAAAACTCCTCATTTGGTATGGAGTCTACTTCCATCCACACAGTTCCCCTCCAGGTGCACATAAATACTAAGTCAGCTGAGGAAAGTAGACATGAAACAGGTCAGGAAAGGACAGAATGTACTCTTCTCTGGTCCACCTCCTTGCAGATTTTAACATTTGAATCACTCTCCTAAGTGTGCACTTCTCCCTTTGCCTGACACAGTGTTATTTTCCTCTCCCTATCTCTCTGCCTGAAGCTACTCTATTTAAGTATTCTTTAATATCCAGTCCCAGTACTCTGATCTTATCACATTTGATAATAAACAATATTGTATGTATCTTTATCCATTCTGAAAATATGTATCGAACAGCTACTTTGAACCAGGCTATGAGTAGATATGGCTTTTGCCCTCCAGAAGCTACCAATCAGAGGGAAGACTTTATGGGGAAACAGATAAACAATGCAATACAGAGGATGCCAGTACCACCTCTAGCCAAGGGCCTACTCAATCCACAAATGGAATTAAGCTCAATAAAGCTGATCACTAACAACCTTCTATAATTAATCCTGCCTGCTCTCAGCCAGTTCTGGTACTCAGTTCTGCACTCTTCAACACTCTCCCCTTTTTACCCAGGGCCTGTTGCACGAGGCTTCTCAGAGGCCCCTCTCAAGCTTTAATCACCAGCTTAGGACCACACCTGCTTGAGCATTTGGAGCTTGTACTTAGGTCCATAGGAGTTCAGAGCCCTTCTCTTGACCTTTTTCACAGTCCCTCACCCCGTCCACGTTCCTCTAGGATAGAGATTCTCAAAGGGTGGTCCACACATGCTCAGTGGTCCTGGTGACCCTCCGAGGAGTATGCAAGATCAAAACCATTTTCATAATAATACTTAGGCATTTTGCATTGCATGGATGTTTGTACTGATGGTGCAAAAACACCAGTGGGTAAAATTGCTGGTGCTTATCATGACTCAAGGCAGTGACACCAAACTGCCAGTACTTATTGAATTGATCACCACAGCTGTTCTCTAAAAAAGCCAGATTCACGTAAGCCCTTCACTTCATTGTTGAAGTAATAACAATTACTAACCTTATTAAATATCAACCCTTGAGTGTACAACTTTTTAGTATTCTGTGTGATAAAAATAAAGTTTTTTTAAAACACTGCTGCTGCATACCAAAGTGTGATGATTGTCTCAAAGAAAAATACTTACGTAATCATTTGAGTTGTAAACTGAACTAATCAGTTTTTTCATGGAACATCATTTTTACTAACAGAAAGATTGCAGATCAACTATGGTTATTCAGAGTTGGGTTTAAGAGCCTTTTTTTCTTTTCCCAAACTAAACCATTCGAACCTGTCACCTCAAGGAAAACAACTGACAGTATTTATTGCCAATGTAAAATCGAGCTTTCAAGTAAGAATTAAAATTTTGGAACCTCCCAATACTTAAAGATTTTTATGATGAGGTCAGTCGTAATATTAACAAACATAATTTTTGATATTGTGTATGAAATGGAAGATCTGCAGAACAAAAAGAACCAATATTATCCAAATCACCAATGTGTGACGGTACAAGAGCATGCATGGGTTAAAGCTCCATCCAAAGTGAGAGCTAGCTCAGTGGATTTGAATGCTGCAGAGTATCCAAAGTTTGGGGTTTTAGCCTTCCTTCTGTAACTAGCCTTTAAGAAATGGTGCTAATTAGCTTGATTGTGGTAATCATTTTATGTAATATATACATACACCAAATCATCATGTCCTAATTTTAAATATATACAATTTTAATGTGTCAACTATACCTTAATAAAACTGGGGATATCAGGACTGTCACTTGCTGAATTTGGCATGGCATCAAAGGAGAATATCCACATTTATCTGAAAAGGCTACTAATCTGTTCTTCTCTTGTCCAACTACCTGCATGTATGAGATTGGTTTTTCTTTATATACTTCAACTAAAACAGCATATTATAGCAGATTAAATGCAGAAGCAGATATGAGAATTCAACTGCCTTTCTATTAAGCCTGACATTAAAGAAATTAGCAAAAGAGTAACACAATGCCATCCTTCTCACTGAATTCTCTTCCTTTGGGAAATTATAGTTATTTGTTTCATATAATTATTATTGTCATTTGTAAGTGGATTTAATAAGTATGTATTTTAAACTTTCTCAGGTTTAACTTTTGATATGGAAATTACAAGTTGATATAACTTGCATAAACAAAAGCTCTTTGGGCCTCAACAATTTTTAAGAGTTATGAATGGGCTCAGGGGGTCAAGGTGGCTCAGTCAGTTGGGAGTCCAACTCTCGATCTCAGCTCAGGTCTTGATCTTAGGGTTGTGAGTTCAAGCCCTGCATGAGCTCCACACTGGTCATGCAGCCTACTTATAAGAAAGAAAAGAATGAAGCATGAGACACTATGGACTCTGAGAAACAAACTGAGGGCTTCAGAGGGGAGGAGGGTGGAGGAATGGGATAGGCTGGTGATGGGTAGTAAGGAGGGCATGTATTGCATGGTACACTGGGTGTTATACACAATTAATGAATCCTCGAACTTTACATCAAAAAACAGGGATGTACTGTATGGTGACTAACATAATATAATAAAAAAAACATTAAAAAAAAAGAAAGAAAAGAGTATGAATGGGCTCTGAGACCAGAAAGTTTGAGGACCATCGTGCTATATGTTGTAAGCTTACCGCACCCATGAGAAGTGGACTCAAGCTTCTGGAGGACCCAAAGACACTGAAGTTTCACAAGGAACTTGAGCTGTTGATTTATTATTTATGGGCCTCAGCATCTTGACTTATAAAATGCAGATATTATATTAGGACCACCTCTAATGTCTCTTTACATACAAGTTATACTAGTCTACATCTAAAGATGAAACATTGTTTTCAATTTACAAAAACTTACAAAGAAGTCCCAAAAATATTTGAAAAAAAAATATTATAACCCCTTATATTGAGAGTCACCAAAAATCTATTTTCAGAGATTTTTTTAGTGAAATGAACAATGTTTACAATATAATGTTAATGGAAAATAATATACAAAGTTGTATACATACTATGATCCTAAATTTACTATAAGAAACATGTGTATACATATTTTTACAAATACCTGTCTCTGGGTGATAGGATTACTGAATATCGATATTTTCTTCTTTATAGTTTTTTATTTTCCCAGCATGATCAGAAAGCTTTTTTTGTTATATGCAAATAATGAATCATGGAACACTACATCAAAAACTAAGGATATGCTGTACAATGACTAACATAAAATAATAAAAAATTATTTAATATATATATATATATATATATATATATATATATATATATATATATATATATATCTTAGAATTGCAATTGCTTATTTCTTATAATAGCCCTGTAAAAAAGCTATCATTTGCAATCTACAAGTAAGCATGTACGAAGCAGACCAAAAAAATTGCCCAGGGGTGCCTGGGAGCTCAGTAGGTTAAGCTTCTGACTTTTGATCTCAGCTCAGGTCTTGATATCAGGGTAGTGAGCTCAAGCCCCACACTGGGCTCCACCCTGGGCACGGAGCCTACTTTAAAAAAAATTGCCTGTTTTTCTGGAAATTAGAAATAGAAGCTCCAGCTTTCTTACCATTAAAACCACTAAGGTATATCACCTTTTCTGATTGTTTTATTCTCTGAACCCTAGCTATCAAGATTCATACATCTTCACTTGATCAAGATATGAAAACATGGCTCAGCTTGCAGCAAAGTTTGGTAATGGTCCTTCAGTATCCATTCTCCCTTTCTGGGGAGATGAAGATGTCAAAACAGAGACTACATTTCCCAGCCTTACTTGCAGGTGGATGTGGCCATGTGACTCATGCTTAGCAAATGGAAGCCATGTGCTACTCCTGCCTCGTATCAGGAAGCTGCTTATGTCCCCTTCCTCTTTGCCACTTTTCACTAGCTGGAAAATGGCAACCAACTACAGAAGCCTGCTTGGACCCTGAGGTGATATCTACACATTGAGAATGGAGAGCCACCTGAGGAGCCTGGATACCAAGATAACCTCATGGAGCAATGCCATTTAATTTGCCCGGGGCTGTCTGGCTAGGTCTAGACTGTTATGTGAGAGAGAAATAAAGTTCTAGATTATCAAAGCAACTCCCTTAAATTTCTTTTTGTGCCAAAACTAATGTACAGTTGAAGATTATTTCTTGATAGCTACATATTGCTTCTGCTGTATTCACAAGTTTGACACAGAATTTCATGGGCTAATTCATCATTAAGAAGTAAAATCAATGGCCATTATAGCTCTATCTCAAAGCACTGAGGAGCTGTCATTCACAGTTCCTTTCCAAATTGGGAGTGTCATCCAGGAACTAAGCCCATTAACTCCACCATAAATACACATTTTTCCAATAGATACTTCACTTCTCCATGGCATTTTTGGCCAGATAGTTTTCCAAATGCTTCAGGGAATGTGAAATGTGACTAAGAAATTATTAGTAAATCCTTAGAGTATATTATGATGAAGACACTCACAAGTTTTTTTATCCATTTCTAACACTCCAAATCTGGGGGTTTAACTTAAAGAAATACTTAGTTTTCAAAATATAAACAGTGTCATACAGAAACTAGACATTATTTTAATATTTTTTGTGAAGAAAAGTACAAACATTTAAATGTCTGTCAATCGAACAATGGTTAAATGAATTATGGTGCAGCCTCTCTATGGTATTTTACAGATATGTCAGGAATTAAATCACTAAGAATGTAGACACATAAAATTACATATTTAATAAAAAGGTAAGTCAGGAAAACAGAATAAAAATTTTATTTTTACTATGATTTTATCTATGAAAAATAACACATACCTGTTAGGACAAGAAGTAGTAAAGAAACTGAAAACTGGAAGATAATGGATTATAGGGTTGATACTCTGGGTGATACTGCTTTTTCTTTTAAATTGTCTGTTAGTGTTGCTTTGGTACTATTTAAGCAATAAATAATTTTCCGTTTTATTAATTTTTTTTACATTTCTCTTCAAAATTTTTGAGAACATATGCTTACTGAAGAATACAACATCTTTCAGTGGCCCACCACCACCCTTCCCAATCCCGCCTGCTGGGGAAGCCAGTATATAGGCAGATAAGAACCCTTCCATGGTTTTCCCCATGTTCAAACAATGCATACCTAGAGTTACATTTTAGGGAAGCTATGTTGTTGAAAGTTATTTTTACAAAAAAAAGGAAAGGGGATGATATGAAATGGACTACGTGCTATGCGTTTGTCCTATTTAATGACACATCCTTGAAATGTCTTTAAATCAGTCTTTTCTTTTAATAGCTGTACAGTAACATATTCAGTATTTTAAACCAAAAATTTAAAAAAAGGCATTGCCCTCCAATTACTCTTTGTGCCCCCTCATCCCACCACCAGCATTTTTGGTGAAGTACCACAAAGTGGGGGTGCCTGGGTGGCTCAGTCGTTAAGCATCTGCCTTCGGCTCAGGGCGTGATCCCGGGGTTCCGGGATGGAGCCACGCATCAGGCTCTTCTGCTGGGAGCCTGCTTCTTCCTCTCCCACTCCCCCTGCTTGTGTTCCCTCCCTCGCTGTCTCCCTCTCTCTCTCTGTCAAATAAATAAATAAAATCTTCAAAAAAAAAGTATCACAAAGTGTACACAGCTCTCTTGACCTGCTTGTGAACTTTGCAGAAATCACATCAATGACTACAATGCAGTTTGAGGATCTGTGTAACCAAGGACAAATATTTAGCCCAGATATTGGAGGACCAAGGTCAGCTTTTTCCTCCGCAGACCCAGGAGAGGCATCAACAAGAAAGTCCTCCCGTACTAACAGTCTGTTCTGTGCTGTGACAACTCTGCAAAGATGCAGGATCTTTGCTATTGTTTCCATATCTAGATATCTACAGCACTTGGCAGAGTTGGGGAGAACTTTCAGGGCATCAGTAATTTATATTTCTTTTCTTCTTCTGGTTTAAAATAGAGGTCTTTGATGACTCTTAGGTGATAGTCTTTCAATCAAAATCAAAGAATTCAGAAATTCAATGTTATAAGCAGATGATAGGAGGTAATTTAAGAAAAATTGCAAGATTCAATTTATGTTTTTAACAACTGAACTAAACTTGGCCATCTAAATTTTTGAATTTGCTTTATGAAATGATTCAGAAGATCTCTCAGATATTTCATTTACTGAGGAGTTTTGTCTTTGGGCATCACCTCGTCCAATGGAATTTATCAAGTCTTCAAATACACCTTGTGTGTATGTACAAATACCCTCTTTAGGACTATTTCCTTTGTCAGTAAAATATCTCATTTGATTATAAACCACTTCTTTTTTTCTCAACATCATTTATTATTTGGAATTAATAGAATCTGAGTTAATTGAATGGACAGATGTGACGATGAAAGCCCTGAAAATTGGAAAGTAGAATAACCATTTTCTTACGGTCACATAGTTCATGAACTCAAAGGCTTTGGGTAATGTATCATATGAAGTCACTTTCCCAAAACCAATATCAATAGAGAAAAGGCAAGAGAAATAAGACAGAGGTATCATATACCGTGCATTTCTACAGCTCAAAGGAGCAGAAAAGTTTTTGACTAAAGGCTTTAAACTCTCTGGGCATGAAAGACAATACTTTGTAGTGTCATTGATCCAGAAGAAAACTGGCAGAGACCACAAAAGATTACAGCATGTCCACACAGTACAAAATCATATGGAGAACTCCCTGATTTCATTTGTTTGATGGAGAAATCCACAAGAGAAAAATCTAAGGTCTTCTTTAAACCACTTGGAGACTTACTCATCAATTGTTTTGATATTAGAGGCACCCATAATATCTTGTTTCCAAATCTCACATCTAATTAATGACCTCTTTATCCATGAAGATCAACTAATGTGTTTCACTCAAGTAGGTGATGAAGTAGAGAATTGACTGAGCAGCACTGCAAGATTGTGTTAGAGCTCATTCAGTTTTGCAATGTTGCATTGGTGTTGGATGCGATGGTAGACAAGGCTGGTCCCCACTCTGTCACCAGTCATGTCCTAAACTGCTCTTGCAAGGCCTTGCTTTCCAGCTAGGGACGTGTTTCTCCACCATGTCATGCTGCCCAGTGACTTCCCTCACAGCAGCAGTCCCTACCTTCTTGAGAATTTGGAGAACATTTGAAGACCTGTGGAAATATTCTCACGAACCCCAAGTACTCACTTACATTTTTCAGACAATTTCAGGGGCTTAGCAGACCCCCAGAAACCCATTCCTAAGTCTTTTGTAAGAATCACTGCCAACCTCCAGGGTCATTGGGTGGAATGCAAACCTAAACCTTTGACCTTCATATATAAAATTATCCTGCTCAGGAAACTCCCATGTAACACAATGTTCAGATAAAGTAAGTACACAAGGAAGGACCTGGATAAGAAGCAAAGGTGGAAATCAAACGTCAGAGATCATTTTAGACAAACTCATCCACTCAACAGATGGGGAAACTGAGAGCTGGGAAGTCCAGTAAACTGCCTGAGGTCACAAGTGAGGAGGAATGGGTAAATAAAGATGGAGATCCAGGCCTCTGAACCTCCCTCTAGAGACTTTGCATCCTGCCACATTCACAGGAAAAGGCATGGGATGATACTGGCATGTAGGAAACCAATAAAGAACACTTATTTTTTCCTCCACTGCTGGTCATAATCAACTGAGAAATGAGGAAATGAGGCAACCACTAGATTATAATGTTATTTTTATTTTTGATAAGTCATTTTCAACATATGGTTCTACATGTGTGTCAAAGGGGCCTGGTCACACTCCGCCCCACTGGAGAGGCTAAAAAGCATGCATGCTCAGCCAGGATTGCAGGAAGAGAGAAGAAAATGAATCCCTGGTGCTTTCCTGTTTTTAATGGATTAGCTCCACCCAGTTGAGGTGGATGGGTAGCTGCCAAGCAGAAGACTCACTGATTCACTGAGGAAGAGGAGAAAAGGAATGGGGCAGCAGACCAAGAGTGTTCCTCAAGTAGAAGCCCCTTCACCTGGAAACACACAGCTGGGCATAGAGTGCATGTGTCTTAGTTACATCTCTAACTCATGGGGCTGGCACACACTTTATTGAGCCAATACACAACTGCCACATCCCAGTGAAAGCTACCTCATCCCACCTGGATCCAAATGCTGGACTGCCTAACTTACGTATATGTGAAACCTGCCATCACCTAGATGTCAGCAGGGACAGCATGTGCACGGACCATACCTGGGATTAACAGATGGGTTCACTCTATATAGAAACCCTGAGCTTCCCCACCTCAGCAATACTGCTCCCTTGCAGGTCCTAGGGCTCTCCTCATGCCAGAGGTCCATTCTTTGCTAGAGGCCCATCCCTCACTCAGGCAAGTACTCCTTCCTGGACCCACTGTGCAGTGGTAGTATCTGCTGCAACAAGGACAGAGTGTCCACCCCCAAGACTGTTCATGGTCCATCAGCAGATAGACGCTCACCTCCAGTTAAGGTCTTAGTTACTATGTTTCTGCCATAAAAGTGTGTGTGTGTGTGTGTGTGTGTGTGTGTGTGCGCGTGCATGTGTGACGGATAGGAGAGATGGTATCAGTAAGGAGGTCTAGTTGAGATAAATTAGACAGTTTCATGTTAGGTAATCTTTTGCTTTCAAGTAATTGCATTGTAAATATAAATAATTTGAAAAGGCTACCTCTGGTTTGTTTCTACATTGTTACATCTAAGCCAGTGTATTAAATACACAAAGGATTAGCAATGAGTTTTATATTAACTACATTTTCTTACTTTCATGATGCTCTAACATCTGGGGCCTTGCTGACCCTAGAGGAACTGCCCTTCACAGGGTTAGCCAGTTTCTAGAGACAGTAAGTACTTTCCTGGGACAGCACATAGGATACACAAATGAATCAACCCACAGCCCACACTCCCAACCACCTCCTTGATCTCACTCTGGGCCACTCTCCCTCTGCCCTAATCACCCCAAAAGCTAGGTACTAGACACCTAGGGATGTCCTTATGCCCATAGCCCACTGAAATCATTCAAACTGGGCTGCCCTAAACCCACTTAGCTTCCTTAGCTTGCTTCCTTCCCACAAAAACCACAATAAAGACTCCTGCTCACTCGTAGTCCTCTCTGTGTCTGCTTCTCCCGTGTTCATGCTTTCCCACAAGGCCCTGTGTGGGGCACCGTGCCTCCCCGTGTCTAGGGGACTGTGAGTAAAATAAAAACATCTTCCTTCTGGGAATCATTTCCATGTCTGCATGTCTTACCATACCTGATTTTTAAAAATCCCAGCTACCATAAACCAGGTTATGGCCCCCTTGCACTTCCATCCCTGCTGTAGCTTTAACACAAGTGAAAGGATCCTCCCCCCGCAAACAAGCCCAGCTGAGGAAACGAGAGGGAAACAGTTAATGAAGAGAAAAGAAACAGCATCAGGCATCACAAGACCTCTGCAAAGCTGGGTGGACTCCAGATGACAGAGCACCACTGCAAGAATTAGAAGAGGCGTGGTATTTATAAGGAACTGAGTTGTTTGGTCATTTTGTTCTTTTAAAGTATAAGATAGAACATCAAGACAATGCATTTCAAAGATACCTTTCAAAAGCAAAGCCCGTCATTAGAAAGTCCTGTCAACAGAGAAAATTGAGAGATGGCCGGGGAGAGAGAACGGCATGGGGGAATAATGCTTTACCCAAATCTCCATTATTTGGTTACGACCAACTTTAAAATTTAGATAAAATTTTAAAGTTTCATGGGTAAATTTTTACAATGTCTCCAACTTACCTATATACCTGATTTGCTTTTCTCATATAGCCTGGTGGCAGAGATGGCAAGCTGTCCACCTTCTATAGGGTAGAGATGTTTCTGCAATGTTCGTGTTTCCATGAATCCCGGCATCCAGGTGCCAAGGGGCTGAGTTCAGGCCTATGGAATATGGTGGAAGCCAAGTGTGCTCCAAATAAGCCTCTCACACAGTCCTCTTAGGCTCTTTCTCTCTTCCCTCCTTGCCCAGTTGGATATCAACACTAGGCTAGCCACAGGCACCACGCATACAAGATGTCAAGCCCTCCATCAGCCTGAACACCAGGACCATGGCTGCATGGAACATCCTTCCTTGTCCTCATCAGGCTCCACGTGAAAAAGGTATGAAGGGCTGAGACTGGGGTAGCAATATTGTGGTGGCTAGTGCTCTCTTAATTCATTAAAAAGCACATCAAAGGACATTTTGAAGGTTAATAAATATTTGAGAGCACCATTCAAGTTACTTTTTGGATAGGCAGCTTCATTTGTGTGAGGATAAAATAAAGGACAAAGGCTTCATTTCAGAAATTGACTCATTCATATGTAAGGATGAAATAATCACAGTGATTACTTTGCTCTCAACTTGACCTGTAACTTCAGGGGTCACAGATATATAAAAGGAAAAGGATGACAGGACCAGTTCTGTCATGTTTGCATTGCTAGAGTAACCTTGGAGAATCAATAAAAAGAGCATGTATTACCAGACATCTTTGTGCAAGCAAAACTGGAATTTGGGAGAAAAACCTATTTAAATCTAACAGACCCTTTTCAGATAACAATCATTTACCAATCCTAAACTAATGTATCATTGCCTTACTTCACTCCTCTCTTAAATGGAGCTGTCCTCTGAATCATTCATCACCAGCAATTTGCAGGAGACATACAGAGTCCCAGCCTGATGTAGTCCCAGCCAGAATGCAGTAACCCTGCATCCTTAGTTCATGTACAGCAACAATGACATTTGTAGCATTCCTAAAAATAGACTGAATCAGGGGCACCTGAGTGGCTCAGTCAGTTAAGCCCTCTATCTCTTGGTTTGGCTCATGTCATGATTTCATGAGTCATGACCTCATGGGTTGTGAGATTGAGCCCCACAATGATCTCCATGTCCAGTTCCATACTCAGGGCAGAGTCTGCTTGAAGATTCTCTCCCTCTACCCCTCTACCCCTCTTTCTCTCTCTCTAAAATGAATAAATAAATCTATTTTTAAAAATAGTCTGAATCAAAACACTTTGCAGCCTATTATTCGTTATTACACTACCCGTAACCGTCACCATTTGTATTTCTGGAGCCAGATGTTCCTACAGCCCAAAGGACCCACATCATATTTGTGAGGGCAATCTCATGATCTACTTTAAACTTCTTCTCAAAAATCTAGAAAACACACTTTCATAGGACAACTTGTTTACAAAGGCAATTTAATTATTTTTTAGTTTCATGATTTTTTTTACTGAAGAAAATATGCTTTTTTTAATTTTATTACGTTATGTTAGTCACCATACAGTACATCAGTAGCTTTTGATGTAGTGTTCCATGATTCATTGTTTGTTCATAACACCCAGTGCTCCATGCAATACGTGCCCTTCTTAATACCCTTCACCCTGTTACCCGATCCCCCCACCCCTCTCCCTTCTGTAACCCTCAGTTTGTTTCCCAGAGTCCATAGTCTCTCGTGGTTCGTCTCCCCCTTTGTTTCCTCCCACCTTCATTTTTCCCTTCCTTCTCCTAATGTCCTCTGTGCTATTCCTTATGTTCCACATATAAGTGAAACCATATGATAGTTGTCTTTCTCTGCTGGACTTATTTCACTTTATGATTTTTTAAAATTTAATAACCACATTTCCTATCAACTGTGGTATGGAGTCTCATGGACATCATGACCTGCCTCCTCATTCTCTCCAATCCTAAAGACCACTTGGGGGTGGACTCTGGTCTCTATTCTATAGACAATCAGACGAGACCTGCCTCAGAGTGCCTGTCCTGCCTTGGATTTTAATATAACCAGTAGAATCATTTATCTGAAATGTCCAATTCCTGACCCAAGATTTCTGGAACTGAGTCCTCTTAACTTCAAAAGAGAACAATGATTTTTTTAAGTAAAAGTGAAAATTTTAAATTTTAAAAGTTTTTTTCTGAAAAAATGCATATAAACCTGTGGGATGTCTATGATATCATTGTTTTTTAAGTTTCTCCAAAAAAAATACGTTGTTAGGAAACAATCTTCTACTATAATTCACTAAATTTCTCTTTCAATCAGGTGCCATCACAGAGTTGCAGTTTTGCAAGATGAAAAGAATTCTGGAAATGCATGCTGGTGATGGTTGCACAACAATATGAAAGTACCTAACACCACTGAACTGCATACTTTAGACAGTAAGTTTTATATATATGTATTTTATCGCAATAAAAAAAGCACAAAATCAGGTATCATCAGATTTCCCTAATGTGGGTCCAAATTAGAGCACTATAAAGGCTCAATTTAAAAAATATACATTGTCAAAACTTTGGCTACATCAGCACTTAATGTACTATTGCCACTTTCAACTTGTAAGTTCTAATTGAGTGTTTTACCTTTACCCCAAAACCTTTAGTTTTCCCTCTCTGTGGGTGAATGGGGGGTGATCCACCAGTCACTCAAACCAGAGACCTAGAAGTCAGACTCACTTCTCTCTCTTTTATATACTTTTCAATTAAAAGACTAAACATTTTTTGTTTATTCTCTCTCCTTAGGATCTCACTCAATATCTTTATCTCCATTTGCACTATAAGTCATCGGTAAATACCAAATATTTATTGAGCACATAGTAATGTAGTGGGTAGGTCTACTATCCAAAAATAAAGTAGATGTAATGCCTAACTTTACAATCTACTAAAGGAGAAACACACACATACACACACACAAAGCTCAAACGTTATCATCACCATCATCATCATCTTAACATTTATTATTTATAATATATCAGACTCCCTTACATTAAATCCTCCAAATGACCCTAACAGGTAGGGACGATCTTTGCCATCTTATATATATAATCACTGGGACTTAGAGAAGAAAGTTTAGTGAGATTACAGAATACAAGAGCAATATTCAAAAATAAATTGTATATCAGACTATTTCCAGACAACTGGAAATTAATTTTTTAACTTTCTTTTTTAAAGTAGGCCCTACACCGAGCATGGAGCCCAGTGTGGGGCTTGAACTCACGACCTTCAGATGAAGACCTGAGCTGACACCAAGAATCAAATGCTTAATGGACTGAGCCACCAAGGCACCCCAGACCATTAATTTTTTTAAGAGTTTATTTATTTATTTGACAGAAAGAGAGTGTGAAAGCAAGCAAAAGCAAGGGGGAAAGGCAGAGGGAGAGGGAGAAGCAGACTCCCCACCAAGCAGGCAGCCGGGCGTGGGGCTCCATTGCAGGACCCTGGGATCATGATCTGAGCTGAAGGCAGACGCAATCAACTGAGCCACCCAGGCGCCCCTTGGAAATTCATTTTTTAATGCCATTTACAATAGCATCTTCAGGATAAATATATGAAAAACCTGTTATGGTAGGTGCAATTCTAAAATGACCCCCAATGAGCCAGGTCCTTATATTATTCCTTCCCCTTGAGTATGGGTAGGACCTTTAATTTACTTCCAACAAATAAGTATGGCAAAGGTGAAGGGACTTCACAGATATATTTATAATCATTAGTCAGTTGACTAAGTTAACCAAAAAGGAAATTATTCCAGATGGGCCTGAGCTAATCAGGTGAAGAAGAGATGACAGAGTGGGTGATAAATATGTTCACTATCTTGATTGTGGATCACGGTGATGGCGTAATAGGTGTATACATCTGTTAAGGTATATCAACTGTGAGCTTTCATATGTGCAGCTTATTGCATGACAATTACACCTCAATAAAGCTGCTTTTAAAAAAACTCTACAATGATACCCCATCACACTCGGAATAAAATTCAGTCTCTTTTACTTGGCCCATAAAGACTAGACCAATAAAGTCTGATCCTCAAAGTTCATCTCCCACCATTCTCCCCTTTGCTTGCTCTTTTGCAGCCACATTGTCCTTCTCCTGATTCTTCAACAGATCAAATTTATTCTCACTTGAGGGCTTTCCTGTTTGTTTGGGTTTGGGGTTTTTTTTGTTTTGTTTTGTTTTTTATCTTTTTTTGCATTTGATTTTCTTCTGCTTGGAATACTACTCCCCTGATTTCTCTCCTTCATTGTTCAAATCTCAGCTCTAACATTCACTTCTCAAAAAATCCTTCTCTTTCTCCATCTAAAGTAGCTTCCTAGACCACCCACCACTGTTTGTTTCCTTTGCGACACATGGCCCTGCCTGTCCCAGTGTCTGTAACACTGCCTATGAGAGTTCTAGGAAAGGTCTACAACTCAGCTCAGTCTCGAGAGATTATTAGGTTAAAAGTTGGCAGTGAAGTGATAGGGAGTTAAGCACACATTTTAGATAAAAGAGCATAAGCAGAGAGAGGGAGATGAAAACCAGCATGGCAGCTTCCTGGGACTAAAAACATTATCTGTATTTGTAAAGTAATAAATGTCCAACACAGGACGACAGACATGAAGAAATCACTAGATCATGCAGAGCCTTGTGGACAGTGCTTGAGAGACAAGACATCACCCTGAAGAGTTTTAAGTAGGATGTTTTAAGTAGGAAAAGCAAACTTTTATTTTTGGTTATACACTCTGATGACAGACGAATAAGAAACCCTGACAATCAGGTTAGAGAAAAGGGAAGTATTTTAAGATATACTTAAGAGTTGAAGTAGACAGCACTCAGTGATTAATGTTAAGCTTTGAGAAAACATCACCTCTATTCCCCATGCTGTTAGTTGGTTATGTTACCCTAATATTGGGTATCTGGAATAGGAAGTATTCTATTTTTATCCCATTTATGTATATACGCATTCATTTTTAGAGCTTATTGTTTGACATTAAATGCAGTGTTGTTAGTTATATGGGTAAGGATTGTGCTTTTCCTCTCAAATATATCACTTAATGAACTTAATTAAGAATGTTATGGAGGTCTGCTTCTTAGGAGGACATGTACAAATTACCCTGAGCTTTACAAATTAAGAATTTGTTCCATGAAGTCAGATTATTACAGAAACATCAAATTAAATTTTGGATGGGTTTGTAGCTTAATCATTCAGGGTGAGTTTCATGATGCTTAATTTCTCTTGGGTCTGTTTAATTATGAACTTCTAATGCATTTATAATTACCATGAATCTCAACTTGGCAATTGTACATATACTGATTTCTTAAAACATATCACCATAAGACCGGAACAGACATTTCCAAAAATATCCATGCTTCCTGAATGGATTTTGGTTTTGTTTACATATCATCTGCTCTCTGAAAAACTATACTATTATTGGTTGGTCTTAACATTCACTATCTCAATCACTATACAATACCACTTACAGGATTATTTTTCATTGTGTACATTTTATAGGGGGAAAATAAAAAAGAAGGCTGGTGAAATTAGGGAACCTTTTCACATTCAGACACCAAAAGTGGGAGAACCAAGATTTGAACTCATGCCTTCTGATTTCAGAAAATGTGATTCACACCTTTTAGTCACTGCTACATTGAAATCATCCTTAGGTAGGTCACCTATCTGCTTAAACACTGTGTCCTCCACTGCTCACAGGACTATACCTGGCAAGTAGTGGCTGTTGAATACTGTCTGACTGGATAAATGAAGGAATAAGTAAATGCTTACAAAATAAATTTATATGGGAATACATAATATAGAAATTCTCAAAACAAACCAGGGATATATATGGAATGATTATCATCCCAATTTTTCAGGTGAAGAAAACATGCCTCAAAAACTAACATGCCTAAGAACAAATAGTAACCAGGAGATTTGAGAATCACGCTTGGTTTTTCATCCCCACAATCAGTTTGGTCTGCACGGCATCCCACTGGCAGCTCAGCTCAGTTCCCTGTCTATTTCATCATTGAAGACTACTCCCTTAAAGCTAGGATTTACTTCTCTCACTATGACATTCCAAGGTCAGGAGGAAAGAAGAGTAAATCTTTACACATGTGGTTGAAACTAATTCATGGGTCAAGTTAGACATGTACTCCCAACCTACCTGGTAATGAAAGGTTAAATGAGTATAGTTTGGGGGAGCTATTTTTAAGTTATTTTTCATATTTTATTACACTAATGTTATGATCTGTAAGCATTAGAGATGAAACCCTGAAAGCTAAAAGTAGTGTGCGTTAGACTCAAGTGTAGCTGTTTCAGGCTTTGAGCCTAAAAGAGCCTTCTTTACGTTTTTTAATCCTTTTTTATTTAGATTTTGTGTTTAGTGAATAAATTCCTATGTGTCATTTTATTTTTTTTTTTGAGATTTTATTTATTTGACAGAGAGAGAGAGAGAGAGGGAGAGGGCAGGGGAAGGGGTCGAGGGAGAGGGAGAAGGAGAAGCAAGTTCCCTGCTAAGCAAGGAGCCTGACTCGGGGCTCGATCCTAGGACCCTGGGATCATGACCTGAGCCAAAGGTAGATTCTTAAATGACTGAGCCACCCAGGCGCCCCTCCTTTGTGTCATTTTAGACAGTAACTTGAGTCTTCTACAGAGAATGGGAGAGCATCAGAAGTTTGAAGGTGGTACGAATGAATTATTTTGCCATTTTGTCCCCCTTGGAGAGTAGGAAGTAAAGGATGAGGTATGTTTATGTCATCTAAAATGCTTCTTAATCTAATGTTTATGAAAGGGGATTCCAGTTGAATAACCTTACTGATTTATAGGCTATAACTTTCACTGTACCTTGAACTATCTTTGAAGTGTTATTTTGCAAACCTGTCAAGAATGTGATTACTTTTTTTATATGATTTTGAAGATCTTTGTCAATGCCTGCTTTGATATCTCATTACAGAAGCCAAACTACTTGGTAAACTTCAGTTATATACTACATGTAAAAATGTTTCTTTGTGTTCAACGTTTACGTATGAGTTCAGGTTGTTTTGGAGTTTTTATTCTATTATTTATTTATTTATTTATTTTTAGCTTTGAACCCCCTTCACCTATTCCCCCCACACTTCACATTTGGATGTTGATGGAACAAAGATCAAAGGCAAGGCATTAGAAACTGGAAATCACATACTGCAAGAGTTAGTCCATTTTATTGATCTTTGCATTCCTGTGATCACACCACAGAGAAAGTCACCATTCATTTTTAACACAATCACTTGTTGATTTCTCTTTTTAATGAAGAAAGATCATGCTATATGTAAAAGTATGAACAAGTAAGAGTAACAGGAGGGAATTTAATTAAAGTGTTCTGGTTTTATTCTATCCATTTTTTTATTAACTTTTTACACATAGTAAGAGTCACTTGTTTTCCATTTTATGATAGTGATATAATTTGCTTTTTAAATAAATTTATTGAGGTTGGAAAAGTGTCAGAGTAACAAAAGACAGCAAATAACACAAAAGTCTAGCAATAGGAGACTAGTTGGATAAAATAGACACATCCACACAAAGGAATACTATGCAGCTGTAAAAGGAATGAAAAATAGCTCTATATACTACCATAAATTTACCCTAGGGTATATTAAATGAGAAAAAGTAAGTTGAAGAAAAGTGTATAGGATAGGATGTAATTTTCTTTAAAAAATTTTATTTATTTATTTATTTATTTATTTATTTATTTATATGTCATATATACATAAATCCAACCCCAATAAATATATGCTTATATTTATTTATAAATTTATGTTTATATATTACATATTTGTCATATATTATAATATAAATTTACTTATATTAAAAATGAAAATATAAACCAGAAACTAAAAAAAAAACTATTATCTAAAGGGGAAGGAGGCATGAGGATGGAAGAATTAAGGATAAAGGCTAAACTTAATTGAACATAATTTATTTTGAAGGTTTGACTTCAGAAATATATAAATGTTTTATGCAATCATATAACAAAATTAGCAAGTTCTGCTTCCAAGAAAATGCAGCAAACACACTTTTCCTTACTTCTCCTGCTAAATGCAACTGAAAACCCCGACATTATATATAAAAGAAGCACACAAAGACTCTGAAAGATAGAAACAAACAGACTAGCAAGAGACCTCAAGACCTGAGGAATTACATAGGAGTTTTCTTTTATGCCTCCAATACCCGAAGTGAATACTGGAGAATCTGGCTTCTTGGAACTGCCAATGGATATGGACAAAAACATCCTCCAAAAAACTTGGTTTCTCAACTCAAAGGATAAGACTAACAAAGAAGAAAATGTTTGGACAATAACCACCTTACCCTGGCCAAACACAGAAAACTACAGACCCACCTGCCCCCACCAGCAAAGGCTGAGTGGAGACCCAGGCCCAGAATGGAGTGCCCCATCTCTTCCCTCCTCCAGGGTGGTGTCAGAAAAGGACACTGGGAGTGGAGAGCTGGGACTTCCATCTCTGCTTCCCTCCCCATCCTCTGTCGATGTGGGGAGCCTGGACTTCCACCCACACCAGTGGTAATGAGGTTTCCCACCCCCTCCAGGCTGGGGTGATTTCAGAGGAGGCCTAGTGTAAAGTCAAGAGTTACATCAACTGCTCAGCATTAATGAACACCCCTTCACCCCAGTGACAGCAGCTGCTACATGGGGAGAAGAAATAAGGTTCCCCTCCTCCTCTCAGATATAGTGATCTAAAAGGAGGTCTAGACCTGAATATCTACCACCACCCAACAATAATGGGGAGCCCTTCTCCCCAAGTATCAACAGGGTCTGAATAGAGAACCTGGACTTCTGCCCCCATTTGGCAATAACAAGGAGGTCCCCTTTAACCATGGATCAGGGTCAGAGGAGACCTCCTAAAATACAAGATTTAAATAAGATCAGAATCTTACAACATAAGACCCAATATTTCCAAGTTTCAATTGAAAATCATTCGTCGTATCAAAAACCAGTGATTTCTTACACTAAGAAAAGACAAAAGAGGCCAACAAGAAGATCGTGCACACATTAAAATTATCTGACAGGGATTTTAAAGCAGTCACCATAAAAATGCTTCAACATGCAACTATGAAAACACTTAAAACAAATTAAAATAATAATAACTCCCAGCAAAGAAATAAAACATATAAAGAAGAATCAAATGGACATTTTAAAACTAAAAATGTCTAGATTAAAATTAAAATGACCAAATAAAACATGCAACAGGTAGACTCACCAGGAGAATAGAGATGACAGAGGAGAGAATTAGTGACCTGGAAGACAGACGACAGCAATTAACCAGTCTCAACAACAGAAAGAAATAGGATTACAAACAGAAAACATGATCAGAACTTGAAAGGCTGATGAAACTATAACAAAAATCTAACATTTTGTTAAATATAGAGAACAAACCGATGGTTATTTTACCAGAGGGGAGGTGGGTGGGGGATGGGTGAAAAAGGTAATGGGGATTAAAGAGTACACTTATCGTGAAGAGCACTGAGTAATGTATAGTATTGTTGAATCATTATATTGTACACCTGAAACTAATGTAATACTGTATGTTAATTATAGTGGAATTTAAAATAAAAAGGGAAAATCTCTATCATGAGAGTGTCAGAGGGGAGGAAAAAGAAGTTAGGGCTGAAAAGCTACTCAAAGAAATAATGGCTGAAATTTCCCAACTTGGCAAAAAACGTAAGCTTGAATAAGCTGTCCCATTCCCCCAACCCCTCCCCTCTGAAGCCCTCAGTTTGTTTCTCAGAGTCCATAGAATGCTGGTGATGGGTAGTAAGGAGGGCATGTATTGCATGGTGCAGTGGGTGTTATATGCAACTAATGAATCATTGAACTTTACATCAGAAACCAGGGATGTACTGTATGGTGACTAACACAATATAATAAAAAATATTATAAAAAAAAGATTGAATAAGCTGATAGAAACTGAAACAGCATAAATGCTTTCCCTGTAAGATCAGAAACAAGGCTAGGATGTCCACTGCAACTATTGTTGCTCTATGTAGTGAAAGTTCTAGCCAGAACAGTAAGGCAAGAAAGGGAAATAAAAGACACATAGTTTGAAAAAGGAGAAATAAATTGTCCCTATTTGCAGACAACATAATGGTTTTACACAGATAATACCAAGGAATCAAAGGAAGGAAGGAAGGAAGGAAGGAAGGAAGGAAGGAAGGAAGGAAGGAAGGAAGGAAGGAAGGAAAAGAAAACCCACACAAAGAGCTAAGTAAGTTCAGCAAGGTCATAGGACACAAGATCAATATATAGAAAGAACTGTATTTCTTTACACCACCAATGAACACATGGAAACTGGAATTAAAAGCACAGCCACAGCAACTTCTTTCATGGCATGTCTCCAAAGGCAAGAGAAACAAAAGCAAAAATGAACTTGTGGGACTTTGTCAAGATAAAAAGCTTCTACACAGCAAAGGAAACAGTCAACAAAACAAAGAGGCAGCCCACAGAATGGGAGAAGGTATTTGTAAATGACACTACAGATAAAGGGCTTGTACCCAAGATCTATAAAGAACTTCTCAAACTCAACACCAAAAAACAAATAACCAAATAAAAAAACAGATAGAAGATATGAACAGACACTTTTCCAATGAAGACATACGAATGGCCAAAAGACACATGAAAAAATGTTCAACATCCTTAGCCATCAGGGAAATTCAAATCAAAACCACATTGAGATACTACCTTACACCAGTTAGAATGGCAAAAATTGACAAGGCAAGAAACAACAAATGTTGGCAAGGATCTGGAAAGGGGAACCCTCTTACACTGTTGGTGGGAATGCAAGTTGGTACAGCCACTTTGGAAAACAGTGTGGAGGTTCCTCAAAAAGTTAAAAATAGAGCTACCTTATGATCCAGCAATTGCACTACTGGGTGTTTACCCCAAAGATACAGATGTAGTGAAAAGAAGGGCCATATGCACCCCAATGTTCATAGCAGCAAAGTCCACAATAGCCAAACTGTGGAAGGAGCCAAGATGCCCTTCAATAGATGAATGGATAAAGAAGATGTGGTCTATATACACAATGGAATATTACTCAGCCATCAGAAAGGATGATTACCCAACATTTGCATCAACATGGATGGAACTGGAGGAGATTATGCTAAGTGAAATAAGTCAAGCAGAGAAAGACAATTATCATATGGTTTCACCTATTTGTGAAACATAAGGAATAACAGGGAGAACATTAGGAGAACGAAGAGAAAAATGAAGGGTGGGGAGACAACAGAGGGGGAGATGAACCATGAGAGACTATGGACTCTAGGAAACAAACTGAGGGTTTTAGAGAGGAGGGGTGGGGGGATGAGTTAACCTGGTGATGGGTATTAAGGAAGGCATGTATTGCATGGAGCCCTGGGTGTTATACCCAAACAATGAATCATGGAACACTACATCAAAAACTAATGATGTACTGTATGGTGACTAACATAACATAATTTTTTAAACAAAGCACAGTACCATTTACAGTAACTCAAAAATGAAATCTAATAAATCATGTGTAGAACTTTTATGCTGAAAACTAGTGAAAAAGAATATCTAAATAAATGGAGAGGCATACCATGTTGATTAATTGAAAGACTCAACAAAGTAAAGATGTCAACTCTCCCCAAATTGATACACTAGTTTAACACTTTCTATCAGAAGACCAGGAAGGCGTTTATGGAGATGTAGACAAAATAATTCTAAAATATATATGGGAGGGCAACTGAACTATTTTAGTTTCAACAATTCTAAAAATTGAAAAACAAAGTGGGAGAAATCCCTCCTGTCTATTTCAAGACTTGTAGAACCACAGCAATCAAACAGTGTGGTATTGGCTGAGAGGTAGACATAAAGATGGGTAGAACAGAATAAAAACCCCAGAAATAAAGCCACATAAGTACGGTCAACTGATTTTTGACAAAGGTGTAAAAGCAATTCAGTGAAAGAAGAAACATCTTTTTGACAAGTGAAGCTAGAGCAGTCAGACATCCACAGGCCAAAACAACAACAAAAAAAACCCTTGGGGTGCCTGGGTGGCTCAGTCAGTTAGGCGTCTGCCTTCAGCTCAGGTCATGATCCCAGGATCCTGGGATCAAGCCCTGCCTCAGGCTCCCTGCTCAGTGGCGAGTCTGCTTCTCCCTCTGCCTCTGCCGCTCCCTCTGCTTGTGTTCTCTCTCTTGCTCACTCTCTCTCTCTCTCAAACAAATAAATAAAATCTTAAGAAAAAAACCCCTCAAACTACACTTCACAACTTACATAAAATTAACTCAAAATTGATCATATATTTAAATTTAAGACTATAAAATTTTAGATAACAATACAGGAGAAAATCTTTAGGACCTAGGGCTTTGTTAAGAGTTTTTTGACATAACATCAAAAGCATGATTCCTAAAATAAAAACATGATAAATTGGACTTAAAACGGAGAACATTTGCTGTATGAAAGATTCTGTTAAGAGATGAAAGGGCAAGGTAGACACTAGGAAAAAATCTTTAAAAGCACATAGCTGACAAAGGACTGATATTGAGACCCCTCCAACACCTACCATAAAACTACAATCCAATTAGAAAATGGACAAAAGTCATAATAAGATGCCTCACCAAAAATGGCATAGAAATGACAAATAGAACATAACAAGATGTTCAACATCACTCGCCATTAGGGAAATGAAAATTAAGACTATAAAAAAAAAGAAAATTAAGACTATAATGAAATATCTACTGCACACTTAGAACAATTAAATAAAAAGTGCTAGCAATACCAAATGCAGGTGACATGCAGAGAAATTGGATTTCTCACACATTACTGGGAGGAATGTAAAATGGTACACACACTCTGGAAATCTATTTCAAATTTCTTAAAAAAACAAACATACACTTACCATACAACACAGCAGTTGCTCATTTGGATATTTATTCCAGAGGAAAAACAAAAACTTTCGTCCACACCAAAACCTGTACATAGTTTACAGTGGTTTTATTTTTAGTGACTCAAAATTGAAAATAACCAAAATGGCACTCAGTAGATGAATGGCAAAACAAACTGGAATATCCATACCACAGAACAGCACCCAGCAATAAGATGAAACCAACTATTGATACACACAACTTGGAGGTATTGCAAGAACAATATGCTGTTGAAACAACAAACAAAAACAAAAGCAAATCCACAAGGTCATATAAGGTATAATTCCACTTATACAACTTTCCCAAAATAAAAATTTTACAGAGATGGAAAACAGATTAGTGATTGTCAGGGATAAATATTGTGGGAGGAGGAGGTAGTATAATTATAAGGATTAGTACGAGGGAGATCATCGCGGATAGAATAGTTCTGTATCTTGATCATGATCGTGGTTAAACAAATCTGCCCATATAATAAAATAACATAAAACTGTACAGATATGTTTTACCAATGTCATATTCCTGGTTTTGATATTGTGCCATGATTATGTAAAATGAAACCATTGGAGGAAATTTGGTGAAGGGTACCTGCAGTCTCTCTGTACTATATTAATAAATTCCTGTGAGTCTAAAATTATTTCTTTTTTTAGTAAGTTTTTTGTTTTAATTCTGGTATGGTTAACATACGATGTTATATTAGTTTCAGGTGATTCTACAATTCTTTCTATACATCATTACTCAGTGCTCATAATGGTAAGTGTAGTCTTATCCCCTTCACCTATTTCATCCATCAAGTTTTTTTAAATATTGAAGTGAAAAGATAATTTCTAAAACCTTGGGGGAAATGAAATAAGTGAATCTAATTGTATAACGAGTAAGTTATACATAATCACCCATAGAGATATTATTTCAGGAGACTGTCCAACCAGCAGTTGGACTGCATCTTCTTAGAGGGATATAACCTGAAGATTAAAAGATCAGCCAAACAAAATCTTCAACTGTTTTCAACAATCATATTGAGTTATTATTTTTCTGAGACAGTTCTTTGTGTATTGGGAGGATAAGGAAATGAGTTATTGCATTAATATCATTGGGAATTGATATTTTGGGCATGTGAGAAGAGAAATAGACACAAGATCAATGAGGTTCAATAAAAACTTGTAGTTCTAAATTTGAGTTGGAAATATCAGTACAAGCTCAAGAAAGATTTTATATTTTACATTATGCTCAATAAGAAGGCATAGAAACAATGAGCAAGTCTACAGCAGAGAATGCTTTCCAAATACCATTTCCCACACTCAGGAAACAAGGTTCCTTAAATAAGTGGAACATGATAATATGCATACATGGTAAATACGTGTGTTTGTTTTGTGTCTGTGTATTTATACATTATGTATACATATGTATATATACACATAAATATAAATATATACATGGTAAAGCTAGAATATTTTCCCACCAGAAGGAAAGAAACCTATGAAGGACAATTGGGATCATGTTAAAAGGACTCAGATGTGACTCCAACTGGCCAAAGATGAGGCCAATTGAACCTTGATGATGATGATGATGATGATGATTGCCATGGATTGAAACATATCAAAAATCTTTAAATCCATAAATTCATAATGATAATAGTAAAAATACATTGTTCTGCCTGATGAAAGCACATAACACCACCTAGAAAGGATTCTTGGTTGGAAATAGCTGAGTAATTGTAATACAGGGGACTGAAAAGTATCTTTCCTTGGGGATGCAATCAGCAAAATGCAAACTGGGGGAATCTCTACAGCACAAATAATGAGGTATTAGCAACAAATAAAATGTGAGGGGAAAAAGAAAGTAAGTGGGAGCCTATAAAATAAAGAAATTTATAAGACATATCAATCAATTGCAACATATAGACTTGCCAAGATTTCAATTCAGTCTGTAGAATCCAATTTATGAATCCAATTTATGAGTATTTGAATACTCATTAGGTATTTGATATTATAGAATATTATGAAATTGCTGTTAATTTTTAACTGTGATAATGTTATTATGACTACAAATTTTTTTAATGGAGTCTTCTTTTGAAGATATGCCCTTAATTGTTTATGAATGAAATGATTCGATGTCTGGGATTCACAGAGGTAGGAGGGGTGTGAGGGTAGAAGTGGACAAGGATGTGGAAGAAACAGGATTGATCATGAGTTATTAGTTGTTGATGCTTGGTTCTGAATATATAAAAGTTCATTACACTGTTTTTTCTACTTCTATATGTATTTTTAAATTTTCCATGATGAAAGCATTAAAAATAAGTTGGGCCAAATTTAACAGTATTTGGTAAATAGCATACACAGTATCCAGTTACAGCAAAAATCCTGAAGGTGGCTTGGGAAATTGCTGTAGACAAAGTCATAGTGTCACACTGAACTACTCGTCACTGTTTAACCACTGAGGCAATTTAGAGAAAGAATAATTATCCCAGCCCTGATCTATATTTCTATAGCAATCTTTCTTCCAAAGAACTCATCTCATTAATGCTTCCCACATTCCCACTAGGCGGGTTAGGTAATCTTACCTCCTTCTGCAATGACATACAAAATTTCAGGTTCCACTGAGTCGCTGCTTCAAACTGCCACCCGTAACTGTGGGCTTTAAACTCCTCATGAACCTGCAGACCATGGAATCTGGGGACTGATGAGATCCCTGGGAGTCTCCGTCCCTAAACTGCGGAAATGTGGTCGGCAGGACCCCTGTGCAAGCATCAAAAAAAAAAAAAATAGCGAGTGTGAGCAGCATGCATTATTTTTGCATCTGTTGACACCTTCCAGAACCCTGGCCACATCCCAGGGTGTTTACCTTAGCCTGATTGGGCAGTTCTAACAAAGTCTTCCTAATCACATTTATTACTTCCCAGCCTAAATTACCCCTTGCCTCCCTTCCATCACCTATTTTCAAACATACTGACACTACCTCCACCTTTGCCCAGTTGCTGCAGTGTTTCCAAAGATGCATCCACTTCCCCTGGAGTTCAAGTTTTCTCCAGATGTTAACAAGCTTACTGAAGGACACAATATTGATAAACCTTGGAGCCCATTTTGATAATACTAATATGTTATCATATGGAGATGTGGAGAACTTATAATTTTCTGCTATAACAGAACAGCATTGACTGGGTGGCTTGAACAACACTTTGTTTATTTCCCACAGTTCTGGAAACTAGGAAATCCAAGATCAAGGCACTAGCAGATCCAGTGTCTGGGGAGAGCCCATTTCCTGGCTTGTACATGGGCGCCTTCTCTCTGTGCCCTCACATGACCGAGAGAGAGAGAAAGGGCCAGCTCTCTTCCTCTACTTCTAAGGACGTGAACCCCATTATGGTGGCTGCACCCTCATGACCCCATCACCTCCTAAAGCCTCTGGGCCTCCACCCTCATGACCCCGTCACCTCCTAAATTCTCTGCTTCCAAATACCATCACACTAGAGCTCCAACATATGAATTTAGGGGTGGGGAGGAGTGGATACAAACACTCAGTCCATAGCAATTTGTCTCACTGAAAAAATTATAGCAGATACTATTATTATCTTCATTATTATTACTGTATCCACACACATAAAGTAATATATTAATATTAGAAATTATTTAATTCTAAAAAATGTAAGCCAGAGGCTTTCTGGCTCTTATACTATGTAAAATAGGCTAAATCACCACCTTACATAGAAGCATTCATTTAATCACTGATTAGGCAGGTACTGCAAGAAGAAACGGCAGTGCATGAGAACTAAAACACATATTCAGAGATAATTATGTTAAACTCTATATTGGCAAAATATGATTGTACAACCTAATGAGTATGAAACTTAGTTCACAAACTACAGTGCATGAGAAACATTACACAAATTTATTTTTCAGTAAATGCATTTAATTTCTATTTTGAGTCCTCATCCCCACCAAATAGGCAAAAGAAATTAACCTCAGTCATATGAGGAGTTTCTTCCCACCCTTCTGCAGGCTCAAGTCAAGGTTCCAAGCATCGATGAGCTGCCAGCCCATTGCAGCAGCCCCAATGATTTATCCAACCATATATATCACCACTGGAATACCCACTGTCCTGTTTCTTTGCATTGATTTTAATTTTTTAAAATACTGCATTAAAACAGAATTTCTCTTGATGAGAGCATTTTTTGGCACTCTCCTTAAGTTTTGCTCTCTAGGCAAGTGCCTCACTCACCATACCCCAGGCCCTGAAAGCCAATATCTGAAGGCGCTCCAGCTTTATGGTTGGCTATGGTTGGAGACCCTCAACTCAGGTAAATAACTGAGAGTTGTTATTTATTTCTCCAAGAGATTTTCTTTCCTTCCAAAGGATCAGTATATTATTTTATTTTTCTCAAACATGTGATGGTAACTCACAAAATCACTCCTCTAAAAAAAAAGTCTTTTCTAATTTCTGGTTTACTTGAGAGCCAAACTCTCAAGGAGTTCATCTGTACCCCATCCTCCTCCCCGCTCCCTCAGTTGGCTGCTCTTTCTCCCTTGTCAAGGGCGATGTTCATATTTTTTGGCCTAGGGAATTGAGCCAAAGAGGTAGTTCAGAGCCAAAACCAGTTAGCTGTGGATTACAATTTATTTTCACTGCTGAAAGACTGCTAACTGCCCAGTTAACTTCATCCAGAAAATGCTCTTCCTCCAACTAAGCTAACAGCTTCCTGACAGCAGTAAAAATGTTAGAGCCCATCAGTTACATTGGCTGACACTCAGTATCAGTGTTACTTGAAGTTTACACTTTAAAAGGCTCATGGGAGGGGCGCCTGGGTGGCACAGCGGTTGAGCGTCTGCCTTCAGCTCAGGGCGTGATCCCGGTGATCTGGGATCAAGCCCCACATCAGGCTCTTCCACTGTGAGCCTGCTTCTTCCTCTCCCACTCCCCCTGCTTGTGTTCCCTCTCTCGCTGGCTGTCTCTATCTCTGTCGAATGAATAAATAAAATCTTTAAAAAAAAAAATAAAAGGCTCATGGGGGGAAAAAATCATTCCAAAACCACTTAGACCATCAAATGTGTTCACTGCATTCTAATTACTCTAGCAACTGCTTTGCAAATAAAAACTTCTAAAACTTACAAATAAAAAGAAAGAAGAAAGAAAGAAAGAAAGAAAGAAAGAAAGAAAGAAAGAAAGAAAGAAAGAAAGAAAGAAAGAAAGGGAATGCACAGCAGTTTCTGTATGTTGATGAAACTAAAGAAATTTTATGTTTAGAGCAAGGTATTTTAAAATAACATATACCTCAAAGAACAAATACTTTGAAATGAGCTTTTTCTTAAATAAAATATCTTTTTTTTTCCTCCAAGACACTCAGAAAAGAGCATTCATAAAACCATACATCCGTCTTTCAGGGCTATTAATATCCATAGCAGCAATAGCATGTGATTATCCAAATAAAATAAGATTCAGAAACAGAAGGGATAAGAGGATGTTTGAGTACAGAGAGATTAGGTGATCATTCAGCTGTGATCACTTGTATAGAATTTTTAAATTATTTCTTGCCTTGTCCCAGAAAGGATTTAAGATAACCTAAAACGAGGAATAAGATAATATAAATCAAAAGGGGAAGCAAAAAAGAGAAAGAAAAACAACATTTCAGACATAAAAGAGTCAGGAAAGAAGCTAAAATAGGCCCATAGAAATAACTCATCACAAGCACAAGCATATCTAATATGCTCTGGCTTCACTATTGGCAGAAATGTTTGACTCCTTGGGTGCCTGGGTGGCTCCGTGGGTTAAGCATCTGCCTTCTGCTGAGGTCATGACCTCAGGGTCCTGGGCTCAAGCCCCACATCAGGCTCTCTCCTTAGTGGGGAGTCTTTCTCCCTCTCCCTCTCCCTCTGTGCTCTCTCTCTCTCAGATAAATAAAATCTTAAAAAAAAAAAAAAAGACTCCTGGAAGTGAGACTTGAAAAGGCTCTTAGAGGAGATATGTTACCCAATGCTCATGGCATTGAAATGGAAGCCCAGAGGAAGCACATGGTATCCCAGCTGGGTAGAAGTTGACCCTCTTTCCCTCCAGCCTCACATCCTTTCTCTCCTTTTGCTGCTTCAGCCTCATCTGGATGAGTCCTCAGTGGATCACCAATGAGGAGCAAGACCGTAGAGATTTAGAAGCAATATAACAAAAAGTACTGACAGAAGCTGGTTAATAATCAATTAATCAACAAATATGTTAAACACTTATTGTTCACCAGTCACTGTGCTGATCGTCTGTGTGATAGGGACGGTAATACAAAGGAATACCAAAAAAAAGGGTGAAAGTTAGTCAAACCACCACTTTGCTGCTGGTTCCTAGCTCACTGAACAGACAAAATTTCAAAATCCTTGTGGATCCATTGGTGATCTTTTTTTTTAAGACTTTTATTTATTTATTTATTTATTTATTTATTTATTTATTTATTTATTTGACAGAGAGAGCACAAGCAGAGGTAGAGGGAGAAGCAGGCTCCCTGCTGAGCAGGGAGCCCAATGTGGGGCTGGATTCCAGGACCCTGGGATCGTGACCTGAGCAGAAGGCAGAAGCTTAACTGATTGAGCCGCCCAAGCACCCCTCGATTGGTGATCTTTAAATGCTGTTAAGTTTTTCTTCTATCATCCTAGAAAGAAAATAAAATGTTCAATCTGAGCATTAAATTTTTATAATTACAACCCATATATTCTTAGCACATTTAGTAAGAGACATGCTAGATGTAGGGAAGGAATGCAGATGTTATCATAATTTACTCAAGCAGACTGCCTGCCTGCATCACATGATCCCCACCTGAAGGGGAGGTAATGAAAACATGTTTTTTAAAGTATCTTACTTTTTCCTTGTAATACATATTCCAAAATTGTGGTAGACCATATATGATCTTGTCTGTTTATAGAAGCAGCAATCACCCAGAAAAAATAGTCCTCCTGTTGCCATAGTGACCATGATTTACAGAGCCATGCCGCCAGAAATCTCATTCAATTGAAGACTGAAGTCCCCAAGTGGCAATAAGCTGAGAAAACTGTAATATCAGGTAGGATGAAGAGGAAGTTGTAAATTCTAAGACACAGCAAGGCCACTGGACAAGAAGTGAGTGCCTAAATTTACTCCACCTCGTGTCACAGGCAAGGTGGACACACCCACAGAAGTCCAGTGTTAGAAATCAGATAACTTCTACAGCTGAAAAATGTATCTGCTACATTTTTTAAAAAGATATGTTTCTAGGAAATTGATGAAAAGGCAAAGACATACTAGCATGACAATGAAGTTATCTTCTACAGAACTGACCTGCTTAATCAATGGTATTACCTCAAAATGTGGACATGACATAGTTCATTTGATAATAGTTGTGGTATATTGATTTATTAATACCAAATAAAGAAGAGGGTATTACCATTGAGGCCGCCACTGTAGACCAAGTGAACAATGCTCCCTGGAGGTGTATAGCTTGGTGGCCCTTTCTACCCAGCACATCTCCAAGACATGAGGTTGCTTCCCCACTGCCATGTTGATATCACATGACTTCCACTCCCTTGGCGCTTGAAGAGTGCCTGAGCCTGAGGTAAGAAAGTGAAAGTCGGCATATGGCAGAATAGTAACACATGGACTTGGGAGCTGCTGGTGGATCTTCCATCCATCAAGGAAACTGAGGAGCAGAGAAAGTCCTTCTGCAGTGTGAGACTCCTGAATAAAAGCATAGAAGTAGGCAAGAAATGGAGAGCTTTTCATATTCCCTGTTCCAGTCCTTCCTGAGGCCCACCTGGGTTCCTGCCCTCGGGTTCCACAAGTCATCTCCATATTCTTATACTCAGCTGCCTGTTTTATTTACACTAGCTGACACTTGAAATAAAACAGCCTTAAATAACAAACTCCATCCACCAGAGAGAAGACAAGTTCTCTAGCCCACCTCAGCTTCATCTTGGTTGTTTTTTGCTTTTTTGTTTTGTTTTGGTTTGGTTCTTAAAGATTTTATTTATTTATTTATTTATTTATTTATTTATTTATTTATTTATTTATTATTTAAGAGAGAGAGAGCATGCGAGAGAGCACAATCAGGGGGAGGCACAAAGAGAGGGGGAGAAGAAGACTCCCTGCTGAGCAGACAGCCTGATATGGGACTTGATCCAAACACCCTGGGATCATGATCTGAGCTGAAGGCAGACGCTTAACTGGCTGAGCCAACTAGGTGTCCCATTTTTTTGTTTTTTGTTTTCTTTAAGATTTTATTTATTTATTTGAGAGAGAGAAAGAACAAGCAGTGGGGCGGGGCAGAGGGAGAGAGAGAGGGAAATAGGCTCCCCGCTGAGCAGGAAGCCCGATGAGGGGATTGATCCCAGGACCCTGGAATCATGACCTGAGCCAAAATCAAGAGTTGGACCCTTAACCGACTGAGCCACCCAGGGACCCCTCAGCTTCATCTTGTTAAAAAAAAAAAAAGTCTTTATCTCAGGGTGCCTGGGTGGCTCAGTCGGTTAAGGGTCCAACTCTTGATTTTGGCTCAGGTCATGATCTCAGGGTCCTGGGATCAAGCCCTACCTCTGGCTCCACTCTCAGCAGTGAGTCTGCTTGAGATTCTCCCTCTCCCTCTGCACCCCCATCCCCCACACACACTCTCTCTAAAAAAATAAAATAAATTTTTAAAAAGTCTTCATCTCTTCCTCCTTTTTTCCTTTGCCCCTAGGGAAATTCCATCAATGATGTCATTTTTTATTACCTGGTCACATCTCATGATGGTGCCTGCCTAGTGGAATATATGACATTTCCCTTAGTTACACTTGTCCAGTTTCAGCTTTAAGTCTTAGTGGCTGGCTGCCCACATCAACTTCCTGATATATCTCAGTAAAAATAATACTGTCAGCTTATACTTTTGAGCACTTACTATGCGCTGCACACTGTTCCAAGTACTTTATAATTATTCATTCATTCAATTAGTCCTCACAGTAACCCTATTATAGCTGGAGGAAGTGAGGAAGTGAGTGGTTAAGCCATTTCCCCAAGGTCATATCACAAGTCAGTTATGGAGCAGATATTTGATTCCAGGCAGTCCGGCTCAGGAGCTCAAGCCCACAACCACAGGCAAACACAGCCTCCCTGCAGATTTAAGTCTGTGTGTACACCAAAAGGCAATCAGCAACACCCCCCAGAAGATGCCACACTTTGAAGTATTCCTGGCTTATGGAGAGGCAGCTTTGGACATTTTAACTATTTCCAGTGATGTGCATGCGCACACACACCTGCACACACAACACACACACATAAGTATGCAAACCCATATGCGTGCACACACACACAGTCATGCGCACATGCACACAGATCCACACCTCAACACAGGGCCAGAGTTGAACTGAGTGGTCACATCAACTTGAGGAGGCCATTAACGCTCTGAGTCTGTAGACCAAGACCAAACCAAGTCTGGGAAAAACTCCTCCACAAACCTTAGTATCAAAGTTAGGTGAACTGCTTTTAATTGTACTAATGAATGGACTCTTTTGAAGGATGATAAGACTTTAAGAGGTTTTTTTCCTTTTCTTTTTAACATAAACACATTTATGTCTTAACCAAAGGGATGATCCTAATTAAATCAACACTTTGAAATATTTGCATGTAAAATGTTTGTAATAAAAAGAATTGGACATAGTAAAGAAAAAAAAAAGCAGAATGGAGATTTGCTCACTGAACTGAGCTCATTCATCCTCACAGCTAATTCCTGTCCAAAAGGATGATGGTATTTTTACTCTACTTGTTCACAGACCTGCGTACAGGTGACATTGTTCATGACATATTCCACCATGAATTTTCCATCTTCCAATTTTCTTGTTATTGTGCTTTCCTTCCCATTCCATTCCTGATGTTGAACCAATTCGCCATATGTAAAGTTGCAGACAGTCTGAGTTTTTCTGCCATCAGCTGTAGTTTCTTCAAATTTTCCTTCCAGATTACAAGAAAACTATGCTATTTTCAAAGTGCTCTCAGTGTTTATGGTGAGGTGTTTGCCAGAAGAAGAGATGATACGATCTGGCTGTGGCACCCACTTTTTGCAGAGCCATTCCCACTCTTACTTCCTTCAATGCCTTTGCTCTCCATTAAGCACCATCTTCCTACCAGCTGCTGAACAGTGGCCACTTTGGGCATGGGCCAGTGGTCATGTGGAGCCAGTAGAGCAGAATGGGGTGTAGGGAGTGTGGCTTACTGCTTTTTTTTTTTTCTTAGTGGAGGATCGATCCTATCTCAGAAAAGCCTCTTACCTTGAGATCAGAGCTGCCAGTTGTTGAGCCTCGTGCCCATAGAAGATGGAAGATGGAACAAACTGAGGGCTACAGAGGGGAGGGGGGTGGGGGAATGGGATAGACCGGTGATGGGTAGTAAGGAGGGCACATATTGCATGGTGCACTGGGTGTTATACACAACTAATGAATCATCGAGCCTTACATCAAAAACCGGGGATGTACTGTATGGTGACTAACATAATATAATAAAAAATCATTATTAAAAAAAAAAAAAAAAAAAGAAGATGGAAGATGGAAGGCAGGCTCCAAGAACTGGATGGGTGTTCTGGTATATTCAAGTGCCCCCAAAGGCAGCGTAACTAACTACAACTCACAGGGAAATGCACTGCATTTCAGATGCGTCTGGTCTGCAGAAATCACAGGTTCATACAGAAATGAGGTTTGCAACCAGAAATGTAAAAGGTGTAGGAGGAAAAGTCAGCTTTGACAAGAAAGTGCTACATTTAGAGTTATTGGAAATAAACAGCTTCCCATCTAATGTAGTGTTCTCTTCACCAGTACAGAATGCCTCCAATTACTCTTTTGTGCTAATGCTGTTGACATGCTGATATTTTTATTGATGTGTAGTTGAGATACAATATATTAGTTTCAGGTGTATAACATAGTGACTCAACTTTTATATACATTATGAAGTATAAATGATAAATCTAGCTACCATCTTGACATGCTAATTTTCATATCTTACATGATCTTGAAAATAAGAACATGATATTTACCATCCCCCAAATTCTCTTATTTCCTCAGCCCTATATACAGAGAGTTAAAGAAATAAAATAAATACAGATTATTACTTATCTTCAACTTACTTACCATCAACTAGTGTTCCTAATTTGTACACCACTTTGAGAATGACTGGTCTAAACTCTTGGATGGGATTAATGAGCCTTTAATGGCCAACCAAAGACTTCCAGTTGTTTTTGTTACCCTCGTTGTCTTCTGTCACCTTTGTACAGGAAACAGGATTTACCTCCAGAGCTGCAGTATTTTTCCAAGTGTACAATGCCACGGGAGATTTCCATCCCTGCGATTTTTATCTGTGAGCTTGACCAAGAGGATATTACCAATTTCCAGACTTTTAAACTCTAGTTTCCCTCTCTATCCCAGATTAACAAATGCAAGCAATTAAGAATAAACAGTAAACAGAAAATTCAGAAATGCTAAACAGAAGAAAAAAACTTTTAAAATTAGCTCTAAATACATGAGAACAGAGATTCCCAAAACCCTACTGTCTTCCACAGGTTGTGTGGGTTTTACAGATAACCACACATGGGATTTTCATTGGAAACACAAGGAGACACTCACAGATCATAGCCCACGTTTCCGTCTCTGCCATCATGACAGAAAGTAAATGTTGCACAGCAGGCAGCAGGAGGAAGCACCAAAGTCTCCAGAGAATGGTGAGTAATCTCTGTCTGAAAGGCTGACAGCAACCACTTTAAAAGGCTAATCTAAATTTATGAGCCTTCACCCTTTGCCTGTTCTCTGAACGTTGATTCTAGAAGATGTGCCCCAGAGAAGATGTGTAGCTATTGAGCTTCCTAGATGGGTGTGGAAAGGTCAAAGTATTTATGGCAGGAAAAAAGGCTCTTGGGATAAAGCTGACTTAGAAATTAGATGTTGGCGTTCTTTCCGCTTAGGCAGATGAAAACTTTTAGAATTTGGATAGAGATGTATTTTCACCTGGTTTCTTTTTCTAAGCCCCAGATAATATTTTGTAGCCTAAAAAGGGTCATTGGGAGTTACTGAATTTATCAAGCAATTTTCCCTACTGAGTGAATGGGGAGATCATTCTGGAAGAACCACAGAAAGGAGTTTTCAAAAATTACAGGGAGATTTAGGAGATAAGGTACTGAAAAACAGACCTGATAGTTTTCTAATCATTTATAGGAGACAAGCACCTACAGGTAGCTACTGATTATGCAACTTCCCGGGTGGGAAGTTGGTGTGTCTTTCTGTACTTGCATAAACCAAGTTGACATACAGTCTTCTCATGTGTAGAAAGGATATGAACTAATCATCCCTCTTACTATATTTTACATCTCACTAATGCAATTCTTCCTCCAGGTTTTAAGATGAAAAACCTGCGCCCAGAGTCACCATGTCAATTTCATTTTCTTAATTTCAATTTCAAGAATCCCATAACTCCAAATAAATGCTTCTTAATTTCTGATGAGAAATAAATAATTAGGAGTCACCATTGTGATCATTTTAAGACTATCTCAAAGACTCAGAGATCTTATTTACATAATGTCTTTCCTTATCCTGATTTTATAGAAAAAAATGAAGAAAATATCAATTTTCAGACATAAAGAAATGACTTCAGATCAACTCTAAATAGTCCAAGTAGTGGGCAATAGGTAAAGACTTAGAAGATCCAAAATAGCAGATAAGTTTTTTAAATCTATTTACCTTTGTAGTTCATTAAGATTAATTATTTTATTTTATTTTTTTATTTTTTTAATGATTTTTTATTATATTATGTTAGTTACCATACAGTACATCCCCGGTTTCCGATGTAAAGTTCGATGATTCATTAGTTGCGTATAACACCCAGTACACCATGCAATACGTGCCCTCCTTACTACCCATCACAGGTCTATCCCATTCCCCCACCCCTCTCCCCTCTGAGATCCTCAGTTTGATTCTCATAATCCATAGTCTCTCATGTTTCATTCCCCCTTTTGATTACCCCCCTTTCTTTATCCCTTTCTTCCCCTACCGATCATCCTAGTTCTTATATACCATAGATGAGAGAAGTCCTATGATAATTGTCTTTCTCTGCTTGACTTATTTCACTTAGCATTATCTCCTCCAGTGCCGTCCATGTTGCAGCAAATGTTGAGAATTCGTTTTTTCTGATAGCTGAGTAACATTCCATTGTATATATGGACCACAGCTTCTTAATCCAGTCATCTGTTGAAGGGCATCTCGGCTCCTTCCATGATTTAGCTATTGTGGACAATGCTGCTATGAACATTGGGGTGCATATGGCCCTTCTCTTCACTACATCTGTATCTTTGGGGTAAATACCCAGTAGTGCAATGGCTGGATCATAGGGTAGCTCAATTTTTAACTTTTTAAGGGACCTCCAAACTGTTTTCCGGAGTGGCTGTACCAACTTGCATTCCCACCAACAATGTAGGAGAGATCCCCTTTCTCCACATCCTCTCCAACAATTGTTGTTTCTTGCCCTGTCTATTTTTACCATTCTAAATGGCGTAAGGTGGTATCTCAGTGTGGTTTTGATTTGAATTTCCCTGATGGCTAATGATTTTGAACATTTTTTCATGTGTCTGTTAGCCATTCGTATGTCTTCATTGGAAAAGTGTCTGTTCATATCTTCTGCCCATTTTATGACTTGTTTATTTGTTTCTTGTGTATTGAGTTTGAGAAGTTCTTTGTAGATCTTGGATACCAGTCTTTTATCTGTAGCATCATTCGCAAATATATTCTCCCATTCCGTGGGCTGCCTCTTAGTTTTTTTGACTGTTTCCTTGGCTGTGCAGAAGCTTTTTATCTTGATGAAGTCCCATAAGTTCATTTTATTTTTGTTTCTCTTGCCTTTGGAGATATGTCATGAAAAAGGTTGCTTTGGACGATGTCATAGAGATTGCTGCTTATGTTCTCCTCTAGAATATTGATGGATTCCTGTCTCACATTGAGGTCTTTCATCCATTTTGAGTTTATTTTTGTGTATGGTGTGAGAGAGTGGTCAGATTTCATTCTTTTGCATGTAGCTGTCCAATTTTCCCAGCACCATTTATTGAAGAGACTGTCTTTTTTCCACCGGATGTTTTTTCCTGCTTTATCAAAGATTAGTGGCCCAAAAAGCCAAGGGTCCATTTCTGGGTTCTCTATTTTGTTCCATTGGTCTATGTGTCTGTTTTTGTGCCAGTACCATGCTGACTTTGTGATCACAGCTTTGTAGTACAGCTCGAAATCCGGCATTGCGATGCCCCCAGCTTTGTTTTTCCTTTTCAACAGTTCCATGGAGATTCGGGGCCTTTTCTGGTTCCATACAAATTTAAGGTCTCTTTGTTCCAGTTCTTTGAAAAATGTCATTGGTATTTTGATCGGGATAGCATTGAAAGTGTAGATTGCTCTGGGTACCATGGACATTTTAACTATGTTAATCCTTCCGATCCAAGAGCATGGAATATTTTTCCATCTTTTTATGTCTTCCTCAATGTCTTTCAAGAATGATTTATAGTTTCTAGAATATAGGTCCTTTACGTCTCTGGTTAAGTTAATTCCAAGGTAACCTATGGTTTTTGGTGCTATTGTAAATGGAATGGATTCCCTAATTTCTCTTTCTTCAGCCTCGTTGTTTGTGTATAGAAATGCAACTGATTTCTGAGCATTGATTTTGTATCCCGCCACATTACTGAAATGCTCTATAACTTCTACTAGTTTGGGGTGGATTCTTTTGGGTTTTCCATATAGAGTATCATGTCATCTGCAAAGAGAGACAGTTTGACTTCTTCTTTGCCAATTTGGATACTTTTGATCCCTTTTTGTTGTCTGATTACTGTTGCAAGGACTTCTAGTACTATGTTGAATATTAGTGGCAAGAGTGGGCATCCTTGTCGTGTTCCTGATCTTAAGGGAAAGGCTTCCAGCTTTTCCCCATTGAGTATAATATTTGCTGTAGGCTTTTCATAGATGGCTTTTATGAGATTGAGAAATGTACCCTCTATTCCTACACTCTGAAGGGTTTTAATCAGGAAAGGATGCTGTATTTTGTCAAATGCTTTTTCTGCATCAATTGAGAGGATCATATGGTTCCTGAGTCTTTTCTTGCTGATATGATGTATCACATTGATCGATTTGCGAATGTTGAACCACGCTTGCATCCCAGGTATGAGTCCTACTTGGTCATGATGGATAATCCTTTTAATGTACTGTTGGATTCTATTAACAAGTATCTTGTTGAGGATTTTGGAGTCCATATTCATTAGGAAATCGGTCTGTAATTCTTCTTTTTGATGGGGTCTTTGCCTGGTTTGGGGATCAAGGTAATATTGGCCTCATAGAATGAGTTTGGTAGCTTTCCTTCTGTTTCTATTTTTTGAAATAGCTTTAGGAGAATAGGTATTATTTCTTCTTTGAATGTTTGGTAGAATTCCCCAGGAAAACCATCCGGGCCTGGAGTTTTGTTATTTGGAAGGTTGTTTATCACTGACTCAATCTCTTCATAATTAATTGGCCTGTTTAAGAAATCAATTTCTTCCTGTTTCAGTCTTGGTAGTTTATAGGTTTTCAGGAAGGCCTCCATCTCTTCCAGATTGCTTAGTTTTTTGGCATATAGCTGTTGATACAAGTTTCTAATAATCCTTCCAATTTCATTGGTTTTGGTCATGACCTCTCCTTTTTCATTCATAATTTTAATAATCTGGGTCCTTTCTCTTTTCTTTTGGATAAGTCTTGCCAGTGGTCTGTCACGTTTATTGATTCTCTCAAAGAACCAGCTTCTAGTCCTGTTGATCTGCTCTACTGTACTTCTGGTTTCTGATTCATTGATTTCTACTCTCATCTTGGTCAACTGCTTCCTCGTGAGTGGATTAGGCCTGTCCCTCTGTTGCTGTTCCAGCTTCTTGAGGTGAGAATATAAAAACCGCATTTTAGATTTTTCTATTCTTTTGAGTGAGGCTTGGATGGCTATGTATTTCCCCCTTAGGACTGCCTTTGTAGTATCCCATAGGTTTTGGACCATTGTGTTTTCATTCTCGTTGGTCTCCACAAATTGTTTAATTTGATTTTTGATTTCCTGGTTTATCGAGTCATTCCTGAGCAGGATGGTTCTTAGTCTCCAAGTGTTTGAGTTTCTTCCAAATTTTTCCTTGTGGTTGAGTTCCAATTTCAGAGCGTTGTGGTCTGAGAATATGCAGGGGATAATTTCAATCTTTTGGTATCGGTTGAGACCTGTTTTGTGTCCCAGAACATGGTCTATTCTTGAGAATGTTCCATGGGCATTAGAATAGGATGAGTATTCTTTGGTTCTGGGGTGTAGTGTTCTATATATATCTATGAGGTCCAACTCATTGAGTATGGCATTCAAAGCCTTTGATTCTTTGCTTAGTTTTTGCCATGGTGTTCTGTCTATTTCTGATAGTGGGGTATTGAGGTCCCCTACTATTAATGTATTGTTATCTATATGTCTCTTTATTCTGGTTAAGAGTTGGCTTGTGTATCTTGCTGCTCCCCTGTTGGGGGCATATATATTTATAATTGTCATATCCACTTGCTGGATACATCCTTTAAGAATAATATAGTGCCCTTCTGCACCTCTAACTATAGTCTCTAGTTTAAAATCCAATCTATCTGATATGAGAATTGCTACCCCAGCTTTCTTTTGAGGTCCATTTGCGTGAAAGATGGTACTCCATCCCTTTACTGACAGTCTGAATGTATCTTTGGGTTCAAAGTGAGTCTCTTGTAGACAGCAAATGGATGGGTCATTTCTTTTTATCCAATCTGCAACCCTGTGGTGTTTTATGGGAGCATTTAAGCCATTCACATTAAGACTGAATACTGAGAGATATGATTTTAATGATGCCATATTGCCAGTAAAGTCTTTGTTTGTATTGGTTGTGACTTTCTGTTCTGTATCCCTCCTGGAGCCTTTTTACCTTTATAGAACCCCCCTTAATATCTTCTCTAGGGCTGGTTTCGTGGTTACGAAATTGGTTAATGACTGGCGATTCTGGAACATCTTTATTTCTCCATCAATTCTGAATGACAGCCTTGCTGGATAAAGGATACTTGGCTGCATGTTTTTCTCTGAAAGAGCTTTAAAAATGTCCCCCCAACCCTTTCTCTCATTCCAGGTCTGTGTAGACAGGTCTGACGTAATTGTGATACCTTTGCCTTGGTATGTGAGAAATTTCTTTGCCCTGGCCGCTTTCAATACTGTATCCTTGGATCTAGTATTTGCGTATTGCACTATGACGTGGCTTGGTGTAGGTTTGTCGTGGTTGAGCTTGGGAGGGCTCCTCTCTGCCTCTTGGACACGAATGTTTGTTTCCCTCACTAGACTAGGGAAGTTTTCAGCTACAATTTGTTCAAATATCTCTTCTAGACCTCTTTTTTCCTCACCCCCTCAGGGATGCCGATGATTCTGACATTGGATCGTTTCATTGAGTCAGTAATCTCCCATAACCTACATTCGTGGCCATGGATTTTTTTAAGTCCAGCTTCTATTTTTGTTTTTTCTTCTACTAACCCATCCTCCAATTCGCTAATGCATTCCTCTGTCTCGGTGACCCTGGCCGTCAGAGCCTCTAGTTTTGACTGAATTTGGCTCATAGAATTTTTAATTTCTGCCAGATTCGCTCTCATTTCCGCCCTTAGGGATTCTATATTCTCAGTAACATTTTCATTAATACTTTTTTCAAGTCTACTCATCATCTTGACCATTGTTACTCTGAATTCCATTTCTGATAATTTGGTTATATCTATATCCATTATTTCTGTGGCAGAGGCCACAGACTCATTGTCTTTTCTTTGCTGGGGGGGACTTCTTCTCGTCATTGTGATGAGGAGAGGTTGCAGGGTTGTCCAGAGCCCAAATTATTGACCTGTACCCAGGCCGTGCGCCCTTGTTTTATAGGGATCTTAGGGATGTAGGCTTCTTCTTTAAAGATTTTATTTGTTTGTGTGGCAGAGAGCCAACCAGTGAGAGATGGAACACAAGCAGGGAATGGGAGAGGAAGAAGCAGGCTCCCAGCAGAGGAGCCCGATGGGGGACTCCTTTCTGGGACACCGGAATCATGCCCTAAGCCGAAGACAGGCACTTAATGACTGCACCACCCAGGCGCCCCGGGATGTGGGCTTCTTGATTTTTCAGCCTGCCTTCTGGGGGAGGGGCCTGCTGCGCCGATACTCAGGCAACCCTGTTTGGGTAGAGTCTCCGTGTCCCCTGTGAGGGGGGATGGGGATGGGCACCCTGTGAGCCGGTATTTCCAGGCTTTTGGTTTTTGGCGGCTTTCCTTGGCAGTTTGCTGTGCCTCCTGAGAGTCAGAGCAGCAGCGGCCAAATCTCAGCCTCTGTCTCAGAACAGAGGGATCGCGGGCCGTTCTGGCCACTTTAACTCTGTTACTGTTGGTGCTGCTCAACCCTGCAGCGTCCCGGGATGTGCGCCCCACACCGGGTGTCCCAGCCCTCACTTCCAGGGCCGGCGCGTCTCTGTCCTTTGTGTTTCTAACACCGCCCGCTGCCAGCCGCCAGCAGCCCCTGAACGCTCCAGAGCTCCCGGTCTCAGTCTGGTTACAGCAAGCACACAGGAGTTCCGGAGTTCCGTGAGAAGTCTGGTGGCACGCGCTCCCAGCTCATGGTCTCAGTCTGCTGTCTCGCGGGTGTCGTCTGCGAGTCCACCCGCTCCCCCGTGCAGGTGGCTCCCGCTTCCCGGCACCCAAACGGGGCAGCTCCCACTCCCTTCCGTTTATCTTCCAATATCTGTGCGCGGTTTCATGGCTCCCCGCTTCGTACCTCAATACTCAGCGCTGGAGACCTTCATTTGTAGAGATCCAGATGTATCTTCCTGCGTCTCAGGCTGATTCCGTGGATGTTCAGGCTGGTCTGGTACCTATCCAGCTCGACTCAGGGGACCGGCTGAAAAAGGAGTCCCCTACTATTCCACCATCTTAACTCGTCTCCAAGATTAATTATTTTAAATCAGTGTGTATAACACATGTAATATGATAAAACTATTCAAATTACATTGTAAATCCCTTAGTACCTACCAGCTAGTTAGTAGGACAACATGAATAAACAGAGAAGGGAAAAAAGTTTCTCAACTTTGGAGAAAACTACACTGAAATGTTTTTCCTTGTATTATCCAAAAATGAGCATAGGCTGTGGAGAAACTGCTATTAAACAGCAAGCCAACAGCTACTAGCATATACTGTGGTGCCATTTCAGAATTTTAGCCAAAAAAAGAAGAAAAATTCTTATGAGACATACCAAAAGTAAAATTATTTTTTTGTGATTTAGGAAAACAATACTAATATGCTTGCTTGGATAGCATAAACCATCACAACCTACACAACAATCCTGTGTGAGAGGCAGATCTCATAACATCCTCAGAGTGATCACTGCTCAGCAGGAAGAACAGAGCTCAAAGTGCCCAGGCCAGGATTCAGCACCAAAGCCAAAGATTTTGAGTCTGGTGATGGTGTGTTTGCATGATGTCAAGAACATTATCCTTCTCAACCAAGACATTCCTTTAAGAACACCAAAAGACTGGGGAAAAGTTAAGGTACTCTGCTGCTTCCTGTTCCATTTCTCTGTCCTGATTACGTTTTCTTCAACTGTGGACCTCAAAAGTAAAACGACCAATAATTTTACCAGCAAAATAGGCTTATTTGGGAATAGTAGAGGAATAGCCATTTGGGACATGCAAGCTATGGCAAGCCATAGGCAAGTCTGGAAATCAAAGGAAAAAAATATTATTTTTTTAAGATGTATGTATTTAATGGAATATTACTCAACCATCAGAAAGGATAAATACCCACCATTTGCATTGACATGGATGGAACTGGAGGGGATTATGCTAAGTGAAATAAATCAAACATTATCATGTGGTTTCACTTATTTGTGGAACATAAGGAATAGCATGAAGGAGATTAGGAGAAGGAAGGGACAAATGAAGGAGAGGAAATCAGAGAGGGAGACGAGCCATGAAAGACTATGGACTCCTGGAAACAAACTGAGGTTTCAGAGGGGAGGGGTGTGGGGGGATGGGTTAGCCCCGTGATGGGTATTAAGGAGGACACGTATTACATGGAGCACTGGGTGTTATACACAAACAATGAACCATGGAACACTACATCAAAAACTAATGACGTACTGTATGGTGACTAACAACATAATAAAAAATAGTAATAATAATAAAATAAAATTATTCAGTATATAAAAAAACAAGTCTAGTAGAAAATGTATCTAGCCTCACCAACTAAATATTTTAGTTAAGATTAAAAAAAAGATTTATATATTTATTTTAGAGAGAGAGAGAGAGAGTGCTCATGAGAGGCAGAGGGAAAGAATCTTCATCTCTTCATCTCAATCTCATGACTCACAAGATCATGACCTCAGCTGAAACCAAGAGTCAGACTCTTAATTGACTGAGCCACCCAGGTACCTTGGAAAGGAAGATTATGAGAGAAAAGGAGGAAGTTGGTAGGTGGTACTATGAATGGAAGTTCATTGGAGGAAAGGAGAGTTCCGGGTGGTGGAGATTTCTCATTGGCTGAGTTGTGGTATTTTCTTATTGGCTGAGCTTGTCACTGGGCAGGGAGAAATTCTTCTTTCCTCCTTCTGAAGTAATAAGGTATGCTTCCTCCTGTTGGTAATTCAAGGTACATCTCTTCCTGCTGGGGTCTGCAATGGACAGACTGAGCACTCCCTCTTCTGGCCTCCAGACACCATTTTAAATGGTTTCCTTTATCCAGTTTCACACATCCAACCTCTATGCTCCTGGCATGAAAATAAATCAAGTCGATAACTTTCACTGAAATTGCAGTGAGAAATAACATGTCTGCAAGCCATTAAGCATTGCCTTAAGTTTGGGTACATTTCTGAAAGCTTTTGTGAGGTTGAAGGAAAGATTGCAAAGTTCTTACCTCAGTTCCCCAAATCAAGACAAACTGTAAGCATAATTCTCTCCCCTAAAAGGTTTTACGTGTGGAGTGAATTTGTTCTCACACCCATCTCACTCTGCCGAAACCATCAGTTTCAGATTTCTTTCAATGTAATTTCACTGTTGGAGGGCAAAAGACAGAGCAAAAGACAACGCAGATGATGCAAATCCCCAAGATGCCCCAGTATCTTGCACATGTCTAATGCTCCCTCTCCTGCTCCACCCCCATCATGGGTGAAATGTGCAGTTGTCACTCACCACAGGCCACCAAGTAGACCTCTATTTTCTGCCAAGTTGGCCAACCCTGCCCAGACATGTAGGAAATACAATCAAGTCCTTCAAGAAAGTGGGATGGGCAGGAAATGTCTCATGCCCCCAGAGGAAGCTGCAGCCACCACCACCACAGGCACATCCTGGGGAGAGCTGGCAGAGGTTTGTCCGAAATCAATTAGAAAAGACAGTCAATGAGATTTCATTGAGATTGGATTAGGCTAAATTTTAATACACTTCCAAATACCACTCTGCTCCTGAGTTGACAGGAGCACTTCACTCACTAGTATTACACAAAATCCCAAACCCTCTGAAGCGGGAGGTAAGGGAGGGATAGTGAGAGACTGCTTATTATCTCTGTGGGAAAAACAAAGGTGGAAGATGGCTGATGGCCCTTGTCTGCATGAAGGGTGGTGGAATCTGTGCTCTTCCTCCCCCTCAAGTTCAACTGCTGCAGTAGATAGCAGGTGTAATTCAGCATTTTTGAATAGCAGTTGGCAGAGCACACAAGAACAGGTCTCATAATGCAAATTTGCCTAGGTTCATGACCTCAGCCTCCAGGCAACCTATTGTTTCAGAAAAACCTTTCTCAGCTCTAGGAAAGGGTGATGACTTCACAGATTGCATCCGGATATCTCTCTTCTGTCATTTTTTGGCTTCCTGATCCCAGGGTCAGCCCTGTCCTCAGTCACCATCCCTTCTATCCATAAAGCGGTCTTAACCAGTTAAGCTCTGCTTTAGAGGATCTTGCAGGAAAACTCTACTACATCTGCTTTAAAAGGGGGAAATGTCAGCAAATCATGACTTAGAGAAAATTTTTGAAATTTAGGAATGTAGACAGTTTTTGCACCCAGAGGTGTTAAGGAAGGAAGGGCCAGAGGGCCCAGGGAAAGAACTGCAGGAAAGGATTTTCACTGGCTGAGTCCTCCAAGCCCTTTGTTTATTAAACTGACACTCAACTCATGCTGTCACATGGACTTGCTCCTTCAATGCCCACGGGCTCTTCAGAGTGCTTTCCTGCTACAGGATGCTACTGCAGAAAGCACAGAGCAACAGCTTCATAAAATCGAGCATTCTAAAGCAAGGAGGGGATTTCAAGATCATCTATTCAAATGCTTCATAGGAGTGCCAGGAAAGCTGAGGCCAAGAGGGACTCATCCAAGGTCACAGAATTCATTAGAACAGGCTACCGACATGCCTTTCATGTTTACCAGAGAAGTTGGAAGAACCTCCCTGACCATCTAAACATTGCCAAATGAACTTGATTTCAATGGAGCTTTAGCTCCGATAGAACTTCCAGCAGCAACGTGGTAGCACCTGGGAGAAACAGAGCAAAACCCAGACACTGTGATCACACCCCTGCCTGCCAAGGTCAGCCAGATTCTCAGAAAGCCAGACAAGAGCAGAGTCTGGAAGATTGCCCCTGTTCTTTGTTTTTGTCCTTTCATTTTTTTCAGACACCCACTGTTTGACCTGTTTTCCTAAAATCGGCTGCATTTTACCTCTATCCTTTTTATTTCTCCACAGTGAATTCATTGAGGCCTTTGACTAGATCTCTGCAGCTGTCCTTGAACACTTACCACAGAAGTGTGGTGGAAGGAGGTAATGCTGTCTGTGACTCGGGACAACCTCGTGTGTTGAGCAGTGTCCTGACTCCAGAATCCAAAAATGAGTGACACCTGAAGGTTCAAAGCAGCTCCAGGAGAGAGAAAAACATGACTAGAAAGTAAAATGGGACAGCTGAGAACACCCCAAGAAAATAGGGAGTGTTCTGTGTTTTGTTGAAATATGGGGCTAAGGAGACTCTAACAGATGTCTCCAAAATGCTTTATGGCTGGTAATGGGAAGCTATTTCTCATGCCACTGAGAAAAAGATGTGAAGAGAAATAGGTACTGAGAGAAAAGAAGGAACAAGGACTGGAGTGGGAGATTTATGCCTTTATCTATTACAGGAGTCTTAAAACTGACTATTATCCTGATTTTTAAAACCTTGGAGCTCTAAGGCTCCGTGACCATGGTGTCTCAGAGATGCGGAAGGCCAACTTCTCAGCCACCCATGTTACCACCCATACCAAAGATCCTGCCCAGGTTCTGCAGCTCAGGACCAAAGGCCCTTCTAGAAGCCATGTCAGTTTAACAAATTCCTTTGTTCATCATGTGAACTTAGTCTTTCTCTCTCCATCTCTGTTCGTCTCTCTCTCTCTCTCTCTCTCTCTCTCTCTCTTCACGCACACACACACACACACACACACACACACACCATTCCCTGGTGAGAAAACTACTGCATAAGAAAATAATAAATTCTACTTTCCTTAATTGTATTTTTTAGTGTAAAGGGAAAAAAGATAAGATTGGAGCATTTTTATCTCCAATAAGTGGCCTTATAGTAAAAATAAAAATGACATGACTGAATGAATGAATTAGAAATAAAGTGTCAAAAGCTTAACTGGAAAGATGCCATCCCAAAATCCAGGAGTCAAGATTATGAGTTTAGATAACTCCATTGGGCATCAATCCACATAGCCACAAGAAAGTGCACAGGAATTGAAAACACAAAGTTTCACAAACCAATCTAGAATATTCTTGGAGAAATTTAAGCAGTGGTAAGAAAAAAAGAAGAAAGATTTGTTAAAGCCCAGTCAGCCTTGGTTAATTCCCTGAGGAGCCCAATTCACCAAGCTGGCACACCCTCACCCTCAGGAGGAGCACTGACATCCTGCCCAGAACCCAACCAGGGGAAATGCACCAAACAGTATTGCTCTGGACCATTCTCCTGCTTTCTCTGTGCTGAGCTAAATTATACTCACCTGTCCAGTTCCAAAGAAAGTCTCACCTTTTCCAAAAGTGTTTCTGTGCATGTTGAACCTTCTTTCCTGAGGCCCCTATAAACACATGAACTCAGAATATTCTTTATGTTTTATGTAATATTTGCTGTTGTAAATCTCATCTCCTCAAGAAGCAAGTTCTTTTGAAAGGAAGTAACCAAGTGTTATATTTCTTGTGTATCTCCTACTATACCTAGCATGGCATCAGGCCACGAAGTCTCAGTAAACACTCACCAATTGATTGAACAAAAGGATGAGGAGGCTAAAACAGAAAAGCTTAAAAGGGGAGACACAGAACAAAAGACGGGGGCCATTACAACCAGGAATGGCACTTGGGGGTGCTTGGGAAAGAAACAGGAGGACCCAGCAAGTAAATATGGAAGGATTTTGAGAGGAAACATGGCCTATAGGCCAGGAATGGAAAGCTTAGTCTGTGCCCAGCACAATGTGCAGAGCTGTCATAGGTCATAACTCATTGAATCCTCACAGCAACCCTATAAGGTACATACACTGAGGCACAGTGAGCTCAATTAGCTTGCATGAGATGGAACAGCCAAGCAGTGTGAGAGCCACAATTCAAAGCCAAGCATTCCTGCCCTAGGGCCCCTGCTCCTTATTAACACGCTCCACCAGCCCCTGGGAAAGAATGAGGAAGAGAAGCTGTGGGTATCCAAACCAATTTTTGCAGCAATGCCTGATCACAGAGTTCATAGCAAATTTTAAAATATTTTTGCTCAACCAGAAAGATGTACAAACACAGAGAATCAAATACAGTTTGTTTTTCTTCATTCTCCTGACAAGTACAGAATGGAATAAAAATATGCATGTAGGCATGCATGCATAAAGGGAGGTACAAGTGCTTCCTGAGCCCATGTCACACCTCTCAACCCTCCTCGGGTTTCAGTCACAGCTCTCATGGCACAGACTGCATCCCATTTCCAGTTGTCCCTCTGCTTTTCTGCCTGAGATTCCCCCAAATTCTTGGAAACCTGTTCAGCAACAGCAGGCCCAGGGATGTTCACGCCCCCAGAAAAAACTCTCAATTCTGAGATAATTGCCTTTCCCTCCAGAAAAGAGGATCCCAGGGGGATTACATTCTAGGTGCCCTCAGCAATAACCAGCTCAATAATAAACACTTTATTGAATGTACTTTTGTCCCTACCTCAATCTCCCTCCCTCTGATGCCTGCTTTCTAGGATGGCTTTGTGAGCTGATAACTATAACAGACCAAGAAAGCAGAAGCTCAGAATGGGCTTCAGGAACTGGACTGTTCACCAGTCAGTAGGTGACAAGGACCCTGTCACCGGTGGTCAACGGCGGTAACTCCTAACATTATAGAGTTCAACAATGGCCGAGACTCTCACATGACAGGACTGGGAGGGGTACAGGGGAAAGGGAAGCACTGGTCTAGACAGGACCCCTGGCATTTGACTGGTACAAGAGTATGTGTGTATATTATAGAATTGACTGGCTTTTGTTACCTGCTGGTAGGGCTGGAATCTGAGTGAGGCAAGCTGAAAATTTGAGGGGGCATCAAAATACCAATCAAGTTAAGTAATAGTTTAATTCACTTTAATTCTATCATGACTTAACATTTTTGTGTTTTATTCATCATGTGTTGTTTGCATTGATTTTCATTTTTTAATGCAGTTGATCCTTGAACAATGCAGGCATTAGGGGTGCCAACAACCCACACAGTCAAAAATCCATGTATAGAGGCACCTGGGTGGCTCAGTCGTTAAGCGCCTGCCTTCGGCTCAGGGCGTGATCCCAGCGTTCTGGAATGGAGCCCCACATCAGGCTTCTCCACTGGGAGCCTGCTTCTTCCTCTCCCACTCCCCCTGCTTGTGTTCCCTCTCTCGCTGGCTATCTCTCTCTGTCAAATAAATAAATAAAATCTTAAAAAAAAATCCATGTATAACTCTTCACTCTCCAAAAACATAACTACTAATAGCTTATTGTTGATGAGAAGCCTTATTGATAACATAAACAATCAACACATGTTTTATATGTTATATGCATCATATGCTATAGTGTCATAATAAAGTAAACTAGAGAAAAGAAAATGTTATTAAAAAAATAATAAGGAAGACAAAATACATTTATGGTACTGTAATGTATTTGTGGAAAAAATCCATGTATAACCACTTATGTAATAAATAAGTGCATATAACCACCCATGTAGTTCATGCCCATGTTGTTCAAGGGTTAACTGTATTGCATTAAAATATTATCTTCCTTGGTTACTAAAGTTTTTTGGCACCCACTTAAATTTTGCTCCAGAGGTGAGTGCCTCAACTGCCTCACCCTAATTCTGGCCCTGCCTGTCTTAAAAGCCTTGAAGAAAGGCTCAAGTTGGCCAAAGTTATAAGTCAGATCATTCCATGAAAGCTAAAATGTCTCATGCCATCTTCACATCCTATAGTCCATGAGCAAACTGTACTGAGAGGTTTGGCTCAGAATTGTCATGAGAATGGTAGAACTGTCAAAGAGAATGAGTGAGCATTAATAGGTCTCCAGTCTTAAAGAAAAAGTGGGACCCTGGGTCAGAGGATGGGTTTTGAAGTGTAAGACTCCCCCAAACCCTCCAGGTCAGCTGAGCCCCCACCCTGGCCTTCTTTTTTGTTGGAGAAGAATGTAGAAGGCACCATCCCCTGCTGGAGACATGCCAAGAGCTCACATGTGGCAGAGATAAAGTAACAATGGCCTATCTCTGCATCTCTGACTTGCCTCCAAAACAATAATGAGGAAAATAATGAGGAAATAGATACCTCACCACAAAGTGCCAAATCTTGCTAATACCTATTGGAAGGAGCCAGAGGAACATGTATGGGCATGAGTGTTGAGGGTATTAGAAGAAGGAAAAGGATATGAGGTTGGGTAGGGGAGAGTTTATTCACATGGGAACTTTCTCTTGGGGTTCAGGATTTAAAAGTCTGGCAAGGATGAAGGGTTGATCCTGTGGAGCTGGCAGGATGGTTCCCTGAAAATAGACCTCATGACACCTACAGTGAATGAGAGGCAGAGGCCAGACATACAATGGTAGGGTGTTGAGGAAGGAATGAGAAAGTCGAGGAGGAGGCCATGCTCAAATGGTTTTGTCAGATGAAATAAGAGAACCCATCACCTAGATACATCCCATAGGAGGGCACAGGGATAGTCCCTTCACTTAAGAAGTGCTCTAGTGAGAGGAAACCAACATTTGAGATGCTCAGTGTCCACTTAATCTAGGGCTGACATTAGAAGATGTCACCATTAGAGTGGGTTACCTAGTGTCAGAGACAAAAGGAGTCCTGATTTAAGAGAGGCTAGGAGACAAAATTTAATCATCAGTGGACATCAAGGTGGACATAATTACTGTAATAGGTTTCAAACCCAGAACTGCAAACAAGGCTCCTTGATCTGCAGGAATTTATCAGAACAGCAAATAGACCCTATGTTTCTTCATGTAAGATGACCCAACAGTCAACATGAGTATTATTTGACTTATATAGATGATATCAACTGTTGCAATTGAAAGTCATAATCCTTCACCAAGGCTCCGGGTATGAGCCATTTCTCAGACCTGAAGTCCCTGAGAAAGAATCCTGCCAAGTCCCCACAGGGATATGCAGTGAGAATTTCTTAAGTCTTCTCCAAGGAGACCTGGCATCATTTACCAGATTTCCTCACTGGGGAGACAGAATATCCAGATCTTTCAAAGTTACTGAATTAGATGGTTTAGGTGACATGGACACCAAATTAGACAAAATACCACAATGACAAACCAAATGGAGCCAAAAACATCTCATTGCAGATTCAGTTGGTCTGTGGACCCACCTGGTGGTCATTTCCCTGGACCCCAAGTGCATATTGAGGTGGATACTTAGCAGCTGGCAGAACTCTCACAATGATTTTCTGGAAGGTGGAGTAAACCACTACGGTAGGAAGAGTCATATAGAGGGTATTGAAACTGCCCCCTCCCAGCCAAGACAATAAATCAGAAACAATATTCTGATGACAGTTGCCAGAATATCCCCATTCTATTCACCTGCGTGACCCCTGCAAAAAGCCAGATACAATAAGATGGACAATGGCATGCTCACATGAATTTAACCAATAGCCCTCATCACGGCTGCTAGGCCAGACATGCAATATTTACTCAAACAAATAATACAGTCTCTGGCAGTTGGTATGCAGCTATGGTCAGGATGAAGGCACCCTTTTCAATCTTCATCACCGAAGAGGACCCAAGGCTGCTGATATTCATGGGAATACTAGCAGGACCATTCAGTCTCTTGCCTGGCTCTATGTTAACTCTCCTGGCCTGCCCCAAATAGTTCACAGGACTCAGGATCACCTGACAGTCCACAGAACTTCAAAGACCCACTACGTGAGCAGCTTTATGCTGACTATACCTGGTGCACAGGAGTGGCAAGTACTATAACTGCGATGATAAGAAATATGTATCCCATAGCATGAGAAGTGACTCTTAAAAGGGGTTCACCACATCAATGATGTTTTCAGGGGTCCAGTGGTCTGGGGGAACAGTCAAGGAGAGCATTGCATCCCCACCACTAAAAGAGATGCATAACACTTGATTTAGATTTTGGAGGCAGCGTATACTATACTGGTAATTCTGCATGTCAGGTATATCAGAAGGCTACCAGAGCAAGTGAGGGTTCCACAGCAACTCCAGGCTCCAGGGCAAGCTTCCAGGACAAGGCATGACCTGGCAGGTCCAAAGGGGTCAGAGGTTTCCATGGTAGGAAAGGAGACCACGTGGAATCTAGCCAACCCACAGTAGGAGAATTGCAACATAGACTCCAATTTTCTGGAACAAGACCATGCAGAGGATTAACTCACCCTTTGGAAAGTAGCTCCTATGCATTACTGTATCCTAGTAGAGTGAGAATCTATCCATCAGACATCATGCAACTCTATCACCCTAGCTGCCCACAATGAGCTCAGTATCATTGATCCACCATGTCTCAGTTATCTATTGCTGTATACCAAACCCCTCAAAAGTAAGCAGCTCATGTATAGAAATGCAACTGATTTCTGAGCATTGATTTTGTATCCCGCCACATTACTGAATTGCTCTATAACTTCTAGTAGTTTGGGGTGGATTCTTTTGGGTTTTCTGTATAGAGTATCATGTCATCTGCGAAGAGAGACAGTTTGACTTCTTCTTCGCCAATTTGGATACCTTTTATCCCTTTTTGTTGTCTGATTGCTGTTGCAAGGACTTCTAGTGCCATGTTGAATAACAATGGCAAGAGTGGAAACCCTCGTCGTGTTCCTGATCTTAAGGGAAAGCCTTCCAGCTTTTCCCCATTGAGAATGATATTTGCTGTAGGCTTTTCATAGATGGTTTTTATGAGATTGAGGAATGTACCCTCTATCCCTACACTCTGAAGGGTTTTCTTTTCTTTTTTTTTTAAATGATTTTTTATTATATTATGTTAGTCACCATACAGTACATCCCCGGTTTCCGACGTAAGGCTCGATGATTCATTAGTTGTGTATAACACCCAGTGCACCATACAATACGTGCCCTCCCTACTACCCATCACCGGTCTATCCCATTCCCCCACCCCCCTCCCCTCTGAAGCCCTCAGTTTGTTTCTCAGAGTCCATAGTCTCTCATGTTTCATTCCCCCTTCTGATTACCCCCCCTTTCTTTATCCCTTTCTTTTCCTACCGATATTCCTAGTTTTTATGTTCCATAGATGAGAGAAATCATATGATAGTTGCACCCCAATGTTCATAGCAGCAATGTCCACAATAGCTAAATCGTGGAAGGAGCCAAGATGCCCTTCAACAGATGACTGGATTAAGAAGTTGTGGTCCATATATACAATGGAATATTACTCAGCTATCAGAAAGAACAAGTTCTCAACATTTGCTACAACATGGACGGCACTGGAGGAGATAATGCTAAGTGAAATAAGTCAAGCAGAGAAAGACAACTATCATATGATTTCACTCTGAAGGGTTTTAATCAGGAAAGGATGCTGTATTTTTGTCAAATGCTTTTTCTGCATCTATTGAGAGGATCATATGATTTTTGGCTTTTTTCTTGTTGATATAATCCATCACACTGATAGATAAAAGAATGAAACTTGACCACTCTCTCACACCATACACAAAGATAAACTCTAAATGGATGAAAGACCTCGATGTGAGACAGGAATCCATCAAAATCCTAGAGGAGAGCATAGGCAGCAACCTCTACGACATTGGCCGCAGCAACCTTTGTCATGACACATCTCCAAAGGCAAGAGAAACAAAAGATAAAATGAACATGTGGGACTTCATCAAGATAAAAAGCTTCTGCACAGCCAAGGAAATAGTCAAAAAAACTAAGAGGCAGCCCACGGAATGGGAGAATTTATTTGCAAATGATGCTACAGATAAAAGACTGGTATCCAAGATCTACAAAGAACTTCTCAAACTCAATACACAAGAAACAAATAAACAAATCATAAAATGGGCAGAAGATATGAACAGACACTTTTCCAATGAAGACAAAAAAATGGCTCACAGACACATGAAAAAATGTTCAAAATCATTAGCCATCAGGGAAATTCAAATCAAAACCACACTGAGATACCACCTTACGCCAGGTAGAATGGCAAAAATTGACAAGGCAAGAAACAACAAATGTTGGAGAGGATGTGGAGAAAGGGGATCCCTCCTACATTGTTGGTGGGAATACAAGTTGGTACAGCCACTCTGGAAAATGGTGTGGAGGTCCCTTAAAAAGTTAAAAATTGAGCTACCCTATGACCCAGCCATTGCACTATTGGGTATTTAAACCAAAGATACAGACGTACTGAAAAGAAGGGCTATATGCACCCCAATGTTCATAGCGGCATTGCCCACAATAGCTAAATTGTGGAAGGAGCCAAGATGCCCTTCAACAGATGACTGGATTAAGAAGATGTGGTCCATATATACAATGGAATATTACTCAGCTATCAGAAAGAACGAGTTCTCAACATTTGCTGCAATATGGGCGGCACTGGAGGAGATAATGCTAAGTGAAATAAGTCAAGCAGAGAAAGACAATTATCATATGGTTTCTCTCATCTATGGAACATAAGAACTAGGAAGATCGGTAGGAGAAGAAAGGGATAAAGAAAGGGGGGGTAATCAGAAGGGGGAATGAAGCATGAGAGACTATGGACTCTGAGAAACAAACTGAGGGCTTCAGAGGGGAGAGGGGTGGGGGAATGGGATAGGCTGGTAATGGGTAGTAAGGAGGGCACGTATTACATGGTGCACTGGGTGTTATACGCAACTAATGAATCACCAAACTTTACATCAAAAACCAGGGATGTACTGTATGGTGACTAACATAATATAATAAAAAAATATTATTATAATTTTTAAAAAGTAAGCAGCTCAAACTCTCTTTATTTGTCACAAGTCCATTGGTCAGGGTAGTTGAATTTTTTGTATGGAGGTTCAGGGTTCCCAAAAATACCATGTAGAAGATGGTAGGCCTTCTAAAGGCTCTGATGATCCATGTTGCATGTAAATCCTCTCCCAAGGTATTTGAAACTTCCAGTCCATTACAGACTCAAGCTCTGGGTCTGGGATCCCATCATCTAAATCAGGTCCGGGTGCAGAGGAGGCTTTCCAGGAGCAGTTCCTCTTGATTGGAAGACCCGTGAACTCAAGAGACAAGGTATCTACCCCATAGGCACTCAAAATGCAAAGACGGGCCAGGAGAGGGAAAACAAGACACTTCCAATGCAAAAGAAAGAAAACGGAAGACATGAAGCAGTCACTGGTCATCTATATCCATTGTGAAACCTAGCTGGGCACATAGTCTGGGATTAGAGTCATAAGGACGGGCCCTTAAGACTTCAAGACACGAGTACATGGGTCTTTGTGTTCTCACATCAATGCCCACCAGACAGCATGTGCCTCAGAGGAAACAACAACAGGGTGGACAGATAACTCACCCAGGAGATGTCAGTTTCCATCCCCAACACCCAGTGCCTGGAAGGTGGCCCATGAATGGAGCAGCTATGGTGGCAGGAGGGGGACTGCTCATTGGCCCAACTGCATGGCCTCCACTCACTATGGCTCTTCCAGACACCCAGTCTGCCAGCATAGCCCCCTTGGGCAGATGAGGCAGCTACTGGTAATTAACCTGCTATTAAGTTAATACCCTGAATTTTTTCCACCTTGGGAGACAATAGCAATGCATCCTTACAAAATTGATTCCAGATATTGGATTCCTTTCCCTGAATGCTGTTCGGCAGGCAGAACCAGGATTTGAAGACTTACAGAGTGCCCCTTTATCACTATCACCTCAGACTAAGGGGTTGGTCCAATTTATAGGGAAGGAGGTGTGGCAAGAATCTCATAGTGCATCACTGTTAAGCAGTCAACTGGACCGGTCTCCCACTTCCATTGATCATATTAATGCCATGTCTTCTCCTAAATAAAAGTCTGATACTTTCCCTTCCCAGCCTAAAAGGCTTTGATAGTTTCCCAAAGATTCCAGAATATGGACCAAATCTCTCAGTATGTTATGTAAGGCCTTTTATAACATAGGACCAAACTCCTTCTCAGCCTCATCTTCTGATGTGACCACTAGCTTCATTCACCAAAAGCCACAATGAACCCACCTTGTTTTCTGAAAGCATCTGCCCTCTTAGGCCATAGCATTTAAATTTGCTACTCCTTCTTTGGCATACCCTTGCTCTCCTTCTAGAACCCACCACCACCACCACCACACCTCCCCTAAGATCTGCATGCTATTCCTGCATACCATCACTATGTAACAAATCACCACAAATTTAGCAGCTTAAAAGAAACTCCCAGTTTCTGTGAACAGGGATGCAGGCACAGCCTACCTGTGTCCTCTGGCTCAAGGTCTCTCACAGGCTGCAACAAGTTACCAGCTTTTGGCTCCAGAAAATTCTCCCTGGGAGCAGCAGCTGCCCCAGCTGGTAGGGTGTTGTGGTCTCAGGTAAACATGCTAGGAGCAGAAACCAGGGAGAAACACAAGAAGCTGGAACACTGTCACTTACTTGATCAAGAACTCATAAGTACCTAGAAGATCCTCGAATATCCTAGCTGCTGAATCAATTCTCAAAACTCTTCCCAAAAGAAAATTCATTTGATAGAATACATTCAGTTGCCTCAAAGGCAGTCTCTTGAGTGGCTCAGTCAGTTAAGTGTCTGACTCTTGGTTTTGGCTCAAGGTCCTGATCTCAGGGGTGTGAGATCAAGTCCCTCATTGGGCTCAGCACTCAACATGGAGTCTTCTTGAGAGTCTTTCTCCCTCTCCTTCCCCCTCCGCACTTCTCACTCGTGTTCTCGCTCTCTCTCTTAAATAAATAAATATATCTTTTTTTTTAAAAGGCAGTCTCTTGCTGCAGAAATGCCTAATTACATGCAAAATTCTGGAATCCACCGACTTACTCTATTCAGCCAGTGGGGCATGGGATCACTGTAGGGAACAGAAGAAGGGAAGGCAACCCACAACACTACTGTTGTGATGTATGTAGCCTTTTGTCTGTAAGTTTTATCCGGTAGAACTGAATGGTTTACCATCATTACTGGAAAATCTTGTTTTATGTAAAATACCTTCAGGTGTCACTAGATCATTTTTTAAGATTCATTCTTTTCAAACATATTTACTGAGCACCTGCTTGGCCCAAGGAGGGGCTCTGTCCTGAGCACAGACCTGGTCTTCCTCAGCTCCCCCTTCATGAAGTGATATGTGGTGTGAAGCACTAGAAATTGCTGCAGACCGCCCTGCTGAGAGCCCACTAACAAATGACAGGACTCTAATTTGCATATTTAGTCCCAGTAGATGATCCCAGGGTTTGTTTCCACTCCTGAGAGAAAGTCAATTGAATTGTCTTTTTAATCCTTTTTACCATTTTAAAATACGACTATTACTAACTTGCAGTAGGTTAACTCCCTCCAGGCGTGTACTTAAAAGACAAGCATAATACCCACTCAAGGCTGGAAGAAACAAGCAAGCTTGCCTTTTCTTCAGAAATGCCATTTCACTGGAAATAACTGAAATTGCTCTCTCTCTTTCAAGAATTCATAAAATGGATTCAAAGAAAGTATCTGGACTGGCGGACTCTAGACACTTGCCCTGTGGAGAGGGCAGGAGGCACCAGCACAGTTCAGTGCCCACAGCAGAGTGAACTTGATGACGGGGTAGAAGGGACAAGGCAGGTGACAGTGCCTGGCACATTTGCCAGTGCATGGTGGACACTGGGAACTGTTCATTGCCCAAGAGACTCTGGCACCAGTGGCATGCATATGTCACTGATTTTCTCTTGAGGAAGAATCCCAACATCAGAGGAGAACCATGGGGTCCACTTCTACCAAGCTGGAAGAGGGACCTCCATTCTGTACCTCCAAACCCCCACCCTGCAGTTCTGGAAATGTCCATGTGAAAAAGATGAGGCTGCTGAGACTAAACCACTCAAAGGTCTAGGAAACCGACAAGTGTCCGTGAATACACAGTGTATGATGAATCTCAGGATACTCCTGATTCCCAGGGACCCTGAACTCATCTGCAGCCAAGAGCCACCCACACCAGCTGGTGCATGAAGGGAGCCCACAGGGTCAGGACGAATGAACCTGGGCCCATGACAACTTCAGTTTCTGAGCAGGCCAGGAGAGATTCCCAATGTCAAAGCAAGCCCCTCAGGCCCCTCACCCCAGAGATGACAAAATTTCCATGGCCCTGCTATGGCTCAGAGGGCACCTGGGTAGCCAGCCTTCCAAGATTTGTCACTAACTATAGACATTAGGAAAGTTACTTAACACTGTGCCTCAGCTTCCACATCTATGAAATGGGAATCTTAATTGTAAATATCTCATTGAATCACTGTGAGTTAAATAATTTACTGCTTGGACCGGAGTCTGGAACATAGAAAGTGTTCAGTGCAGGTTAACTGATGCTTGGGTGAGCTATCAAAAGGAACCTTCAGGAAGGAGGGGGTCTCTGCACACTGCTCCGAAGTGGAAACAGTTTGTGGGCTGCTGTGATTTTATCTTACCCTGTTCCTATGAAAAGAATTAGCCATCGGGAAAATGCCCCAGACTGCTGTGGGAGAGTTAAAATTGCTCTTAGCCGTTAATTCTGGAGTCCAGCTAAAGAAACAGAACCAACAGCCATGCAAGCTTAGCACCAAAAGCAACCTTCGATCCCAGGGAATCTGTAGTCTAAAGTTGTCTGATTTTTAGTTTTATCCTCCTGTGTCTAGCCCTGGATACAGATATCCTGTTTACTGAGCAAAAGGATTAATACATTTATTTCCTTAACAAGCTCAGGGAACAGTCAACAAATATTTACTAATCGAATAAATGACACCAATGGATATTTGATGTTTATGCTAGGTATTTGGAGGAGGTAAAATTTGGGGAGATAGAAATAGTTTGTGCTTTATTTGGAAAATAAAATTAAAATACAATATATGACCAAGGATTATATGTGAGAAGACAACTGAGACTACAAAATAATCTCCATCCACCCTTTCTAAGTTAGTTCTTTTAAGATTTATTTATTTATTTATTTATTTTAGAAAGTGAGAGAGAGAGAGAGAGCTCATGAGTGGTGGGGAGGGGCAGAGGGTGAGAGAGAGGGAGAGAAGCAGACTCCCTGCTGAGCACAGAGCCTGAGGAGTGTGTCAATCTCACAACCCTGAGATCATGACCTGAGCCAAAATCAAGAGTTGGATGCTTAACCTATTAAGCCACCCAGGTGCCTCCTAAGTTAATTTCTAAGTTCTTTTAAAGATATAACTATGTTCAAAACACCTGAACACATTTGTCCCCTGAAATGAGATTGCAAATTGGTGGTGCTTGGGGGTGACACCGGAGTGCAGAAGGTACAAATTTACAGAACTCCAGGAGGGTACAGAGTGGCAAGCCAACAGAAGATAAGCCAAACCACTCACTTCTCAATGGCTAGATCCATGCTTCCTACCAGCTCACCCCCAGGAAAAGACCCCAAAGCTGCCAACACAAGAGCTGCGTATAGACCAGGCATCCTCTTAAGGAAGCAAGTACACAACAGCTTCCTAGAGAACCCAAGTTGAAAGAAAACTTTCCCACTCAGGATAAGCCTGCAAATCGCAACTTCAAAGCACACAAGAATAAAGTTGATAAGAAAAACATTCGACAAATTCAACAGTCAAGGTATAAATGTACTACTGACAAAACACAAATAGAACAACCCAAAAATGACTTTTATATAAATATATTTAATTTTTTCAAGTAAGTAATATTAAAAAGCAAGTACAAAAGTAAGATTAAAATAGGGAATTATGATTAAGAACAGATGGATATTAAAAATATCAAATAGAAATTCCGGAAATAAAAATTAGAAACATCAAAATAGCTCAACAGACAAGAATGCCTCCACTGGATTTGATAAAATAGAGAATTAAAGTTTACATAAAGTTAACATATAACCCTGTATTGTATTGATTGAGATTGACTAGAGAGACAATCAGAACCCAGAAAAGGAAGAGATCTCTGTGATTGAAGTTGTTTCTGGAAGTTTCTGGAAGAATTGACTTGACCCAGTCCTAGGTGCTCCTAACAGAAAGCCGAATGAATTATCAGATGTATATTCTAGAGTGTTGCTCCCTATGGCTCTACAGTCCTTTGCAACAAAACCCTAGAAGTTCAAAAAGCAAAAGAACTCTTTAAATGAAAACAGAAAACGCACTGAAGATGGGGAGAGAAGGGAACCCTTGTGCACTGCTGGTGAGGATGTGACATGGAGCAACCACTGTGGAGAACAGTATGGAGGTTCCTCACAAATATTAAATACACAATTGCTATATCATCCAACAACTTCATTTCTAGGTATTTACCCAAAAGATTTGAAAGCAGGGACCTGAACAGATATTTGTACACCCACATTCATAGCAGCAATATTCACAGTTGCTGAAAGATGGAAACAACCCAAATGTCCATCAGAGATGAATGGGTAAACAAAATGTAAGATGGATAGGTATATAGATGTGATGGAGTATTATTCACCTTAAAGAAAGAAAAAAACTCTGATACAAGCTACACCATGGATGAACCTGGAAGACATTATGTTGAGTGAAATAAGCCAGACACAAAGAGACACATATGGTATAATTCCAAGTATATGAGGTATCTAAAGCAGTCAAATCCATAGAGACAGAAAGTAGAATGGTGATTGCCAGGGAATGGGGGAGGGGCTGGAACGAGGAGTTAGTGTTCAATGGGTCTAGAATTTCAGTTTGGAAAGATGAAAAAGTTCTGGACATGGATGCTGGTGATGGTTGCACAGCACTGAATATACTTAATGCCACTGACTTGCATATTTAAATATAGTTCACATGGTAAATTTTGTTTTATGTTTTACCACAATAAAATAAAGAAAAAAAATTGCACACCAAAGATCATTAGATACAACTCAAAGGTCTTCTAAATTATGTGTACTAAGCCAGCTCCCTCACCTGTCTCAAACCTCATGTGTTAAGCCAGCATCAGTAAAAAGTTGGCTGTTTCAGTAAAAGTCAAAGGAAGCCATCTTGAAAAGACTTTCTGCTATAATGTAGAATCTTAACAGTTCTAACAGATAGAATTTTAAACCCCAATATGATGTTAAATATTTATATAGAGTTTGGTTATAGAAACTATGTATATGTTTATATCCTACCTCCTACACATACATACTGTAAAATAAAAAAGAAAGTATAATTTTGAGAAGTAAAATAGAGATGTTAGATAGAGTACTGGCATTATTTAATGAAGTTGAACTTACCTGTACCTAAGATCCTACCAATTCATTCATAAATTTATCATTCTTAAAAACTCCGGCCAGAGCCATTGCTGTTCACTGAAAATTGTCATCTAAAAGCAACAGTGAATGTTCACTCTGGACCGTGAGCCTGGGAACTGGGACTCCCCCTTCTTCCAGACAGAGGGGTTTGCAGTCAAGTTCAGCTTCCCATACCCTATGGGCTGAATGTTTGCATTCCCCGAAAATTCATGTGTTGAAACCCTAAGCTCCAATGTGATGGTATGTGGAGACAGGTCCTTTGGAAGGTGATTGGGTCATGAGGGTGGAGCCCTCATGATGAAATTAATGCCCTTACAAGGAGACAGGGACCTGAGGTGCTCTCACCCATGTGCTCACGTCCTCTCTCTCTCTCTCTTTCTCTCTCTCTCTCTCTGCCAAGTGAGGACACAGCCAGATGGCAGCCATCTGTGAAGCAAGATGGCCTTCCCCAGGAACCTGATCATGTAGGCACCCTGATCTCAGACTTCCCAGCCTCCAGAACTATACAAAATAAAAGCTATTTAAGCCATTCAGTCTATAGTATTTTGTTAGAGAAGCCTGAACTAAGTCACCATAGAACCAGTGGCTTCTTCCCACCAGCAGGAGGGATTGCGTGTCCTCATGGACTCAGAGAATCCCAACAGCCCCAGTTAATAACTTGAGCCCAGCCTGTCTGTGGGGAAGTACATAGGCCTCAAAGTTGCCCTATAAAAAGGAAGAATAAAAGGGGCAAATCGTTCCACTAAAACACAAATTCAGTCTGGAAGACCTACCAGGGCTCACCTCACAGTGGGATGAGGAATAGGGAGGGCTTTTATTTTCTCAACTACCCTTGGTCTGTTTCATTGTCCCTTTCTCTAAGGAAGCTAATTTCCTAATTTCTAACATGAGACAGGAACTCATCAGGCCTGGTGCGCAACACCAGTCTGTTTGGCACTCGATTCTCTCCTCTGTCAGTAGTAACAGCTGGGGAGCAACACAGCTTCCTGTGACAGGAAGTCCTGGGAGAAGGCTAAGTCCCTGCCTGCCAATTTCTGAATTCAATACGCACTCACCTGGCATCACAATTACTCCAGAACTTGATGAGAATACTAATACTCTCTAATTCTGGCATGATTACTGCATGCCCTTTTCCCACTCTCCCTTCATTCATCATCAGGCTTTACATGGACAGTATATTGAAATTAAATGTGCCAAGAAGGGGAAAGACCAGGACAAGATAATATTAATAATACTGAGTGTTAATTATAAGCCAAAAAGTAAGACTACACTTTCCTGTTATTTCTTTTTCTTTTTGTCATTAAATATACATGCAGAAAAGCACATAACAGAATTACAGTTTAAAGAATAATTATAAAGCAAAACCCTCTGTAACTACCAGCCAGGTCAAGCAATTGTGTGCCAGAACCCCAGAAGTCACCCCTCCCTCCTGCATCCTTCCCAGACCCCTACTCTATCCACCTCAAGAGGTTACCTACCCCTTTATGATGTTAGTTTCCTGGATGTCTTCCTAGTTTTATCACATATGTATATATACCCTTACCTAACGTACTCTGACTTTACCTGGTTTTGAAAGTCATGTAAATGGAATCAGTCTTACATATGGTTTTTGTGTGCACGTGTGTTAGTTTATGTCTTGCTAGTTTTGTGCAATATCATGTTTGTGAGATTTATCCATTTGTTCATTCTCATTAATGTATAACATTTCACTGACTGGATTTATGAATGAATTTGATGAGTATTAGGTATGGGTATGTTCAACTGCAGTAAATAATGCCAAACTATTTCCCAAGGTGGTTGATTAAGTTCATCTGCCTGCCAGCAGTGTCTGAGAGTTCCTGCTGCTTCATAGTTCATCAACACTTGGTATTACCAGTCATTTGAATTTTACCCATCCATCAGTGAGTGTGTAATAGAGTCTCATGATGGTTTGAATTTGCATTTTCCTGGTTACCAATGAGTTTGATTATCCTTTCATGTCCATTAGCTATTTACATATCCTCTTTTGTGAAATACCTATCCAAGCCTTTTGCCCATTTCTCCTTTGGGTTTTCCAACTATTCATTTGCAGGAGTTCCTTATGCATTCTTGATACCTTCTCTTTTTCAGATACATATGTCAGTAGTATCTTCTACTAGGTGGAATTGTCTCTTCACTCTCTTTAATGGAGTCTTTTGATAAAATTTGCTTTGAAGTATAAATATATTACATTTTATCAGTATTTTTCCTTTTGGCTAGTGGATTTTGCATCTTTTTATGAAATTCTTCCCTATGCCCCAAGTTATAAAGATTCTCTCTTAAGACTATCTTCTGGGGCGCCTGGGTAGCGCAGTCGTTAAAGCGTCTGCCTTCGGCTCAGGGCGTGATCCCAGCGTACCGGGATCGAGTCCCACATCAGGCTCCTCCGCTGTGAGCCTGCTTCTTCCTCTCCCACTCCCCCTGCTGTGTTCCCTCTCTCTCTGGCTGTCTCTCTGTCACAGAAATAAATAAAATCTTTAAAAAAAAAAAGACTATCTTCTAAATGTTTTCATTTGCTTTTTACACTTAGGTCTTTAATCCACCCAGAATTGATTTTTGTGCATGACATGAGGTCCATTAGGTCCAATTGTCCTAGCATCACTTACTAAAAAGACTGTTCTTCCCCTCCCCTGCTTTGTAGTACCAACTCCCTCATATATCAAGTGTCAACATGTGCCCTGGCCTCTAATTTTTAAGGCTTTCTATTATGAATTTTTAGTCCAAGGCTCCTCTACAAGAACATTTCTCTTATTACTTACCATACCTTTTTAATGTCCTAGGACCAGTAATCCCACCTCCTCTGCTTCTCCAAGTGTGTGGCTGTTCTTGGTCTTCTGTATTTCCATATAAATATTAGATGAGACTCTCAGAATTTTTTAATGTTCTGCTAGATTTTTACTAGAATTATACAGGCTCAATATATCAATGTCGAATCTTCTAAACCATGACTATAGTATATCTCTCCATTGATTTAAGTCAATTTAAATCACATTGTATAGTTTTCTGCAAAGAGGTATCACACATCATTTGCTGTTTGACTCCTGTATTCTTCACACTCTTCAATGCTTTGAGAAATGGCACCTTTTTTAATTTTTCTAATTCTTTAATTTGGTAAAAAGAAAAACAATTGATCTTTTTTAATGTGCCAGGAACCTTCAGAACCTCTTTTTTATTTTAATGATTTATTAAGTAAATGTTTTTCATAAAAAATCCAAGATTTCAATAAATGTGCATGAATGGCTATATATGCAATTTGTTTTTAATACTGGTGGGATGGGATAGTCATAACTAATAAAAAGCCTAAAGGTCTCACGGTCTGTGAGTGTTAATGTGATACAATGAGAACTATTTTCACAAAATGTCAAGCAAGTTACACAAGCATATTACATATCATACAAATTAATTTTTATTTATAAGAATGTGATCTAAAAAAAAGAATGTGATCTGCTAATCAGCTTTCTATAATTTTACAGCATTTAAATCTTTCCCTAGAGACCATAGTTCATTCTAAGGATTGGTAGAACAAGCATTGGTTGAGAGCCTACGTTTGTCAGACACATCACATGCTTCCTTTCATTTAATTTTTACAATGATAACCTGAGGAAGAAATCATCTGCATTTATAGGTGAAGAAACAGAAGCTGTGGGTTAGTACATAATTTGCCTGAGGTCCCACAGCTAGTGAGTGACCAAGTTAGGATTTCAGTCCATAGAGTACCAATCCCCTCCACTGCCTATGCCTCAGAGAAGAGGCTCACCCACCAGCTCTTCAGCAGACCTAGGAGAACCACAGGGTCCAGCTCCACCGCCCAGCCCTCTGCACACACCACCACATTCCATTAGTCTTTGGCATGAGGCCTTTAAGGGCATGCTAGCTTTGAATAGTATTTCAATATTCTACCCCTTGTTATGGCTTGAGAAATAATATAGAGATAGAGATATATAGATGTAGATATGTAAGGACATATAGAAGTAGAGCTAGAGAGAAAAATAGAGGCAGAGACAGAAATAGAGATTATGTTGGCCTTTGTGCAGTAAATCGTGAAGGCCTGACTGCTATCCTTTGAAAGACATGCTTACAAGGCTGAAAGACCTTCAGCTGCTTTCTGGAAACTTGGATTTCCCATCACCCTAATAAGAATTGCTCACTGTGCCCGAATTGTTTGTACAAATAATGTGGTTTATGTTGAACACCTGCTTTCCTCTGGGGAGTCTAGAATTTGGGCACTTGCTAAGCAGTCCCCAATAAAAACTCTGGGCATTGAGCCTCTAATGAATTTCCCTTTCAGAAAATATTTCACATTGGCTGTCACATCTCATTCCTGCAGAAATTAAGTGTGTCCTGTGGTACTCCACTGGGAAAGGTCCCTTTGCAGGCTTGCACCTGGTTCCCCGGGACTTTGCCCCATGAGCCTTTACCTTTGTTGATCTTGCTTTGTATCCTTTCATTGTAATAAATCACAGCCATGAGTATCACTGTATACTCCATGATTCCTCCTACCAAATCGGTGAAATTGGGAGTCGTCTTCAGGACCCCCCGACACAGCTCACCTCTTCATCCCGTGAATATTAAGGTCCAATACATTTGCCAGGGCCTTCCTTTCTAAACAATAGGGTTTTTTTGAAAAACAACAACAACAACAACATTAACCAGCATCAAGTTTTTGTCATACTGAATAAAAATTACCTTTCTAGCAGGCTTAACCTGTGATTCTGATGGGGTTTTCCTGGTCAGGCTGTTTCCCAGATCTCTGAAGGCCTACCTCTGATCCTCCGTTCAGCAATGAGGGTGTTTCCTCAATGTCTTCCCCTCGTGTTTCCTTTGTTCCATTTGTCTCACTCCTCTGAACATCTTTTTTAGAGAATATATTTGCATGCAGTTGTAAGAGAACACAGAAGAGACCCTTGTACCTGTTATCCAGCTTCCTCCATTGTAACATTTTACATACCTTCAGTACAGTATCACAATCAGTATCTGCACGCTGTTAGAACCCACCTATCTCATTCAGACTTCCCCAGTTTTATTTGTACATTGTGAGTGTATTAAGTTCTATACAGTTGTATCATCAGTTAAGGTTAATGTACCCACAACCTCAGTCAAGATACTGAACAGTTCCAGCCACACAAGGACCCCTCATGATGTCCTTCATATCCACATCCAACCTCTTTTTCTCCTGAAAACCACTAATCTGTTCTCCACTTCTAAAACTCTGCCGTTGCAAATGTTATATAAATGTACTCATACAGTAGGTAACCTTTGGGGATTGGTTTTTTTTTCACTCGTCACTATTCCCTGGAGATTCATCCAGGTTATGGTGCATATCTGTACTTTGTTTTCATTGCTGAGTAGTGTTCCATGGTATGGCTGTTTCACAGTTTATTTATCCATTCACCTGTTGAAGGACATCTGGGCTGATTCCAGTTTGGGCACTTATAGACAAAGCAACTATAAACATTTGTGTGCTGGCTTTTGTGTAAAACAGCTTTTATTTCTCTGGAATAAGTTGCTGGGTCAAATGGTAGGTGTATGCTCAGTTTGTTAGGAAGCTGGAAAATTGTTTCCCAGGGTGACTCTACCATTTTGCATTCTTACCAGCAATGTGTGAGTGATCCAGTTTCTCCTGCTATTGATTTTTTATAACCCCAGATTCCCATTTTGAGCAACTGATAGATCTAGTTACAAGTCACTTCCAAACCATGTTACACATCTTGAAAACATTTGGGTGGGATGCTTCAATTGTATCCAGAGCTGTCCTCCCACAGCATTGCCACCTCTATTGGAATTGCTAGATTAATTGTCTTCTTTACCAAGCTATCAGTTCTCAGAGGGCAAGAACTGCGATGGTCTCGTCTGCCATCCTATCCCCAATATCTAACACTGCCTGCACATAGTAGGTGCTCAATTCAATTATTGGTGGTTGAATGGGTAGTCCCAACCTCAAATGCCCATTCAATACAGTATTCCAGGCAGCCTTTAAGAACCAATTAAAGGTGACACAGGAATTAAAAATCTCTTTACCACCAGGCAATTAGTAAGCCTAAGTCAATGAGAAGGCAACACTCGCCCACAGTGGTTGGACATGAATTTGTGTCTTATAAGTATTTCCAGATAATATATGTGCTGCTGAATTAATAATTTCTTCCAAAAGAGCAAATGGCTTATTGGCTGCCTCATTTTGCTTCCCATGAGGAAACCAACTCTTTATTAGAGTATGGGTGCAGAGACAGAGTAAATATATTCACATGTTCACTTGCAAAACTTAAATCTCCACACACATGCCCTACCTAACAACCTGGCTTAATAGCTTAATAATAGTCTCTAGAATGAATCATTTCTAACACAGTTGTTTCCTGGAATTCCAAATCCTATTTTGTGTTATTAAACTTCTTTTAATGGTAGGAGACATGTCATATTTCCAAAGGAAAGAATTCACTATCACCCTAGAAATGGAGAGATGTATACTTTAAAATGGTTAAAATGGGTAAATTTTATATTATATATATTTGCCACAAGAAAAGGAAAGTAGAAGCTGGGCAGGAGAAATGAGTAGAATGAACGGTCAGCATTAGTTAAATCTATCTTTTGCCTAAACCAGAATTTAACCATGTGAAAACTTTGAACCCTTGTTTCTTCATGTATAAAATGTTAATCACAGTGACAGATCACAGTTTGATGGGCGAGGGGGAGGAGATGCATATAATTGAATGCATGATATAATTCCTGACCAGGGCCTTGGACACTTAGAATTAATCTGAGTGCCTAAACCCCAGTCCAGGAATTCATGTAAGGCAAGAATCAGACCTGGATGCTGCTAATTCCTTCCAAGGAGGCCTGTGTCCTCCCATTCACTACTGATTCCAGAAGATTTCATATCCTTGTGAAAACAAGATGAGTTAATAAATGAAAAGCACTTAGAAAAATGGAAAATAGTCAACATGTACACTAGGGTTCCCTGTCCAGAGAAACAAAACCAACGGGGTGTGTGTCTGTGTGTGTGTGTATGTGGGTGTGTGTGTGTGTGTGTGTGAGAGAGAGAGAGAGAGAGAGAGAGAGAGAGAGAGAGAGGTTTTAAAGAATTTGCACAGGCAACCATGGAGTCTAAGTCTGAAATCTGTAGGACCGGTCAGCAAGCTGGAGACCAGGCAAGAGTTGACGCTACAGCTTGAGTCCAAAGGCAGCCTGGGGGCAGAATTTTCTCTTCCTCGGGGATCTCAGTCTTTCCACCTAGGGCCCTCAAATGCTTGGGTGAGGCCCACCCACATTATGGAGGGCAATCTCTTATACACAAAATCTACTGATTTAAATGTTAACTCATTCAAAAAGCACCTTCACAGTGACTTCTAGGCTTTATGACCAAAACCGGATGCCGTAGCCTAGCTAAGTTAACATAAAATTAACCATCACTTCATGATATAGGTGGGATTCACTGAGCATAGGATTTGCTGCAGGTCTTAGAAGTCCTGAATTTTATACTCCTATCTCCAACTCACCCTGCTACCCTTCTCCAAGATCTTTTCACTGGGCCCCTGCTCCATGCAAATAAACTCCAGTAAATCTGTCCTCCAAATTCTCCCATCCACCCCTTGTCTCTACAGGAGAGCCTTCCTAAGCTTCAGACCCACTAGGGGCTTCCTTTTTTTTTTTTCAGTTTTAAAGGTAGTGTTTATTTTTATTTTTTTTTTCTTCCAAATTTTTATTTAAATTCTATTAGTTAACATACAGTGTAATATTGGTTTCAGGAGTGGAATTTAGTGATTCATCATTTACATGTAACACCAGTGCTCATCACAAGTGCCCTCCTTAATACCCATCACCCATTTAGCCCATCCCCCACCCACCTCCCTCAATCAACCCTCAGTTTCTTTTCTATCATCTGTTGTTAAGACTCTCTTGTGGTTTGTTTCCCTCTCTCTTTTCTCCCCCTTATCATATATTCATTTGTTTTGTTTCTTAAATTCCACATGAGTAAAATCATATGGTATTTGTACCCTCTAGTTTCATCCGCATTGTTGCAAATGGGAAGACTTCATTCTTTTTCAAGGCTGAATAATATTCCATTGTATATAAATACACATACCACATCATCTTTATCCATTCATCAGTTGATGGATGTTTTGAATTTTTTTCCATAGTTTGACTATTGTTGATAATGCTACTATAAACATTAGGGTGCATGTACCCCTTTGAATCTGTATTTTTTTTATCCTTTGTGTAAATACCTAGTAGTGCAATTGCTGGATTATGGATAATTCTATTTTTAACTTTTTGAGGAACCTCCATACTGTTTACCAAAGTGGCTGCACCAGTTTGCATTCCCACCAACACTGCAAGAGGGTTCCCCTTTATCCACAATCTCAAGAACATCTGTTGTTTCCTGTGCTATTAGTTTTAGCCATTCTGACAGGTGTGAGGTGGTTTTGATTTGTATTTCCCTGATGGTGAGTGATGTAGAGCATCGTTTCATGTGTCTGTTAGCCATCTGGATGTCTTCTTTGGAAAAATGTCTATTCATGTCTTCTGCCCATTTCTTAATTGGATTATTTGTTTTGGGGGATGTTGAGTTTCATAAGTTCTTTATAGATCTTGGGTACTAACCCTTTATCAGATATGTCATCTGCAAATATCTTCTTCCATTCTGTAGTCTGCCTTTTAGTTTGGCTTATTGTTTCCTTTTGCTGTGCAGAAGCTTTTAATCTTCTTGAAGTCCCAATAGTTCATGTTTGCTTTTGTTTCCCTTGCCTCCTGTGACATGTCTAGTGAGAAGTTGTTACTGCCTGTGTTCTCCTCTAGGATTTTGCTGGTATCCTGTCTCACATTTAGGCCTTTCATCATTTTGAATTTATTTTTGTGTACGGTGTAATAGAGTGGCCCAGTTTCATCTTCTACATGTCACTGTCCAGTTTTCCCATCGCCATTTGTGAAAAGACTGCCTTTTTTCCATTGGACATTCTTTCCTGCTTTGTTGAAGATTAATCGACCATATAGTTGTGGGTCCATTTCTGGGTTGTCTCTTCTGTTCCGTTGATCTATGTGTCATTTTTGTGCCAGTGACATACTGTTTTGATGGCCACAGCTTTGTAATACAGCTTGAAGTTGGAATTGTTATGCCTCCAGCTTTGCTTTTCTTTTTCAGGATGACTTTGGCTATTTGGGGTCTTTTGTGGCTCCATACACACCTTAGGATTGTATGTTCTAGCTCTGTGGAAAGAACGTTGGTGGTATTTTGATGGGGATTACATTAAATGTGGAGAATGTTTTCAGTAATGAAAACATTTTTACATAATTATTTGTTATTCCAACCCATGAGCATGGGATGTTTTCCCATTTCTTTGGGTCCTCTTCAATTTCTTTCATAGGAGTTCTATAGTTCTTAGAGTACAGATCTCTTACCTGTTTAGATAGGTTTATTCCTAGGTAACTTACAGTTTTTGGTGCAATTGTAAATGGGATCCATTCCTTGATTTCTTTTTCTGCTGCTTCATTATTGCTGTATAGAAATGCAACAAATTTCTGTGCATTGATTTTATATCCTGTGACTTCACCAAACTCATGTATTAGTTCTACCAACTTTTTGGTGGTCTTTTGGGTTTTCTAAATAGAGTATCATGTCCTCTGTGAAGAATGAAAGTTTGACTTCATCCTTGATGATTTGAATGTCTTTTATTTCTTTTTGCTGTCTGATTGCTGAGGATAAGGCTTCCAGTACTATGTTGAACAACAGTGGTGAGAGTGGACATCCCCGTCTTGTTCCTGACCTTAGAGAAAAAGTTCTCAGTTTTTCCCCATTAAGGATGATATTAGCTGAGGGCCGTTCATAAATGGCCTCTATGATGTTGAGGTATGTTCCATCTATACCTACTTTGCTGAGGGTTTTTATCAAGAATAGATGCTGTATTTTGTCAAATGTTTTTTCTGCATCTATCGAGAGAATCATATGGTTCTTATCCTTTCTTTTATTAATGTGGTGAATCACATTGATTGATATGTGAATATTGAACCACCCCTGCAACCCAGGAATAAATCCCACTTAATCCTGGTGAATAATTCTTTTAATGTACTGTTGGATTCAATTTACTAGTATCTTGTTGACAATTTTTGCATCCATGTTCATCAGGGATATTGATCTGTAATTCTCCTTTTTAGTGGGGTCTCTGGTTTTGGAATCAAGGCAAGGCTAGCCTCATAGAAGGAGTTTGGAAGTTCCTTCCATTTCTATTTTTTGGAACAGTTTGAGAATACGTATTAACTCTTCTTTAAATGTCTGGTAAAATTCCCCTGGGAAGCCATTTGGCCCTAGACTTTTTTTCTTTGGAGATTTTTGATTACTGATTCCATTTCTTTGCTGGATATGGGTCTATTCAAATTTTCTATTTCTTCCTGTTTCAATTTGGTAGTTTGTAGTTTCTAGGAATTTGTCCATTTCTTCCAGATTGCCTAGTTTGTTGGCGTATAATTTTTCATAATATTCTCTTAAAATTGTTTGTATTTCTGTGGTATTGGTTGAGATCTCTCCTCTTTCATTTGTGATTTTATTTATTTGGGTCCTTTCTCTTTTCTTTTGATAAGTCTGGGTAAGGATTTATCAATATTATTAATTCTTTCCAAGACCCAGCTCTTAGTTTCATTGATCTGGTCTACTACTGTTGGGTTGTTTTTTGGGGAGGGAGGGTTCTATATCATTTATTTCTGCTCTAATCTTCACCATTTCCCTTCTTTTTCTGGCTTTAAGCTTTATTTGTTATTCCTTTTCTAGCTCCTTTAGGCATAAGTTTAGGTTGTGTATTTGAGACTTTTCTTGCTTCTTAAGGTAGGCCTGTATTGCTATGTACTTCCCTCTTAGGACTGCCTTTGCTGCATCCCAAAGGTTTTGGACTGTATTGTTTTCATTTTCATTTGCTTCCATGTATTGTTTTGATTCTTCCATAATTTTCTGGTTAACCCATTCATTCTTTAGTAGGATGCTCTTTAACCTCCATGTATTTGTGGTCTTTCCAAATTTTTTCTTGTGGTTGACTTCCAAGTTTCATAGTGTTGTGGTCTGAAAACATGCATGGTATGATCTCAATCTCTTGTACTTTTTGATTGCTGATTTGGGACTCAGTACATGATCTATCCTGGAGAGTGTTCCATGTGCACTCTAGAAGAATGTGTATTCTGCTGCTGAAATGCTCTGAATATATCTGTTAGGTCCATCAGGTCCAGTGTGTCATTGAAAGCCATTGATTCCTTGTTGATTTTCTGCTTAGATGATTTGTCTATCGCTGTGAGTGGAGTGTTAAAATCCCCTACTATTATTATATTGTTGTCAATGAGTTTCTTTATGTTTTTTATTAATTGATTTATATATTTGGCTCCTCCCATGTTGGGGGCATAAATATTTACAACTGTTAGATCTTCCTGGTAGATAGACCCCTTTATTATGATATAATGTCTTCATCTCTTGGTACAGTCTTTGGTTTAAAATCTAGTTTGTCTGATATAAGTATGGCTACTCCATCTTTCTTTTGATGCTGCTTAACATGATAGATCGTTGTTCATCCCCTCACTTTCAGTCGGCAGGTGTCTTTAGGTCTAAAATGAGTCTCTTGCGGACAGCATATAGATGGGTCTTGTTTTTTTATCCATTTTTATACACTATGTCTTTTGATTGGATCATTTAGTCCCTTACATTCAGAGTGATTATTGCTATTTATGAATTTAATGCCATTGTGTTACCTGTAAAGTTGGTATTTCTGTTCCATTCTAGTCTTTGTTGCATTTGGTCTTTTTTTCCCCACTCAAAGAGTCCCCTTTAATATTTCTTGTAGGGCTGGTTTAATGGTCACAAACTCCTTTAGTTTTTGTTTGTCTTGGAAACTCTTTATCTCTCCTTCTATTCTGAATGACAACCTTGCTGGATAAAGTATTCTTGGCTGCATATTTTTCCCATTTAGCATATTGAATATATCCTGCAACCGTCTTCTGGTCTGTAAAGTTTCTGTGGACAGATTTGTGAACCTGATCTGACTTCCTTTATATGGTAAGGACTTTTTTCCCTTACTGCTTTCAGGATTCTTTCCTTGTCTGTGTATTTTGTGAATTTGACTATGATAAACCTTGGCAGTGGCTGGCTTTTGTTGAATTTAATGGGAGTTCTCTGTGCTTCTTGGATTTCAATGTCTTTTCCTTCCCCAGTTTAGGGAAATTTTCATCTATAATTTGCTCAAATAAACTTTCTGCCCCTTTTTCTCTCTTCTTCTTCTTCTGGGACTCCTATGATATGAATGCTATTATGCTTTAGGTATCACTGAATTCCCTAAGTCTACATTTGTGATCCAATACCTTTATTTCCCTTTTCTTTTCAGCTTAATTATTTTCCATAATTTTATCTTCTATATCACTAATTCATTCCTCCATTTCATCCATCCTCATTGTCATGGCATCTAGTCAGGTTTGCATCTCAGTTAGAGCATTTTTAATTTTAGCCTGACTAACTTTTAGTTCTTTTATCTCTGCAGTAAGGGATTCTCTAGAGTCTTCTATGCTTTTTTCAAGCCCAGCTAGTATCCTTACTTGTTTTAAAATCTAGTTCAGACATTTTACTTATATCTATATTGATTGAATACCTTGCCATTATTTCTTCCTGTTCTTTCTTTTGGGGTGAATTCCTCCATCTTGTCATTTGATCTAGGTCACTGTTTTTGTGTGTGATTGTTAGGAAATCTTGTTATATTCCTGCTCCTGAGATCAATGGCTGTATTAAGGAGAGGTACAAAAAAAAGCGGGGGGATCCTATAAGAACCCTGATGTTGTGTTTTGGCTGCTCCTACCCTCAGGTCAGTCCTCTGAAGAGTTTCTTTTTGCCTGCAGTGTTGGGGAGGGTGTTTGGACCTTGACCACTGTGTGGCAAGTTTTAACTAGGTGCGTTTTGATCTGGTTGTTGAAAGAAACTAGATGAAGAAGAAGAAGAAGAAGAAGAAGAAGAAGAAGAAGAAGAAGAAGAAGAAGAAGAAGGAGGAGGAGGAGGAGGAGGAGGAGGAGGAGGAGGAGAGGGGGAGGGGAAGGAGGGGGAAGGGAGGAGGAGATAAGTCCTACTTATCCTAAAGTTAAAGCTTTGGGGTGTCTGGCTGGTTCAGTCGGTTAAGCATCTACCTTCAGCTCAGGTTATGATCTCAAGGTCATGGTCAGCAGGGAGTCTGCTTCTCCCTCTCCCTCTGCTGCTCCCCCTGCTTGTGCTCTCTCTGTCAAGTAAATAAATAAAATATTTTTAAAAAATAAAATAAATAAAGCTGAAGCTTTGTAGCACTCTGATCGGTCAACTTGGTGCATTTGAGGGGTTTATGCTGGTCTTCTGGGGGAGGGACCTGCTGTGCTGATTCGCTGGTGGACTTGCCTTAGTGGAAATGTACCTGCAGTGCAGGGCACAGCGGGGAGGGGTGTAGACAGCTCCAGTCTCTGTTGGGGTGGTATGGGGGCTGCAGTGTTGCTCACTGAAGTTGATCGGTGCTGATGGGTGGGCAGATGCCATTTGCCTGATAGTATCACCCCACTCTCCCCCAAAGCAGGGAGTTCCTGCCTGCTGCTCTTCAGGAAGCTCTCACAGAAGAGCAAGCAATCACCCCTCTTGTGCCCCCAACTTCTGCCAGATCCTTACCTTCACCTTTTCTGTGTCAGAGCTGTCTGCATGCCAGGCAGCACAGTGCTCCTGTGTTTTACCTCAGGTGCGTGGCTAGGTTTCAAAACTCCAAATTTTAGGGACCCACATGGTGTTAACCCATGCTGATAGCCTGGGGGAGGATCTCACCACACTTTTGCGGTTTGCCAGTTTGTCCCAGAAAAGCAGTTGCCCTACCAAGCAGCAGTTCAGAGTTTATGGCAAAGCGCAACAAAAAGCCAGCACCAACATGGATGGAACTGAATGGTATTATGCTGAGTGAAATAAGCCCATCAGAGAAAGAGAATTAGCATATGGTTTCACTCATGAAGAATATAAGAAACAGCACAAATGATCAGAGAAGCAAGGGAAAACTGAATGGGAAGAAATCAGAGAGGGAGACAAACCATGGGAGACTCTTAACTATAGGAAACAAAGTGAGGGTTGCTGGAGCAGAGGTGCGTGGAAGAACAGGGTAACTGGGTGATGGACATTAAGGAGGGTATGTGACCTGATGAGCACTGTTATATGCAAATGATGAATTATTGAACTCTATGTCTGAAACTAATGATGTATTATATGTTGGCTAATTGAATTTAAATTAAAATAAAAAAGCCAGCACCAAGATTTGTTGCCCTCAGACAGTGTCTTAGTTCCTATGCTAGGGAAGAGAAGAGCACGTTGGCACTGCCAGTTTTTCTGTCCCAGAAGAGAACATGCCACCACTCTGAATGTGCTCCAAGCAGGGGAACTGTTTCTCCCCATGTGACCTAGGGGATCCTCAGACTATGCTGCCCGCTCAAGAGTCTCCACCTTCCTTCCCCATTGGAACACTGTCAAGCCTGCCAGGTGTGACCCTGGTGATGGCACAGACCTTCAAAACTTCAGAGTTTGTGCTCCACTGCTTATAAAAACTTGGAGTAGTCAGCCCTTATCCTTTTCCAATCAATGGTTTTGGGGAAGAGTTTTTCCCTGTAATCCCCTGCCTGCTGCTTCTCTGTCTCTCTCTCTTTCTCACTCCTCTCTCCATGATCAGGGCTCCCTCCCCTCTGCCAGCACCTACAGCTCTTCTTTCTCCCAAATCAACTCTCCACAGGTCCTACCTTCCACAAGATGGTCATTTTTCTACCTGTAGATGTGGAGTTTTGTTCTCTTGGTCCTCCGATCAATTTCTTGGGTGTTCAGAATGATTTCATATTTATCTAGCCATGATTGAGGGACAAGGCAAGCTTAGGTCCCCGTACTCCTCTGCCATCTTAACTCCTTCCTCCTACACCTGCTAGGAGCTTTTTGAATCATTCTTGCTAATGCTTCAATGCCCCATAAGCCTCGGGGCCAGGGGCATGCTTGGGCCCTTCCTGCCCCCATTCCTATCTCAGTTACACCTCCCCAACCCCAAGTGAAAGGCCTCGTTCCTTTTAGATTCCTGCCATCCATCTATATCACCTTCTGGTTCCACTCAGACTGAGACACACAGCTCAGAACCTTCTCTCCACCCCAACCCCATCCATCATCCTGGGTGTTTTGAGCATGCATGAGGCCGACCACCCAACAAACTGGCTTCTCAGTACCCTAATATCCTACTTCCATGCCCTTTGCTCTTTCCTCTTCATGCCCATACAGATGCCTAACAATTGCTACCACTTAGAACTGTTTCATCTTTGAGGCTGTAAATTGACACATACCTCCCTCTGACCATGTTGACTTCATCTGCAGTGTTATTTCTCCATTATTTCTACTATACCTGCTTTATTACTCATTATAACTTCAAGGCCGCAAGCCCTTTGACTTAATCCAGGCTATGAATCCCTGCCCAACTTAGCCTCCTTCTTTGTCCAGCTATGTCCATATCACAACCCTTCTGCTAGAATGCATCACACTGCCTCCTTCCTGGTCCTTTCCCTAGCACTTCTTAATAGAACTGCTGCTGCCTGTCTGCCTTCACCTGAAGAGATGGGGCCACCAAGTGACACCCCGTCACCTCACCTGGACCCAAAACACTGCCTTGTAAGGCTGTTATGTTGCCCCTGTTTTCATAGTAATAGGTTCAAATGCTTTCCTCTGGCCCCATTATCCATTTGCAAAGATTCCTTGTTGAGATACTGTTTATAAGTGCTATTTTTCTCACTTTAAAAATGTTTGATTTATCTGGTCACTACTGTTTCTTGTTTCTTGAGACTTAGTGTGTCCAACAGAAACAAGCTAAATTCTTCTTAAGTCAATATCAGTTCTGTGTGAGAGATGAAGAACATCTGTCAAACAGGGTCAACAAGTTTTCATTTTAATGCATTATTATTTAATGTATTACCATGTAGGCTTGGACATCTAGCACTGTCTCTGGTTGATGACTCAACAGGTGAAAAATAAAGTCTACTGCAGAAATTGAGAGAAAAAGCAGGTAAAATGTTTTGCAAAGTTACATGCAAATAAATATAAAGCACTAAGCCATTGAAAGCATTACAATTGTTCTACTGTTCTTGCTTCCTATTGTCTTCTCAGTGGCATCTGAAGAAATAATTAACCTTGTGAACTCTGATAAACTCACAAAAGAAGGAAAAGTTCATAGTACATCAAGGCCACATGAAGATAAGTAGCTATAGGACTGTTGTAACTAGAGCAATCAAAAGAAAAATATATACCTGTAGAGAGAAAGAATTATCTTATTTGCCTCAAGGATATTGAAAATACTCAGTTAACCTATTTTAAGAGAGTTCTCTCTTACTGGATTTTCAGCCAAAAATGGCATCTGCCTTGTGCATAAGCTTACACCACATGAGCTATCACATGCTGGAATTTCCTTTCCATTCTTTCTGTTGACATGGGTGCAAAACTTACACTCAGTGTAGGTGGTAGTCTGTCCTGAATCAAGAGAATACCAAGAGGATTACAATTCTCATGCATTAGGCTAAGCAGATACTAGGCTCCTGCCTTCACGTTTCACTCATAAATCACTCCTAGTGCCCTGGGCTGTCTGCCTCATGACCTCATTCACCCTGTCTCCATGGCTCCCCAGCTGTACTTCTATCAGCCCACTCTTCCGTCTCCATGTACGAGTTCTTCCCCACCCCTGAAATGCCTCCCTTTTCCCATGCACCAGATTCTCAAAGAAACAAGTTCAATATATCATGAATAATTTCCAGGCTTGCTTTCTTAAGACCTCCTGAATAAGTTGGAAATTATAGAAATGAACTTTGAGTAATCCAGAAGGAATTTAATAAATGATATTGAGTTGTTCGAAGTATCTCTCAGAGGCTGGCAAACCAGTGGCTGAAGTTACATAGCCAAGCAAACAGCCCAAAATTTATGCCGCAAACTGTCCCTGCAGAGACCTCCCAACTGCCACTACCTTCCCAGTTGCCATCCCCAACACCAGGCTCTGGACCTCTGCTGGAATTCCCCACTATCTTCCTTGAGAGTGGGCATTGCCTATGCTACTGCGCTCACCAAGAAGAAATCCCAATAGCCCTTGCTTCTTTGGAACACCAGATCCCGAGTGAAAGCCTGACCCAAGTGCTTGTGATAGAAAGCATGATGGTCATCGTGATGGTTATCTTGAAGTGTCAACTTAGCTAGGCCACAGTGCCCAGTTGTTTTGTCAAAAACCAACCTAGTTGTTGTTCTAAAGGTATTTTTTAAATGTGATTAACATTTAAATCACTAGATGTTGAGAAAAGCAGATTATCCTACATAATATGGGTGGGCCTCATCTAATCAGTTGAAGGTTTTAAGAGAAAAGACTGGGGTTCCCCCAAAGAAAAAGAAATTCTATCTCCAGACTGCAGCATAAAAATTCCATCTAAGTTTCTAGCCTTTGGACTCAAGATTAACACTGGCTGTTACCTGAATCTGTAGCCAGCCTTTAGGTTTAGAGCTTGTCAGCCCCCACAATGGTACAAGCCAATTCCTTAAAATAATAACTCTCTCTCTCTCTCACCCCCACCCCGTGTGTGTGTGTGTGTGTGTGTGTGTGTGTGTGTGTGTGTGTATCCCACAAAGATTCTGAGAACATGTTAAGTGGCCAGAGAAAATGGCAAATTATACTACTTGTATTCTCATATAAATTTTAAACGCAAAAAAAAAAAACCCTAACAATCTTTCACTTTACAAGGTTTGCAGCTGTAACTACTAACAAAGTTTCTTGTGTATCCAAAAACAGAATTGTCGTCTTTCTTGAAGCATCTTTCCAAGCATGGATTTAAATTGCCATGAGGCTACAGGATTCACTCAGCTAGTGGGGAGCATAGACCTGACTGATAAGTACACTTGGCCCATTGCTCTTTACAAATCACAGATTAAGCAACTCTTGTGAAGAGAGATTTGGTTTCCTTAAGACTTTCCAGCACTGGAGATGTTCATTTCTAGAGATCCAGATGTATCTTCCTGCATCTCAGGCTGATTCCGTGGGTTTTCAGGATGGTCTGGTAAATAACCAGCTCGACTCAGTACCAGCTGAGAAAGGGTCTCCTACTCCTCCACCATCTTTTCTCCTCCTTGCAGAAAGTGGTTGCTTTTCATTTCATAGAGTTTCTGCTACTCCTTTCTTCGTCCTCCAGTTGCATTCATAGGTATTCAGAATGGTTTGGTAGCTCTCTAGCTGAATTCCTGGGACCAGACGAATATTAGGTCTCCTGCTCCTCCACCATCTTGGAAGTTGACAGACTCCTTAAGACTTTCCAAAACACGAGATTGGGAGAGTTCAGGGTGGTACGGCCATAGACAAGCAGAGATCAATGAATTAGAAACCAGGAGCACTGTAGAGTAGATCAACAGAACTAGAAGCTGGTTCTTTGAAAGAATAAATAAAATTGAAAACCACTGGCAAAACTTATCCAAAAGAATAGAGAAAGGACCCAAATTAATAAAATCACGAATGAAAAGGGAGAGGTCACAACCAACACCAATGAAATTGGAAGGATTATTAGAAACTTTTAACAACAGTTTTATGCCAATAAATTAAGCAATCTGGAAGAGATGGAGGTCTTCCTGGAAACCTATAAACTACCAAGACTGAAACAGGAAGAAATTGATTTCTTTTTTTTTTTTTTAAAGATTTTATTTATTTACTTGACAGAGAGAGAGACAGCCAGCGAGAGAGGGAACACAAGCAGGGGGAGTGGGAGAGGAAGAAGCAGGCTCATAGTGGAGGAGCCTGATGTGGGGCTCGATCCCATAACGCTGGGATCACGCCCTGAGCCGAAGGCAGACGCCTAACCGCTGTGCCACCCAGGCGCCCCAAGAAATTGATTTCTTAAACAGGTCAATTAATTATGAAGAGATTGAAGCAGTGATTAAAACCTTCCAAAAAAAAACAAAACGCCAGGGCCTGATGGTTTTCCCAGGGAATTCTACCAAACATTCAAAGAAGAAATAATACCTATTCTCCTAAAGCTATTTCAAAAAATAGAAACAGAAGGAAAGCTACCAAACTCATTCTATGAGGCCAATATTACCTTGATCCCCAAACCAGGCAAAGACCCCATCAAAAAGGAGAATTACAGACCGATTTCCCTAATGGATATGGACGCCAAAATTCTCAACAAGATCCTGGCAAATAGAATCCAACAGTACATTAGAAGGATTGTCCATCATGATCAAGTGGGATTCATCCCTGGGATGCAAGGGTGGTTCAACATTCACAAATCGATCAGTGTGATAGATTTTATCAACAAGAAAAAAGCCAAAAATCATATGATCCTCTCAATAGATGCAGAAAAAGCATTTGACAAAATACAGCATCCTTTCCTGATTAACACTTCAGAGTATAGGGATAGAGGGTACATTCCTCAATCTCATAAAAACCATCTATAAAAAGCCTACAGCAAATATCATTAGCAATGGGGAAAAATGGAAGCCTTTCCCTTAAGATCAGGAACACGACAAGGATGCCCACTCTCGCCATTATTATCCAACATGGCACTAGAAGTCTTTGCAACAGCAATCAGACAACAAAAAGGGATAAAAGGTATCCAAATCGGCAAAGAAGAAGTCAAACTGTCTCTCTTCGCAGATGACATGATACTCTATATGGAAAACCCAAAAGAATCCACTCCCAAACTACTAGAAGTTACAGAGCAATTCAGTAATGTGGCGGGATACAAAATCAATGCTCAGAAATCAGTTGCATTTCTATACATGAACAATGAGACTGAAGAAAGAGAAATTAGGGAATCCATCCCATTTACAATAGCACCAAAAACCATACATTAACTTGGAATTAACTTAACCAGAGTTATAAAGGATCTATATTCTAGAAACTACAAATCAGTCTTGAAAGGCATTGAGGAAGACACAAAAAGATGGAAAAATATTCCATGCTCATGGATCGGAAGAATTAACATAGTTAAAATGTCCATGCTACCCAGAGCAATCTACACTTTCAATGCTATCCCAATCAAAATACCGAGGACATTTTTCAAGGAACTGGAACAAACAGCCCTTAAATTTGTGTGGAACCAGAAAAGGCCCGAATTGCCAAGGAGTTGTTGAAAAGGAAAAACAAAGCTAGAGGCATCACAATGCCGGATTTCAAGCTGTACTACAAAGCTGTGATCACAAAGACAGCATGGTACTGGCACAAAAACAGCACATAGACCAATGGAACAGAATAGAGAACCCAGAAATGGACCCTCGGCTCTTTGGGCAACTAATCTTTGACAAAGCAGGAAAAAACATCCAGTGGAAAAAAGACAGTCTCTTCAATAAATGGTGCTGGGAAAATTGGACAGCTATATGCAAAAGAATGAAACTTGACCACTCTCTCACACCATACACAAAGATAAACTCTAAATGGATGAAAGACCTCAATGTGAGACAGGAATCCATCAAAATCCTAGAGGAGAGCATAGGCAGCAAAGTCTGTGACATCAGCCACAGCAACTTTTTTCATGACACATCTCCAAAGGCTAAAGAAACAAAAGAAAAAATGAACTATGTGAGACTTCATCAAGATAAAAAGCTTCTGCACAGCCAAGGAAACAGTCAAAAAAACTAAGAGGCAGCCAACGGAATGGGAGAATATATTTGCAAAAGATGCTACAGATAAGAGACTGATATCCAAGATCTACAAAGAACTTCTCAAACTCAATACACGAGAAACAAATAATCAAATCAAAAATGGGCAGAAGATATGGACAGACACTTTTCCAATGAAGATATATAAATGGCTAACAGACACATGAAAAAATGTTCAACATCATTAGCCATCAGGGAAATTCATGTCAAAACCACATTGAGATACCACCTTATGCCAGTTAGAATGGCAAAAATCAACAAGGCAAAAAACAACAATTGTTGGAGAGGATGTAGAGAAAGGGAATTCCTCCTACATTGTTGGTGGGAATGCAAGTTGGTACAGCCACTCTGGAAAACAGTGTGGAAGGCCCTTAAATGTTAAAAATTGAGCTACCCTATGATCCAGCCATTGCACTACTGGGTATTTAAACCAAATATACAGACGTACTGAAGAGAAGGGCCATATGCACCCCAATGTTCATAGTGACATTGTCCACAATAGCTAAATCATGGAAGGAGCCGAGATGCCCTTCAACAGATAGCTGGATTAAGAAGATGTGTTCCATATATACAATGGAATATTACTCAGCTATCAAAAAGAACAATTTCTCAACATTTGCTGCAACATGAACGGCACTGGAGGAGATAATGCTAAGTGAAATAAGTCAAGCAGAGAAAGACAATTATATGGTTTCTCTCATCTATGGAATGTAAGAACTAGGAAGATCGGTAGGAGAAGAAAGGGATAAAGAAAGGGGGAGTAATCAGAAGGGGGAATGAAGCATGAGAGACTTTGGACTCTGAGAAACAAACTGAGGGCTTCAGAAGGGAGGAGGGTAGGGGAATGGGATAGGCTGGTAATGGGTAGTAAGGAGGGCACGTATTGCATGGTGCACTGGGGGTTATACGCAACTAATGAATCATCGAACTATACATCAAATAAATAAATAAATAAATAAATAAATAGTTTTTTAGAGGGTTAAGATGGCAGAGGAGTAGGGGACCCATTTTTCAGCTGCTCACCTGAGTCGAGTTGGATAGGTAAGAGACCATCCTGAACATCCACGGAATCAACCTGAGACGCAAAAAGATACATCTGGATCTCTCCAAATGAACATCTCCAGCTCTAAGTATTGAGGTACATAGCGGGGAGCCATGAAACCACGCACAGATATCGGACGATACAGGAAGGGGGAGAGAGCTGCGCATTCGGGCGCCAGGAAGCGGTAGCCACCTGCACGGGGGAGCGGGTGGACTCGCGGACAGCACCCGTGAGAAAACAGACTGTGACCGTGAGCTGGGAGCACATGCCACCAGACTTCTCACGGAACTCCGGTGTGCTCACTGGATACAGACTGAGACCAGGAGCTCCGGGACCACAGGGGCGGCTGGTGGCTGGTGGCTGGCGGTGTTAGAAACACAAAGGACAGAGACGCGCCAGCCCTGGAAGTGAGGGCTGGGTTGCCGGGTGTGGGGCACATCCTGGGACATTGCGGGGTTGAGCAGCACCAACAGAAACAGAGTTAAAGTGGCCAGATCATAAGTGGAGAATGGCCCGCGATCCCCTCTGTTCTGTGACAGAGGCTGAGATTCGGCCACTGCTGCTCTGTCTCTCAGAAGAGGCACAGCAAACCGCCAGGGAAAGACGCCAGAGAACAAAAGCCTGGAAACACCGGCTCACAGGGTGCCCATCCCCATCCCCCCTCGCAGGGGACAAGGAGACTCTACCCAAACAGGGTTGCCTGAGTATCCACAGGGCAGGCCCCTCCCCCAGAAGGCAGCCTGAAAAATCAAGAAGCCCACATCCCTAAGATCCAAAAGGGCCCACGGCCTGGGTCCCGGTCAACAATCTGGGCTCTGGACAACCCCGCAACCTCTCCTCATCAGAATGACGAGAAGGAGAAATCCCCCCCAGCAAAGAAAAGACAATGAGTCTGTGGCCTCTGCCACAGAAATAATGGATATGGATGTAACCAAATTATCAGAAATGGAATTCAGAGTAACAATGGTCAAGATGATGTGTAGACTTGAAAAAGTATTAACGAAAATGGTAATGAGAATATAGAATCTCTAAGGGCGGAAATGAGAGCGAATCTGGCAGAAATTAAAAATTCTATGAGCCAAATGCAGGCAAAACTAGAGGCTCTGACGGCCAGGGTAAATGAGGCATAGGAACGTATTAGCGAATTGGAGGACGGGTTAGTAGAAGAAAAAACAAAAATAGAAGCTGGACTTAAAATATCCATGCCCATGAATGTAGGTTATGGGAGATTACTGACTCAATGAAACGATCCAATGTCAGAATCATCGGCATCCCCGAGGGGGTGGAGAAAAACAGAGGACTAGAAGAGATATTTGAACAAATTGTAGCTGAAAACTTCCCTAATCTAGGAAGGGAAACAAACATTTGTGTCCAAGAGGCAGAGAGGACCCCTCCCAAGCTCAACCATGACAAACCTACGCCACGTCACGTCATAGTGCATTCGCAAATATTAGATCCAATGATACAGTATTGAAAGCGGCCAGGGCAAAGAAATTTCTCACGTACCAAGGCAAAGGTATCAGAATTATGGCAGACCTGTCTACACAGACCTGGAATGAGAGAAAGGGTTGGGGGGGCATTTTTAAAACTCTTTCAGAGAAAAACATGCAGCCAAGGATCCTTTATCCGGCAAGGCTGTCATTCAGAATTGATGGAGAAATAAAGACCTTCCAGAATCGCCAGTCATTAACCAATTTCATAACCATGAAACCAGCCCTACAGGAGATATTAAGGGGGGTTCTATAAAGGTAAAAAGGCCCCAAGAGTGATACAAAACAGAAAGTCAAAACCGATACAAACAAAGACTTTACCGGCAACATGGCATCATTAAAATCATATCTCTCAGTATTCAGTCTTAATGTGAATGGCTTAAATTCTCCCATAAAATACCACAGGGTTGCAGATTGGATAAAAAGAAATGACCCATCCATTTGCTGTCTACAAGAGACTCATTTTGAACCCAAAGATACATTCAGACTCAAAGTAAAGGGATGGAGTACCATCTTTCACACAAATGGACCTCAAAAGAAAGCTGGGGTAGCAATTCTCATATCAGATAGATTGGATTTTAAACTGAAGACTATAGTTAGAGACACAGAAGTGCGCTATATTATTCTTAAAGGATGTATCCAACAAGTGGATATGACAATTATAAATATATATGCCCCCACTGGGGGAGCAGCAAGATACACAAGCCAACTCTTAACCAGAATAAAGAGACATATAGATAAAAATACATTAATAGTAGGGGACCTCAACACCCCACTATCAGAAATAGACAGAACACCCTGGCAAAAACTAAGCAAAGAATCAAAGGCTTTGAATGCCATACTCGACGAGTTGGACTTCATAGATATATATAGAACACTACACCCCAGAACCAAAGAATACTCATTCTATTCTAATGCCCATGGAACATTCTCAAGAATAGACCATGTTCTGGGACACAAAACAGGTCTCAATCGATACCAAAAGACTGAAATTATTCCCTGCATATTCTCGGACCACAGTGCTTTGAAAGTGGAACTCACCCGCAAGGAAAATTTTGGAAGAAACTCAAACACTTGGAGACTAAGAACCATCCTGCTCAGGAATGATTTGATAAACCAGGAAATCAAAAATCAACTTAAACAATTTATGGAGACCAATGAGAATGAAAATACAACAGTCCAAAACCTATGGGATACTGCAAAGGCAGTCCTAAGGGGGAAATACATAGCCATCCAAGCCTCACTCAAAATAATAGAAAAATCTAAAATGCAGTTTTTATATTCTCACCTCAAGAAGATGGAACAGCAAGAGAGGGATAGGCCTAATCCACACACGAGGAAGCAGTTGACCAAGATTAGAACAGAAATCAACGAATAAGAAACCAGGAGTACAGTAGAGCAGATCAACAGAACTAGCTAGTTTTTTGAGAGAATTAATAAAATTGACAGACCTCTGGAAAGACTTATCAAAAAGAATAGAGAAAGGACCCAAATTAATAAAATTATGAATGAAAAAGGAGAGGTCACAACCAATGACAATGAAATTGGAAGGATTAATAGAAACGTTTAACAACAGCTTTATGCCAATAAATTAAGCAATCTGGAAGAGATGGAGGTCTTCCTGGAAACCCACAAATTACCAAGACTGAAACAGGAAGAAATTGATTTTTTAAACAGGCCAATTAATTATGAAGAGATTGAGTCAGTGATAAACAATCTTCCAAAAAATAAAACTCCAGGCCCGGATGGTTTTCCTGGGGAATTCTACCAAACATTCAAAGAAGAAATAATACCTATTCTCCTAAAGCTATTTCAAAAAATAGAAACAGAAGGAAACATACCAAACTCATTCTATGAGGCTAATATTACATTGATCCCCAAACCAGGCAAAGACCCCAACAAAAAGGAGAATTACAGACCAATTTCCCTAATGAATATGGATGCCAAAATCCTCAACAAGATCCTGGCAAATAGAATCCAACAGTACATTAAAAGGATTATCCATCATGACCAAGTGGGATTCATCCCTGAGATGCAGGGGTGGTACAACATTCGCAAATTTATCAGTGTCTTAGATTTTATTCAGAAACAAAAATTCAGAAATCATATGATTCGTTCAATAGATTCAGAAAAAGCATTTGACAAAATACAGCATCCATTTCTGATTATAACCCTTTAGAGTGTAGGAATAGAGGGTTCATTTCACAAGCTCATAAAAGCCATCTATGAAAAGTCAACAGCAAATATTATTCTCAACGGGGAAAAGCTGGAAGCCTTTCCCTTAAGATCAGGAACACGACAAGGATGCCCACTCTCGCCACTATTATTCAACATAGTACTAGAAGTCCTTGCAAATGCGATCACACAGCAAAAAGGGATAAAAGGTATCCAAATCGGCAAAGAAGAAGTCAAACTGTCTCTCTTCGCAGATGACATGATACTCTATATGGAAAACCCAAAAGAAGCCACTCCCAAACTACTAGAAGTTACAGAGCAATTCAGTAATGTGGCGGGATACAAAATCAATGCTCAGAAATCAGTTGCATTTCTATACACGAATAATGAGACTGAAGAAAGAGAAATTAGGGAATCCATCCCATTTACAATAGCACCAAAAACCATACGTTACCTTGGAATTAACCAGAGTTATAAAAGATCTATATTCTAGAAACTATAAATCAGTCTTGAAAGGCATTGAGGAAGACACAAAAAGATGGAAAAATATTCCATGCTCATGGATCGGAAGAATTAACATAGTTAAAATGTCCATGCTACCCAGAGCAATCTACACTTTCAATGCTATCCCAATCAAAATACCGATGACATTTTTCAAGGAACTGGAACAAATAGTCCTTAAACTTGTGTGGAACCAGAAAAGGCCCCGAATCGCCAAGGAACTGTTGAAAAGGAAAAACAAAGCTGGAGGCATCACAATGCCAGATTTCGAGCTGTACTACAAAGCTGTGATCACAAAGACAGCATGGTACTGGCACAAAAACAGCACATAGACCAATGGAACAGAATAGAGAACCCAGAAATGGACCCTCGGCTCTTTGGGCAACTAATCTTTGATAAAGCAGGAAAAAAACATCCAGTGGAAAAAAGACAGTCTCTTCAATAAATGGTGCTGGGAAAATTGGACAGCTACATGCAAAAGAATGAAACTTGACCACTCTCTCACACCACACACAAAGATAAACTCTAAATGGATGAAAGACCTCGATGTGAGACAGGAATCCATCAAAATCCTGGAGGATAACATAGGCAACAACCTCTATGACATTAGCCAAAGCAACCTTTGTCATGACATATCTCCAAAGGCAAGAGAAACAAAAGATAAAATGAACATGTGGGACTTCATCAAAATAGAAAGCTTCTGCACAGCCAAGGAAACAGTCAAAAAAACTAAGAGGCAGCCCACGGAATGGGAGAATATATTTGCAAATGATACTACAGATAAAAGACTGGTATCCAAGATCTACAAAGAACTTCTCAAACTCAATACGCGAGAAACAAATAAATCATAAAATGGGCAGAAGATATGAACAGACACTTTTCCAATGAGGATATACAAATGGCCAGCAGACACATGAAAAAATGTTCAAAATCATTATCCATCAGGGAAATTCAAATCAAAACCACACTAAGATACCACCTTATGCCAGTTAGAATGGCAAAAATCAACAAGGCAGGAAACAGCAATTGCTGGAGAGGATGTGGAGAAACGGGATCCCTCCTACATTATTGGTGGGAATGCAGGTTGGTGCAGCCACTCTGGAAAACAGTGTGGAGGTTCCTTAAAAAGTTAAAAATTGAGCTACTTTATGACCCAGCCATTGCAACGCTGGGTATTTAAACCAGAGATAAAGACGTAGTGAAGAGAACGGCCATATGCACCCCAATGTTCATAGTGGCATTGTGCACAATAGCTAAATCATGGAAGGAACCGAGATGCCCTTCAACAGATGACTGGATTAAGAAGCTGTGGTCCATATATACAATGGAATATTACTCAGCTATCAGAAAGAACGAGTTCTCAACATTTGCTGCAACATGGACGGCACTGGAGGAGATAATGCTAAGTGAAATAAGTCAAGCAGAGAAAGACAATTATATGGTTTCTCTCATCTATGGAACATAAGAACTAGGAAGATCAGTAGGGGAAGAAAGGGATAAAGAAAGGGGGGTAATCAGAAGGGGGAATGAAGCATGAGAGACTTTGGACTCTGAGAACAGACTAAGGGCTTCAGAGGGGAGGGGGGTGGGGGAATGGGATAGACTGGTGATAGGTAGTAAGGAGGGCACATATTGCATGGTGCACTGGGTGTTACACGCAACTAATGAATCATCGAACTTTGCATCAGAAACCAGGGATGTACTGTATGGTGACTAACATAATATAATAAAAAAACATTTAAAAAAATTCACTACATGCCCTATAAAGAAAAGGAAACAGAATTATTGGAAGTAGCTCAGAGTATTGAAAGTTGTCATCAAGCCAAGGAAAAATCTGCTCATTAAATGAAAGATTAAAACTTCAAAACTTGGAAAGTTGTCCACCAGTGTTATAAAGAAGAGCATGACTGTCTACTGAAATGTATTCCCAAACGAAGTCAAGGACCAAGTGTTCTGAAATGTGGGATTAACAAGTCTCCAGATGCATTATTTTAGAAGCTACATACCTGGCACTGTGCTATGGGCTTTCCTTGGCCAATCTCATTAAACCTCCCAAGAGACATGAGTCAGTTTGTTACTATTAGCATCATCATCAACATCATCATCATTTCTGATGAAGGATCTGAAGCTCAGAGAAATTAGGTCAAATTTCCAAGCTTCTGAAGTTATTCATTGGTAGAGGCTGAATTTAAACCCAGCCAGTCTATACTCTGACCACACTGTACTACCTCTTTTCACACATCTTCAAGTATTTCTAAGCAATGTCAACTGTAGCTAGCTTTCTGGTTCACATCTAGTGTTTTTGTTGTAATTGTTAAATCGTTACTATCTTATACCTGAAACTAATATATCCTATGTCGATTATACCTTAATAAAAGAAAAATCCAAAACATTAAGGAAAAAAAGTGATGAAGCCTGTTTCTCCACATTGACTCTGAGTTGACCTCATGACTTTGGGGCAATAGAAGGAGTGACATTGTACCAGGTCTGGGACTAAGTCTTAAGAGTCCTTGCATATTTCTACCCACTCTCTTGGAAGCCTGCTGTAGCTATCATGTGAACAAACCCAGCTAGCCTGCTAGATGATGGGACATATCCTCCACCTTGCCAGCTGACAGCCTGACAACACCAGACATGTAAGTGGGGCCATCCGAAGTCATCCAAGGTTGGCCATCATTCTGACCCACTGGGCGATGCAGGCACATGAGTGCACCCAACTGAGATCAGCCAGGCCTGGCTCAGATCAGCAGAATTTCCAAGTTGACCCAGAGACCCATGAGCATTGATATGTGGTTGTTTTTTCAGACACTTAATTTCAGAGTGATTTGTCACACAACAGTAGATATTGTGATATAGAAATATAATCAGAACTATTGAAACAGGCTCAAAAATAAGAACTCTGCTGGTGCCACCTCCTTCCCTCCTCCCTTTCCATTTTTGGTTTCTCCCCCTGTGGCTCTGGTTAGAGATTTCCAGACACCTTGCAACCACAAGACGATACACTGGGGATGCAGGAGTGGGCATTGGTGGGGGGCAAGTGTTGAGTTCTGTTCCTGCTCTGGACTGCCCACCTCTGAACATTATGTGAGACAAATAAAACCTTTTATTTATTCAAAAAAATGAATGGATAAAGAAGATGTGATGTACATATATACAACAGAATATTACTCAGCCATAAAAGAGAATGAGATCTTGCCATTTGTGACAACCTGGATAGACTTTCTCAGGCAGAGAAAGACAAATACCATATGATTTACTTATTATGTGGAATCTAAAACTAACAAAAGGAAAAAAACAGAAACAGACCCATAAGTAGAGAGAATAAACTGTTGGTTGTCAGAAGGAAGGGGATCAAAAGGATAGGCAAAATGGGTAAAGGAAAGTGGGAGGTACAGTTTTCCAGTTATGGAAGGAATAAGTCACCAGGATGAAAGGCGCAGCATAGGGAATATAGTCAAAGGTATTGTAATAGCCTTGTATGGTGAGAGACGGTAACTACACTTGTGGTGAGCATAGCCTAGCATATAGAGATGTTGAATCACCGTGTTATACACCCGAAACTAATGTAACCGTGTATGTCAACTATGCTTCAGTTAAAAAAATCAAATCAAATCAAAATCATTACAATTAATGATTAATATTTTATGTCAATGATACCAATTTAACTTCAGTGTTAACTGTTTAAGATTTGATAAATAGCCACCTAAACTGTGCTATTTTAAAACTTCAGTCATTTATGCATCTAAGCTAGTAGCTAGTATCCATGGGGAGACTTTATCTTTATCCTGGGAGGAGTAATTTTATTATCAATTTTGCTCATACAGGTACAAGCCGATCCTGAAGTTTGGTGAAATAAAACAAATGTACATGCTTCCGACTATGTTTATTTCATTATGCTTAAATATGGAAAAACCACTGTAGTGGTGGAATTCTTCTCTATAGGGATGAATATGAGTTAAGAAGATTTGGATTTCCCACTGACAGACGTGTTGTCAGGGAGTTGGCTCCCATGTGTTCCATGGGGAAGAAAAGCATGATTAGAAGACACATACCCCCATCCCTGCCACCTGGAGGAGGCATTCAGGAGAAAGGGGGGTGGGGTGGGTAGAGAAGGATTCTGAGAGTGCAGGCTGTGACTATGAGGACAGAGAGGTGTGAACCATCTCCTGCTCTGGGTTATACTCCCACTGTGTCGTCTCCTAGCCTCCACACCAGCCCTGTGCTCACTTGCTCTGTCTTATGGACTATAGGGGATGGGACCAGTTCAGTACCTGGGATGGGGATACAATGGATGGAGAGATTCACAGAGATAGTGACATCATGAGTGACCAGAGATGGAAGGCAACCAACTAGAAGTCACCGGAAGCAAGAAGGAACAAGTAACAACCAGGAAAAAACTCTCACCACAGCCCAGGACCTTCAGAGACACTCTTTGGAATGGGACTGAACTTGCTGCAGTCATGTAAGATGAGGACTCAATTATTTTGTTTAGAAATTAATAGCGAAGGGGCATCAAGGTAGCTCAGTCAGTTAAGCATCTGCCTTCTGCTCTGGTTATGATCCTAGAGTCCAGGGATTGAGCCCCACATCAGGTTCCCTGCTCAGAGAGGAGTCTGATTCTCCCTCTCCCTCTGCCACTCCCCTCCCCCTGCTTGTGCTCTCTCTCTCTCTTTCTCACTGTCTCTCAAATGAATAAATAAAATCTTAAAAAAAAAAGAAATTAACAGGGAAGGTGACTCCCAAGGGCTGGAGAGGTATTCAGAGGTACATATAAAGCACAAGTTTTGGGAGAGAAGCCTAATAATGATAATAATTAAGAGTTGATAACCAAATTTGAGATTAAAAGCAATAAGTTTCAATATATTTTCAGATGTGTGACTGGAAATAAGATTTTTAGAATTGAGTTTCCTCTAAAGCAATAATACTACTCCAGAATTCACTGCAATAACAAAATTCTCCTAAGTTATTGCTTTATTAAAGTATAATGTATATCCCTGAGGAACTCTACAATGGCATTATGGCTAACATCGCCATTTAGCTCTCATTTTCATTTGGCATTAATGACTACAACTATGAGATAGATAATTTATAACTCAAAAATATTATGATTAGTCATTCTGGATTGTTTTATTAATGTGTCAAGACACTATGTGCAAATAAGGAATTGACTTTTTGTCTTAATTCCTCCCAAACTGGAATCACTCAAGGCACAGGGTTTTGCTGTTGGAAGGATGATTTAAATAATAGACAGTTCACCCAATGTCCTTTTACAGTGGAGGCTGAGAGTGAGAAAGCACATCAAAAAAAAAAAAAAGGAGAGAGAAAAAGAGAAACAATTAGAAACAAAACCATTTGTTTTCAGAGAGCAATGTGAAAGACTGAGTAAAGAGACAAATGTTCCCTTTACTGTTCCTGCATAATTGCTTGGAACACTTCATATAGTTTTTAGAAAAGTGACAAATCGTCATTTGGAAAGGTCTTTGAAATGAGGATAGGACAAGGTGTTGGAGGGTGCCAGGTTTCAGATGTAAGAAGACAGCTACACAGTTTTGCCCATTTGCTGTTGAACACTTTGCCACGTTGTCTCCAAGGTTCCTACTGCTCTACTTTCTCTGGTTCCGTGTCTGCTCCGTTTAAGGCAAACACAGTCCGGACCCCTCCTTGCTGAAAACAGTCCTGCAAATTGGAATTTTCTAATAGCACGCTTCCTCGATGTGACAGCCAAGATTTGAGATGGGAGAGGAAGGGTTCTCATACCATGTCGTGTCTCAGGAGCACCTAGACGGTTTCCATTAGGGACCACCTGATCTGCCCTGGACACATGCATTGACCAGGCCCATAGGTAATGATTTAACTTCCGCTGCTACCACTTGCTGAGAGCTCTCAGGGGGCCTGTCAGCACCAGCTTTAAGCTACAAGTAGTGAAATAAAGCAATAACTTAGGAGACGTTTAACTGCATCCCACCACCTCTCAGAACAGGCAGGTCTCATTCTCCTGCCAGCCCTTCTGCAAGGGAACTGTGAAGGCAATCACTTGCACAGTAAGGTAAAAGGGCAAAGAGGGTCATGTTTTAAATGCCCATCTCATCCAGAGTGTGCCTTCCTTTCCAAGCCGGGAACAGGTTCATAGATTCAGCGGGTGATGTTCGTTGTGCCTTCTGAGACGCAGACAAAAATGAAATTCTAATACCAGATTATATCAGCAAGAATCTTATGAGCAGCCTCTTCCGTTCTTGGTTATATGGTTCCCAAATTTACCCAACACTTGGGAGGTTTTAAATTCTCTTTTTGCCTTCCTCAAGATAGGTTCCAGGCAAGGGGGGAAAAAGACATTTGAACACAAATCAAAGGAAGCCTGAATTAGCCTCACTGGATGCCGAACATACAGGTACATAAAGTATAACAGACCATCATTTTAGCTGGGGTTGAAGCCACGACGCTTTTCCTCATTGTCAGAGCATAAGGAAGGTACACTAAAAGGAGAATTAGATAAATCATTCGTACAAACTTCATTAAAGGAAACATTTATGTTTTTTCTATATCGAGCAAGCACACACTGGCAACGTTAGAGGGAAGGCAAAAAAATGTAGATGAATGTGAAATAATTGAGAACACAGAGCTTTTAACCTTAAAAAGAGGTCTCACTAGCTCGTAATATGAAAATGCATACCTGACTTTTTTCCTCACACATTGTGTTTTATTTTATTGAGGTATAACTGTCATATAACATTCTATCTGTTTCCAGTATACAACATAATGATTTGATATTTGTATATATTACAAAATAATCACCACAATAAGTCTAGTTAACATCTGTCACCATACGTACTTATAAATTCCTGTTCCTATGATGAGAACTTAATTTTAAGATAAGCAAATGAGCCTCCTGCACATAAAGTCCGGGCGCCTCTCCATCAGCTGTTCTGTACTGGACCCTGGAGCAGGTGAGCGCCTGCACATGAGCCCTTTGGAAGGCATTTCTCAGCTCTCTATGGCCCTGTGGGGCTTGTGGACACATAGGCTTTTAAACCTGGTGTTCTGGGAGCTTGTCTCTCAGGTGCGGGCCTTATAAGTTAGGGTGCCCCATGAGGGGTTCAAATTCTATTCTCTTCAGGGAGAAGCTCAGGTTTTGAGTTTTCTCTCAACTATGGGTCACACTGCCAGGGGTGCAGTTTATGGTAAAATTGTCTGTTAGCCTCCCCTACTTGCTTCGAAACTAATAACATTAGTTTCAGGAGTACCCATAGTGATTCAATAATTCTATACATTATAAATTGTCCTCATGATAAGTGTGGATATGGATTTTTTTTTTCATGTGCTGAATGTGTGGGAGTCACTCAGCTAGCTTTAGGATTTTTTTCAGAGGAAATTGTTTTATGTGTATCTGCAGATTGACTGTGTCCATGGAAGGAGGTGAGTTCAGGATCTTCCAAAACAGCCATTTGAACCAGATCTCCATAACTGATTTTTTTACATGAGAATGGCCATCCTTGAGCGAACAACTTCACTTGAACATCTCAGTAAGCTAAAAAAGACTGGAAAAATGAACAGCAAAAGTTTTTTGGGGGCACCTGGATAGCTCAGTTGGTTAAGCATCTGCCTTCGGCTTAGGTCATGATCCCCAGAGTCTTGGGGTGGAGCCCCCAGACTGAGACCAGGCTCCCTGCTCAGTGGGGAGCCTGCTTCCGCCCCTCCCCATGCTCCTTCTCTCTGGGTCGCTCTCCCTCTCAAATAAATAAATAAAATCTTTTTTAAAAAATAAATAAATAAACAGCAAAAGTTTTTAATCCATTTTAATGGGTGTATTTCAAAATCTAATAGGCAATTAAAGCGTGCTATTTTTTAGATTTTAAATTAATTTAATTTAAAATATTCTAGAACCCACATTAGAAAAGGAAAAATAAAACAGCTGAAATTATTTTTAATAATATAGTTTAATTAATTTAATATAATAAAAATATCATTTCAAGGTGTAATCAATATACAAATTATTAATAAGATATTTTATGCTCTTTCTTCCAAACTAAGTCTTTGAATTTGGTGCATCCATTACACTTACAGCACATCTCAATTTGGACCAGCCACAGCTGTTGTACTCAGTAGCCACTGGCCAGTGGCTACCCTTTTAGACAGTGCAGCCCAGATGACTAAAGCAATCCGTAAAATAACATAGACTTCACTAGTGTTCAAATCTTAGATGCAACTGTTAACTACATTAATTACACAAATGTGTTGCTTTTGTTTAAAATGAACAGAAATAATGATTCCTGACATTGCCATTTTGCAAGCTATAAAGTACATTTGCTTTGAGAATATTCAATTCCATCAGATAAAGAAATTTATAGTTGGTCAAACAGGTACAACTTTTAAGATGGTTTAAATTGATAAGAAGCTAGTAAGCAACAAGTTCATAGAACATAAACAGAAATCACAATGTGTGTTACACGTAAGATAAGTAGTTAATAAATAGATCTTGTGTGTTATATCTAGATAGGTGAAAGTTCCAAGATTTATCTAATATTCATGAGGCACTTCGGTACTAAATATTCATAATACAATAAATATACAAGAGGCACTACCAAAAACCCCAGCGAACAGGATATACTAAATACACATGAGTTCTTAATAATCATGAGGTCTTCATCTGGCAGCTCATTGGCAGCCTATCCTGGCCCCAGGTGATAAGTATTCCGAGAGTATGCCCTATCCTAAGTGTGCTAACTTGCCTTTTTATTTCCTATGCTTCTCACTGTGATTTAAATTGATAGAATAAACCATGTGATTGAGACATTTTAATTTGGTCTATGAGCACTTTTGTTCTGTGACCTCTGGACCAGCTTGCCTGGAAGGGCATTTGAGTGATTTTCCACATACCACAAACAACGCTTCCTCAGCCAATACAGGAAGTGGGTGTGCAACACCACTTCTTCATGAAGTGCAGCTGATAAAATACTGTGAGCATTAAATGAGCCAGAAAGATTTATAAGAATTTGGAAGCCCATATACAAATAAATTCCAGCCAACATTCAATTAGAAATTGATGACAGCCTTATGTAAAAAAACAGATTTTTTAAAAAGATTTGTTTATTTATTTGACAGAGAGAGAGAACAAGCAGGGGGAACAGCAGAGGTAGAAGCAGGCTCTCTGCTGAGCAGGGAGCTGGATGCAGGGCTAGATCCCAGGACCCTGGGATCATGACCTGAGCCAAAGGCAGACACTTAACTGACTGAGCCACCCAGGAGTCCCTGTAAAAAGCAAATTTTGTAGTTTCTTCTCCCCTTCTCTCTTTTTCCTAAACCCCCACCTACCAGCATCTATATGGCATAGTGATTGAGTGCATGGGGATGGAAAACTGTATGGACTCACTTTCCCAGCAAGCTTTGTGAAAGGAAAAACTGTTTTTGTACTCACTCAACACTTCTGACGCCAAATGTATGGGTTTTTTTTCCCACACCTACTTATTCTCTGACATCAGCTGGGTGTCCTACAATTCAATTCTGATACTATTTACCTTAACATCAGATCCCACGGGCTAAGGGCTCGGCCCCACGAGACTGCCCCCCAGCTTCAGATGCCAATCACAGGTGATGAGTCGCCAGGTTAACCACACTTCAGTCCAACTTGGCTGCAAATCAGAGGTTCCCAAGACCCCCTCTTTAACTTTTAATAATTTGCTAGAATAATTCACAGAACTCAGGGAAAGCCTTACTTATATTCACTGGGACATTATATAATAAAGGATACAATAAAGGACACAAATGAACAACCAGATGAAGAGATAGGGAGAGCTCAGTCTGGAAGGGTTCTGAGCACAGGAGCTTCTGCCCCATGGAGTTGGGGTGCACCACCCTCCCAGCATATGGATGTGTTCAACAACCCAGAAGTTCTCTGAAACCTGAGCTGTAGCGTTTACAGCGGCTCCATCATGCATGTGTAAATGGTTATTAACTCATTCTCTAGCTCGTCTCTCCTCCCTACAGGGTGGGGGCTCATGCTGAAATGTCAAAGCTTCTAATCATGGCTTGGTCTTTTTGGTGGCCAGCCCCCATCAGGAGCCCACCAAGAGTTGCCTCATTAGAACAAAGGATGTTTCTATCATCCAAGAAATTCTGACAGATTTAGGAACTCTGTGGAAGATGCTCCTATCACTTCCATCACTCAGGAGATTAAAGAAGTTTTAGGAGCTCTCTGTCAGGAACCGGAGTCCAAGACTAAGTATTAGCAGGAACCAGGACAGAGACATTATATATATTTCTTATTATTTCACACCATGAGATCTTGAGCGAGCTTCTTTACTAAGCTTCAGTTTTGGGGTATGAAATGAAAGCAAAGGTAATAACCATAAAACTGTTGGAAAGATTAAATAATGGAATTTGTATAAACTTCTGGCACTTTAAAAAGTGTATTCCTATTCAAGAACACAAGTGGGCAAACAACATGTTATCTCCATTACTTGAAGTCTTCCTTAATATATTTCAATAAAGTTTTAAAATGTTATCACTAAAGGGTAAATCAATCCTCAGTATACTCACTAGAATGGCGCAAAGTTAAGAGGAGAAATATGGCTGTATCAAGTTTAGAGAGGACTTAAGCAAACCAGGATCCATACATTGCTGGTGGATGTCATACACATTGCCAGAGCCGTTCTGGAACACACTTTAGCTATAGTTTTGAAGTTGAACGTAAACATGCTGTAGAGTCCACCAATTCCAAGTTTGTGCCCTAGAGCCATGGTTCTCACCGTGTGCTCTGGCAGACACTGGGGTCCCTAAAGACATGTTCGAGTGGTCCTCCAGGCAAAATTATCTTCATAATAATTTTAAGACAAATTTGCTTTTTTCACTGCATTGACATTTGCGCTGGATCGATGGTGGGGTAATCACGGTGCTTAGCGCAAATCGAAGCAATGGCACGAACCACACTAGCAGGCATGATGTTCATCATGGCCAAGCGCTTGCAGCTAACAAATAAAAGGTCAGTTTCACATAAGCATTTCACCTCATTGATGAAGGGGTAAAAGTTATTCATTTTACTAAATCTCAGCCCTTCAGTGCATGTCTTTTTAATCGTCTATGTGCCTAACTGGGAAGCATAAAGCACTTACGCTGCATGCAATGGTTTCATTAATCAAAATTCCTTTCAAAACTGAACTAGCTGTTTTCTCATGAAACACTGATTTCATTTGAAAGCATGTTGACACATTTTCAAAAATCACCCGGTGAGCCTGTCACTTAAAAATAAAAGTAACTGATAATATTTGTTGCAAATAATCAAATTGGACCTTTCAAGCAAAAATTAAAACTGTAGAAATTTTGCTTCTGCTACCATGTGCCCTACAGCTCCCCAATATTTAAAGCCTTTTCAAGTGAGATTAGGCATGATATAAATTAATATAATTTTTTTCGTATTGTTAATGAAGCATGTCAACATCTGGAAGATCTGCATACCTCAGTGAACAAATATTTTCAAAATGACTGGTGGATGAAGATAATGTTTGGGTATAAGATCCACTCAAAATGCAATGTACTTTGATGTAATAGAATGTAAAAGGGTTCTTTTAAAAAAGAACCTCCCCTTTAGTTTTGGTGTCATATCAAAATATCCACAATTCTCAAAAAAGTTTTTTAAGATTTTTTCCTTTTACCATGTAAAGCTGGATTTTCTCCATTATACTTCAACCAAAACAACAAATTGCAACTGACTGAATACAGAAATTGATAAGAGAATCCAGCTTCCTTCTGTTCAGACAGATATGAAAGAGATCTGTAAAAATGTAAAACAATGCCACTCCTCTCACTATTTTTTTGTTTTGAAAAATAGTTATTTTCAGGGCACCTGGGTGGCTCCATTGGTTAGGCATCTGACTTCAGCTCAGGTCATGATCTCAGGGTCCTGGGATTGAGCCCCATGTTGGGCTCCCTCTCAGCGAGGAGTCTGCTCGTCCCTCTCCTTCTGCCCCGCCCCCCGTGTGCATGTGCGTGCTCTCTCTCTCTCTCTCTCAAATAAATAAATGAAATCTTTTTTAAAGATTTTAAAAAGTTATTTTCATTAAAATGTTATTCAGGTTAATATGTAACAGATGTAGGATAGTTACTTTAAATGACTTCAATATTTCTAAATCATTCCCGTTCATTTTTGGTATGGTAAATATCAATAGATGCAACCTACATAAACAGAAGTCCTTTCAAGAGCGTAAAATGGTCCTAGAACAAAACGTTGAAGAGCTGCCACCCTGCAGAAATTGTCGCCCTGTGCACAGGAGTTCTAGAAGTGTGTCCACGGCTCCACTGGGTGTAGAAGCAAGAAAATGGAACCAAACCCAATAACCATCAACCAGAGAAAAGATAAGTACATTACGGTATACTTGCCCGTGGGTCCAATGGATCATTATGTAGTAAAGGTTAAAAAAGCAGGAACTCAGCTAAAACCATCCATGTGGATCAATCCTTGGAAAATGATTTATATCTGAAAAATATGTTGCAGATGAATACTTACAATGTGATTCCATTTATATAAATGAAGAATCAGGCAAAACTGAATATATTGATTAGGGAAACTTCTGGAGTAAACCATAAAGAAAAGTGGAACTGCTAAACACAAAATTCAAGGTGGTGGTTACCTTGAAGACTAGGGAGGAGGAGGGGTTACCCAGAGGCCCAGGGCTTCTTAAGCTAATGGGTACAGAGGGGAGGTGCCCAAGTGTTGTTCTTATTATTGTTATATTATTTATTTTTTAAAAAATCTATGTAATAAATGTTGTATATACCCAATTTCGATAAACAAAAATGTTATGGCTCAGAGACAAAGAGACATCAGACCCCATGCAGGCCAAGGGGTTATGTTTGTTCCCAGCACTTTAGCTACATTATTAGGAAGGCAGAAACGCTAATGCCTTCTGCTCGGCTGCCCAGACGGTGGCATTTTCAGGCCCTTGTTGTACAGACAAGTGAGCTAGGTCAGGTGATGCTCCAGGAACAAGGGTAGCCCTGGGTAACAGAAGCAAACCCATGTGACCAGTCACTGAGAACACGTGGAATAAGCACCCTTTGGTGGCTCCTAATATTGGCCACCCCTGTGGTTTAGAGAAAATAAACAGTAGAACAATTATGACCTCAAAGCAGCCTCTTTCCACAGAGAAAGCGGTCCCTTCAGTGTTGTGGAAGGAGGTGCAGTACCGGGCAAGCCCCGCTGGGCTCACCTGCAGGCTGGAGTACTGTGTGGTGAGCAGAACCCCGCCACCCCACCCCCCCTCGCCGGTGGCTTACTCACAGTTTGGACAGATCCAAGAACCTTATTGCCTGCAGCATTTGTTTGAGTTGAGGCCAAAACAGTTAGTTCCTGGGCTGAAAAGCTTTTCTATGAACTCATCAAATGAGCTTTACCTCACATTCTACCAGGCACATTCCAGAGACTTCCAGGCCAGGAGCCACGTCAACAAGGTGCTACCCTCCCGCTCCCTCCTACTCACACTAAGGCCAGGGACAGGAGAGGAGATGTGCAGAGATGGAGTGAGAGGCTAAGGCAGTCTTCAGCATTGCCAAGGTGACCGTGCAGCATGTCCTGGGCTGGGCCAGTGTGTTGGAGCACCTGTCAAGCCTCCTTTCCATGGAAACAACATTGCCTTCCCAATCCCCACTCAGCTGGCTCCCATCTGGACGCTCAGAATCTCAGAGCTTCCCAGAGTGCAGGGCTGGGCCCATTTTACCCGCCTCACTGCTGTCTCATGCTCTGTTATCATGTGCCTTTGTGAACTGTGCCCTGCCTGGTTGCAAAGGAGCTCCTTGTTTTGAGCTGGATAGTCAAAAGAACAAAAAAGGACAAGAAAGTTAGTAAGTGTTGCTTAGCAGCAGAGAATCCAAACAAGCCAGTGTGATTAGAATAGATTATCATGGAAAGGATCATTCCCCGAGATCATGGGGACAAATTACCGATCTCAGATGGGCTAGAGGCAGACAGGCTTGAAAGCAGGGGACAGAATAAAATGAGTGATGGAAATTCTATATAAAAAAAGGAGCAAAACTTTATCTCCTGGTTAAACTCCTCAGATTTTCAGCTGGGACTTTCTCACACATCATGCATGCTGGAAGCCTCAGCTGTTATTGATGCTGTGTGTCTGGTCACACTTCAAGGAATCCAAAAACTGGCAGGGTTTCAAGCACTAAGGGATGGGATTTATTTAACACTTCTACAACCTCTATTTGAAGGTCGTATAAATATTATTGCATGTATTCCTAATAACAGCACTGTGAGGTGGGTACTCTTAATTATAACCCTTTTATGAAAGCAGAAACTGCAGCACAGAGAGGTTAAGTTGTTTACCCTAGGTCACAGAGCTAAGGAGCAGCAAAGCCAGGACTTGAGCCCAGGCTCCACAGCCCAGGCTCTTACCATACCACTTTGGCAAAGGATGGAAAGAAAGTGTGATGATGTGCAGTGAGGGTGGGGGTGGGCAAGCGGTTCCCTGGTGCGACATCAGACATCAGACTTGTACAGGGCACAAGTCCCTGGGTGTTAGGATGCCTGTTTGATGCCCACAAATGCTTCTGACTGTGCCCCCAGATGGTAAACAGTGAGGAACTTCCTGCATGAAGCAAGCGGAGCATATCTGACAAGCTTCACTCGGCTGGACACAAAGACCCTAATCATGAACATGCAGACTCTTTGCCTTCCAGCTGCTGTGACCTGGTAAGGACCCAGGACTTCCACCCTGGCCTTTTGAGCACAGTCATCCCACTCACTCACCCCTGCTGGGAGCCCAAAGCAAACCCCACAGGCGATGCCTGTTCCCAGGTACCCTGTATCTCCTTCCTGATTTTCAGTCTCTGGGCTTCGAGAGCTGAATTTCCTATACATGTCTCCCTGGTTCTTTGAAGATCCATTTAGACTGCATTGCCTAGCTTTTGTGATCTGTCCCCGGTGCCCCATCTTTCCCAGCTCTACCTAACCTCTTAATGACACTGCATCTGCAGAACACCTCCACCCCTCCCCACTGCTGGCCAGGGGCCCCCAAAGCACATTTAAGGAAGCAGAGGAGACAGCTGTGATGTTCTTGAAGATGCTCCAGGTCCCAAGTCTGGGCATGATGGGCTCTATTTTATGTTTATGCTAGAAATTATTACTAGAATATAATGTGTACTTCCTAACTCACCTTAATTTGTCTGTATTATTTACCAGCATAAATAATTGGTCTTTACGAGTTGTTTGCTTATGTGTGAAACTGACGAACAAGGAGCTGTCAGAGCATTTCCAAGAATCTCAAGCCAGAATGAAAGGCTTCGGCCAAGACCCTGTCGTCTTCACTCCACTTTTGTCCGTCCTTGGGTCTTTCGGCTGAAAATTGGAAGGAGGCAGGGACACAACCCAGCCACCCCACACTCTTCTGTCTGTTTGCCCCATTTTTCCTTCTGTGCTGCTGCCAGCTTTTCTTCCTCTATCGTGAAGATTGACTCGACAATTCAGATGATGGCAATCTTCAAAGCACCTCTGAAAGTGTACGAAAGTGCTGCTTTCCACTCTGCTTTCAATTTGTCCAGATGTGCACATAAAAGCAAGCAAGTGAGAGTACAAAGTGTCGTTTTCATGCCATCTCCTTCCCTGAAAGCAAGAGCAGAGGCTTCACTGTGGGTCAAGGTTCTAGAAAAAAACAAACCTGCGATTGGAAATGACATTTCACAATGTTCACCCTCAAATCAGTGACCCAAACAAGGCCATGATATTCAACTCCAGAAACCCATTTTCGTTCATGGAAATTTGTTAAAGAATCCATCTGTGTTTTATCCACCTAAATTAGTGAGCGAAGCAATGTAATTGCTGAGTGGTATTGAGAAAGTGGATATTGGCAGGTAACTGGAAAACAACCATTCAGCTTGAAAATTTAGGTCATGAGAAACTGAATTATGCGTGGTAGTGGCAGAACACCATGCAATATTGAAAGCCTCTCTCATAAGGAGCTGGCCCCACAAACTTGTTGCTGGTTACTAGAGTAAGCAATTGAGCGCCAGCCATGTCAGAACCTGTTATAAGCCCTTCATTCAAATTCACGATTTGTCTTCATAGCAATGCCATCAAATATGCATTATTCACACCATTTTATATTTGGAAAACTCCGCTGGAGAAAGTGTTTTGCCCCAGGAACCACAATGCAGATTACCATCCTTTATAGGAGGCATCATACTAACCCAGCTCACACCTCCTGGACCACCACCTGCCTGTAGAAGGAAGAAAGCAACTCATTCCCTACCTCTTGACCACTTAAAAAAGAGGCCAAGAGGCACCTGGGTGACTCAGTCAGTTAAGCTGGCTGACTCTTGATTTCAGCTCTGGTCATGATCTCAGAATCATGTAATCGAGCCCCTATTAGGCTCCACACTGGGTGCAGAGTCTGCTTGAGATTCTCTCCCTCTCTCTACCCCTGCTCGTGTTTGTGCTCACTCATGTGCTCACTCTCTCTCTCTCAAATAAATAAATAAAATCTTCAAAACAAAAAAAAGAGGCCGACTTTAATTCCACAGTGTGCCTTCTTTTCCATGGCTCAACCTCTCTGCCCACCGTTGTGTAGGTGAGCACCATCTCTTCTGCTCAAGCCCAGGAGTCCTTGGGACCACAGCAGCAGCCCAGCCCAGCCTGCCCCTTCCACATCTCATGGGCACCCTGAAGCCCCTCTTCAGGGACCAGCCCCACCAAGATCTCCCTGAGCTTCTGCAAAGATCTGGGCCCTGGATCTGGGCCCTAGGGAGGGGATCCCTCCCCTCTCTATTGGTGCCTCAGTGATGTGGCTTTCCTTTTTTAAGGATTTTCTCTGAATACAAAAGTAATTAATTTTCATTACAGAAAAATTGGATAGAACATCAATGTTTAGATAGGAAATTAAAATCATTCATAATCCAACCTGTTGGATAAAGATGCTGCTGAACACCAAGATCATCTCTTCCTTGATAGGCTTTTTTATGTTCATTATTCTGCTTCTCGTATACATCATTCACACACAAATTGAGCATCTACTGTTTACCAAGGGGCTGGGTGCAGGGGTAGTGAGTCAGACATCCTGTGAGCTCCCAGCCTTGGGCAACCAAAATGCCCAAAACAAAAACATAATTACAAATTGTCATCAAGTCACTGAGACTACTGTGAAAATACAGGGGAATGCACTAATTAAACTGGGGACCGGGCAGTCATCTGTGGGGAAATCAGTTGGCGCTGAGGAATCTAATACTAAGATAAGATAATGAGCAGTTGTCAACAGGAGAGCAGCAGGAGGCACCTGGAAGGAAGCTCTGGGGGGCAGATTGGGAGAGGAGGCCAATCTCTCACCAGGTCAGCTTTGGGCCTGGGCCCTAGTGGAGCAGGGACACAGGAGAGCCTAAGGCAGGAGTGACATGCCCAGACCCACCCACTCAGAAGTAAACTGGAGAGGGAGCCAAGCAGGGCAAAGGAGTGGGCATGGAGATCAAGAAAAGCAACTGATCCAAAATATGCTTTGTAGGTAAAATTGGGAGGAAAGTAGAAACATAGAAAGAGGAGATTGTGTGATACTCTTACTCAGCCTTAGTTGAAATCATCATTAAAACCTGTAATATTGGTTAAAGAAGGAGGTCATTAGATTGAGGTGTCTTAGCAGCCTATGGGAAGCAAACCACAAGCAAGCCTATAAATGCTTCAAGGTTACAAAATCAAAACCTAAGGAAACCAATCATAAGCAGCCAGCTTGGCTTTCAGCTATAGCTAGCCAATAATTTCCTTTCTTTGCTTTGCTCCTTCTCTGTAAAAGTCCGTCCGCAGCAACTGCTGGTGGAGCCCTCCTAACCACTTTTGATTTGGTGCTGCCTGATTCCAATGGATTTTTGCTCAAATAAATTCTTAATATGTTTAATATGCCTCAGTTTATCTTTTAACAAACCAAAGGCTGCAAGTTCCAAAAATAATTAAGGTGGACATCTATAACCTTGAGGATGCACTGACCTGGCATTTCGGCATGTTTTAAAGAGAAGAGAGAAAGGAGGGGAAAAAGATGGTGGAGACGTAAGAGACCCCTTTTTCAGCTGGTCCCCTGAATCGAGCTGGTTATCTACCAGACCATCCTGAACACTCACGAAATCAGCCTGAGGCGCATCTGGATCTCTACAAACGAACATCTCCAGCGCTAAGTATTGAGGTACAAAGCGGGGAGCCATGAATACACGCACAGATATCAGAAGATAAACGGAAGGGGAAGAGAACCACCACGCTCAGGCCTGGGAAGCAGTAGCCACCTGCACTGGGGACCGGCTGGACTCCCAGACTGGCACCAACGAGAAAGCAGACTGAGACCATGAGCCTGGGGATGCGCGCGTGACCAGACTGAAAACCGGAGCTCCGGAGTGCTCACTGGAACCAGACTGAAACCGGGAGCTCGGGAGCGTACATGCGACCAGACGGAAAACCAGTGCTCCAGAGTGCATGTGAGCAACACTGAAACAGGGAGCTCGGGAATGCAAGTGGGAACGGGGGGCAGCTGGTGGTGTTAGAAGCACAAAGGACAGAGACATGCTGGCCCTGGAAGCGAGGGCTGGGGAGAGTGGCTGTGGGGCACACAACCCCAGACGCTGCAGGGTTTTTAGCAGCACCAACAGAAACAGAGTTAAAGTGGCCAGGAGAGCTCAGTGGAGAGCGGACTGTGATCTCTCTGTTCTGAGACAGAGGCTAGGATACGCCCACTGCTGCTCTGACTCTCAGAAGAGTCACAGAAAACCGCCAGGGCAAGCTGCCAGAGAACAAAAGTACGGAAATACCAGTTCACATTGTGCCCATCCCCATCCCTTCTCACAGGGGATGGGGCAACTCTACACAAACAGGGTTGCCTAAGTATCAGCGCAGCAGGCCCCTCCTGCAGAAGGCAGGCTGAAAAATCAAGAAGCCCACATCCCTAAGGTCCCTATAAAACAAGTGCACACTACTATTGACCTGGGTCCTGGTCAATAATTTGGGCTCTGGGCATCCCCGCAACCTCTCCTCATCAGAATGACGAGGAGGAGAAATCCCCCACAACAAAGAAAAGATATAGAGTCTGTGGCCTCTGCCACAGAACTGATGGATATGGATATAACCATATTGTCAGAAATTGAGTTCAGAGTAACAATGGTCAAGATGATGTATAGACTCAAAAAAAATATTAACAAAAATATTAATGAGAATATAGAATCTCTAAGGTCAGAAATGAGAGCAAATCTGGAAGAAATTAGAAATGCGATGAATCAAATGCAGTCTAAACTAGACGCTCTGACGGCCAGGGTAAATGAGGCAAAGAACGAATTAGTGAATTGGAAGATGGGATGGTAGAAGAGGAAGTTAAAATGGAAACTTGGCTCAAAAATATCCAATCTCAAGAATGTAGATTATGGGAGATTACTGACTCAATGAAATGTTCCAATGTCAGAATCATCAGCATCCCCAAAGGGGTGGAAAAAGAGAGAGGTCTAGAGAGATATTAGAACAAATTGTAGCTGAGAACTTCCCTAATCTGGCAAAGGAAACAACCATTAGTGTCCAAAAAGCAGAGAGGACACCTCCCAAGATCAATGACAAAAGACCTACACCACATCACATAATAGTGTAATTTGCAAATCTTAGATCCAAGGATACAGTATTGAAAGCAGCCAGGGGGAAGAAAATTTTTAAGTACAGAGGGGACAATATCAGAAAAACGTCAGACCTGTCTACAGAGACCTGGCAGGCCAGGAAGGGTTGGCAGGGTATTTTCAAAGCTCTATCTGAGAAGAACATGCAGCCAAGGATCATTTATCCAGCTAGGATGTCATTCAGAATTGATGGAGAGATAAGGACCTTCCAAGATTGGCAGAAACTGAAGGAATTTGTGACCACCACCAAGCCAGACCTACATGAGATATTAAGGGGGGGTTCTATAAAAGTAAAAAGTCCCCAAGAGTAATACAGAACAGAAATTTACAATCTATAGAAACAAAGACTTCACAGGCAACATGACATCATTAAAACATATCTCTCAATAATCACTCTCAATGTGAATGGCCTAAATGTCCCCATAAAATGCCACAGGGTGGCAGATTGGATAAAAAGACATGACCCATCCATTTGCTGTCTACAAGAGACTCATCTTGAACCTAAAGATACATCCAGACTGAAAGTGAAGGAATGGAAAACCATTTTTCATGCCAATGGACCTCAAAAGAAAGCTGGGGTAGCAATTCTCATATCAGACAGATTAAATTTTAAACTAAAGACTGTAGTTAGAGATACAGAAGGACACTATATTATTCTTAAAGGATGTATCCAACAAGTGGATATGACAATTATAAATAGCTATGCCCCCAATAGGGGAGCAGAGAGATACAAAACCCAACTCTTAACCAGAATAAAGAGACATATAGATAATAATACATTAATAGTAGGGGACCTCAACACTCTGCTCTCAGCAATAGACAGATCACCTAAGCAGAAAATCAACAAAGAAACAAGTGCTTTGAATGACATACTAGACCACATGGACCTCATAGATATATACAGAACACTACACCCAGAACAACAAAATATTCATTCTTTTCGATTGCACATGGAACTTTCTCCAGAATAGACCATATACTGAGTCACAAAACAGGTCTCAACTGATACCAAAAGACTGAGATTATTCCCTGCATATTCTCAGACCACAATGCTTTGAAACTGGAACTAAATCACAAGGAAAAATTTGGAAGAAACTCAAACACTTGGAAACTAAGAACCAGCCTGCTCAAGAAAGATTGGGTAAACCAGGGAATTAAGAAAGAGATTAAACAATTTTTGGAGACCAATGAAAATGAAAACACATCAGTCCAAAACCTATGGGACACTGCAAAGGCAGTCCTAAGGGGAAAATACATAACCATCCAAGCCTCACTCAAAAGAATAGAAAAATCTAAAATGCGGTTTTTATATGCTTACCTCACGAAACTGGAGCTGGAACAGAAGAACAGGCCTAACCCATGCACAAGAAGGCAGGTGATCAAGATTAGAGCAGAGATCAATGAATTAGAAACCAGGAGCACAGTAGAGCAGATCAACAGAACTAGAAGCTAGTTCTTTGAAAGAATAAATATGATCGATCAGCCACTGGCCAGACTTATTCAAAAGAATAGAGAAATGACCCAAATTAATAAAATTATGAATGAAAGGGGAGAGATCATGACCAACACCAATGAAATAGGAAGGATCATTAGAAACTTGTATCAACAGCTTTATGCCAATAAATTAAGCATCTTGGAAGAAATGGATGACTTCTTGGAAACCTATAAACTACCAAGACTGAATCAGGAAGAAATTGATTATTTAAATAGACCAATTAATTATGAAGAGATTGAAGCAGTGATCAGAAACCTCCCCAAAAACAAGAGTCCAGGGCCTGACGGATTCCCCGGGGAATTCTACCAAACATTCAAAGAAGAAAAAATACCTATTCTCCTGAAGCTGTTTCAAAAAATAGAAACAGAAGGAAAGCTACCAAACTCATTCTATGAGGCCAGTATTACCTTGATCTCCAAACCAGGCAAAGACCTTATCAAAAAGGAGAATTACAGACGCCAAAATGGACGCCAAAATTCTCAACAAGATCCTAGCTAATAGGATCCGACAGTACATTAAATGATTATCCATCATGACCAAGCGAGATTCATCCCTGGGATGCAAGGGTGGTTCAACATTCGCAAATCGATCAGTGTGATAGATCATATCAACAAGAAAAGAGTCAACAACCATATGATCCTCTCAATTGATGCAGATAAAGCATTTGACAAAATACAGCATCCTTTCCTGATTAAAACCCTTCAGAGTGTAGGCATAGAGGGTACATTCCTCAATTTCATTAAAACCATCCATGAAAAGCCTACAGCAAATATCATTCTCAATGGGGAAAAGCTGGAAACCATTCCCTTAAGATCAGGAACACGACAAGGATGCCCATTCTTGCCATTATTATTCAACATGGCACTAGAAGTCCTTGCAACAGCAATCAGACAACAAAAAGGGATAAAAGGTATCCAAATCGGCAGAGGAAGTTGAACTGTCTCTCTTCGCAGATGACGTGATACTCTAAATGGAAAACCCAAAAGACTCCACTCCCAAACTACTAGAACTTATAGAGCAATTCAATAATATGCAGGATACAAAATCAATGCTCAGAAATCAGTTGCATTTCTATACACAGACAATGAGACTGAAGAAAGAGAAATTAGGGAATCCATTCCATTTACAATAGCACCAAAAACCATACGTTACCTTGGAATTAACTTAACCAGAGACGTAAAGGAACTATATTCTAGAAACTACAGATCACTCATGAAAGACATTGAAGAAGACACAAAAAGATGGAAAAATATTGCATGCTTGTGGATCGGAAGAATAAACATAGTTAAAATGTCTATGCTACCCAGAGCAATCTACACTTTCAATGCCATCCCAATCAAAATACCAATGACATTTTTCAAAGAGCTGGAACAAACAGCCCTTAAATTTGTGTGGAACCAGAAAAGGCCCCGAATCGCCAAGGAACTGTTGAAAAGGAAAAACAAAGCTGGGGGCATCACAATGCCGGATTTCAAGCTGTACTACAAAGCTGTGATCACAAAGACAGCATGGTACTGGCACAAAAACAGACACATAGACCAATGGAACAGAATAGAGAACCCAGAAATGGACCCTCGGCTCCGTGGGCAACTAATCTTCGACAAAGCAGGAAAAAACATCCAGTGGAAAAAAGACAGTCTCTTCAATAAATGGTGCTGGGAAAATTGGACAGCTATATGCAAAAGAATGAAACTTGACCACTCTCTCACACCATACACAAAGATAAACTCCAAATGGATGAAAGACCTCGATGTGAGACAGGAATCCATCAAAATCCTTGACGAGAACATAGGCTGCAACCTCTGTGACATCAGCCACAGAAACTTTTTTCATGACACATCTCCAAAAGCAAAGGAAACAAGAGAAAAAATGAACTTGTGGGACTTCATCAAGATAAAAAGCTTCTGCACAGCCATGTAAACAGTCAAAAAAACTAAGAGGCAGCCCACAGAATGGGAGAAGGTATTTGCAAATGACACTACAGATAAAAGTCTGGTATCCAATATGTAAAAAAGAACTTCTCAAACTCAATACACAAGAAACAAATAATCAAATCAAAAAATTGGCAGAAGATATGAACAGACACTTTTCCAATGAAGACATACAAATGGCTAACAGACACATGAAAAAATTTCATCAGGGAAATTCAAATCAAAACCACATTGAGATACCACCTTACACAACTTAGAATGGCAAAAATTGACAAGGCAAGAAACAACAAGTGTTGGAGAGGATGTGGAGAAAGGGAATCCCTCTTACATTGTTGGTGGGAATGCAAGTTGGTACAGTCACTTTGGAAAACATGGTGGAGTTCCCTTAAAAAGTTAAAAATTGAGCTACCCTATGATCCAGCAATTTCACTACTGGGTATTTACCCCAAAGATACAGACGTAGTGAAGAGAAGGGCCATATGCACCCCAATGTTCATAGCAGCATTGTCCACAATAGCTAAATTGTGGAAGGAGCCGAGATGCCCTTCAACAGATGACTGGATTAAGAAGCTGTGGTCCGTATATACAATGGAATGTTACTCAGCCATCAGAAAGAATGATCACCCATCATTTGCAGCAACATGGACGGGACTGGAGGAGATTATGCTAAGTGAAATAAGTCAAGCAGAGAAAGACAATTATCATATGGTTTCACTCATTTATGGAACATAAGATATAGCAGGAAGATCGGTAGAAGGAAGGGAAGAATGAAGGGGGGGGTAAACAGAAGGGGGAATGAACCATGAGAGACTGTGGACTCTGGGAAACAAACTGAGAGCTTCAGAGGGGAGGGAGCTGGGGCACTGGGATAGGCCAGTGATGGGTATTAAGGAGGGCACATATTGCATGGTGCACTGGGTGTTATACGCAAATAATGAATCATGGAACACTACCTCATAAACTAAGGTATACTGTATGGTGACTAACATAACATAATAAAAAATTATTACAAAAATTTTTTTTCAAAAAAATAAGAAAGAAGAGAGAACTGGAGACAGAACAGGCTGATAATTATCAGATTCACCAAGACAGGTGATGATTCTTTGAAGTCACGTTTATTTGTACTTTTCACCAAAAAACGGAGTGACTGACTTACAATAAATACTCCTGTGAGCTTATAGCCTAGCCAAAATGGTTAATTATTATAAAACCTTTGGTCTTGAGATGATAACACCTGTTGTACTTGTGAGAAATTGTGTTTATTTATTGTACGGGTATTGTCAACACTTACAGTTACTTATCAAACATGTGGTAGATAATTCAACTTTGACATTATTGGCCTTGTTTTAATTGGCCCAAATAACAGAATAAAATGTATAGATTTTCTTTGAGGTATGAAAAATAATTTGTAATGCTTCTTTCTCCCTAACATCAGTTCTATAAGTAAAATTAAATTGTAATAATAGCAGTTTCAATTTCAAATACAGTGCGAAATCTGGACTTGTTTTTCCTATAAATACATGTATATAGGCATATATAAATTCACATCATTGAAATTACAATGTATATTTTTATTCTTTTTTTTGCCTAAAATGTCATCAAAAGTTGCCTTATATCATTAAGAATTCTTCAACAAATTTCCAGTGGCTGTGTAGTATCCTAGCATACAGATGTCTCTTAAATGATGTATTAATTTTCCTATTAATTATTTGGATTTTTTTCAATCTATTAGGATAGTTATTCCATGAACAGCTATGATGAATCTCTGTAAGCATCACTTACGATTTCCTTAAAAGGGACTCCCATAAATGGAGTGACAATGAAAGGGTGTAAGCATTTTTAAAGATCTGGAAACATACTACTAGATTGGGTCACTAATCACCCCCACCCCACCACAGCGGGCAGAGTCAATTCCCTGTTCTCCTGCCTTCTCTGCCTTCCTCCACTGGGCCTGTACTTCCTAACCATTCCTGAGAAGGCTGAAGCATGCTCTTCAGCCTGTGTCTTATAATATTGTTTTAATCACACTGAGTCCTGAACGGCATCATCTCTCCTGAGCATCATCGGTTACTCTCATGCCAACAGCAGACAGACCTGCCACCCCTTCTCAGGGGCCCCCACTGCCACCTGCATTCAGACATGTAAAGTCTAGCTGCCTTTTTTTCAACCCTCTCCAGCATCTTTCCCGAGGTGACATCAACCATCTATTCTTCTCTCGAATAAATTACTGTGTCCTGAGGCAGGAATTAGGGATGGTTTCTGAGGCTACTGAAGCACACCTCTCCAGGACTGCAGCCGTTTTGGGGGTGCTAGAGTCCCTTAACCCAAGACAGAGACTCCTTGCTGGAGTTAGCACATGACATTGTCACCCCATGGAGACCAGGCCCAGTCCCGCACTGACCCTGACCACAGGAGAATCCAGCACCTTCCCAGGAGCACTCCACTCCATTCCTGTTGTCATTTTCTGAACAGAACTGGACAGGTGAGGTTTCTGACGCTGATGGGTCTGTGGGCCTTGACTTGTCCACAAATATTCTGGATATTCTGACACCAAAACCCTTCAGACCCCCCACCTCACATTATTCTCAGTGGCAGATATAGGGAACTTCACCAACTTCTGGAAATATATGCTTGTCCACTGGGGGCAGTGGCTGATCCTGGGGCATGAAGGGACCCAGGCTTTTCCCACAGAGATGTTCTGAGTTCTCTTGCCTAGCTGTGACTACAAATGGCCAGGAAAAACATCCCCAACCTGACAAGGACCCGGTTCCCATGGGGAGGAATGTCTGGGTCATATAATCAGGCACACAACTGAGGCAGCAAGGGTGGCCCCTAAGTGTAGGGAGCATCTAGGACTAGTAATGGAGAAAGAAGTTAATCACTATCAACTGTGCTCCAAGGCCAAATGCAGCCGCAGAGGCTCTCATCTCTCTGACTAATGTACCTCTGTGGTTTCCCCTCAGCAAGAGAGACCCATGGGAATTCTGTTCCCCACACACACATGGGAACATGGATCTGACTGGCACAGGGTGGTCTGTGGCAGACCTAGATGAACTACCCGGTTTTCCTCCAGGGATAGCATGCAGCGCAGTTTTGGGGAGTAGGGTGAGTAGATGGCATCCAATTCTCTCTGCCAGGGCCTGGCTTAGCCACAAAGAGCCAGTGTCACAGTCCTCCCCAGGACCCACAGGGTGACGCAGAGGTATAAGGGCCTAGGCATTTGGGCTCTGCTGGCTCTAGCTGCCCTGGTGGGAAGGCAGGGCTGTGAGGGTCCTACATCATGTCCCACCTTCCTCCACTGCCGCAGTGGCCCCCTCCCTTCCTTTCATAGCTGTGGCTCCATAATAAATACCTTTCACCCCAAATTCTGTCTCAGTGACTACTCTCAGATAATCTGACCTGCAGTGGTGAGACATGACCCAAACAAGAATTATAATCTACTTATGGAAAACTGGACAAAGGAAAGAAAGAGAAAAGGAAAACAAGAAAGCAAGAGATGGAAGGAGAGAAGCAAAGAAAGAGAAAAAAAAGAAACAGAATGAGAGAAAGAAATCAAGAAAACAAAAGAGCAAGCAAGGAAAAGAGAAAGATAAAGTAGGAAAAAAAGAGAAAGAGAAAGAAAGAAAGAAAGAAAGAAAGAAAGAAAGAAAGAAAGAAAGAAAGAAAGAAAGAAAGAAAGAAAGAAAAAGAGAGAAAGAAAGAAGAAAGACAAGGCGAGAGGAGAGGAAAGGAAAGGAAGGGAAGGGGTAGAAGGAGAGGAAATTAGTTAGTTAGTTACTTAGCTCTAGTCTTATTTCTCTCATAAGAGAGTGTAACCAATAACTTAAGTAACCAGTCCAAGTGACCTAGTTTCAAGCAGGCAAGCCCCATCTGTCTGGCGGGAGACTGCGCCATCCCTGCCTGGAGACTGCTATGCCGCCCCAACAGCACCATTAGCACACAGGACTCGTGACAGGAGCTGGAACACAGCATCCTTCACCTGCACCTCGCTGATGCCCGGGGACAGTCATCTATTGCTTTGGGCCTCGGTTTCTTTATCATCGAAATGAAGGCATCTAGAAGTCTATCTTATTACTTTCTGTTCTAATGCTCAGGAGATTTGGGAGATTTGGGTAACAAAATTTCTGCCTGATGCATTATCAAGCCCAGCGGCTACCATCAAGGACATGGAAATGCTCAGTTTCAAAAGTCCATAAAAACCCCCAAAATAGTGGGTAAGATTGTGAGTGTGTGTCTTTTTTGCACTTTTCTGGGAAAAGGATCCCGAAATTCACCATATTCTTAAAGGGATCTATGAAACCACAAAACACTGAGAATCTCTGACTTAGATACACACATTCTACGTCTTTACTAAATGGGTTGGATTGCCTTCAATAGATGTGTATATAAACAACAGATGTGCACAGCACAGATGAAGAGACAGTTGTGAAGTCTCCTCGAGGTGGGAAAGAAGAATCAGAGGGGAATGGAACAGCTGACGTCAGAGGGGTCCCTATCCTTCCAGCTACAGCCCCAGAGTGACAGGAAAGCACCCAAGCTTCTCACAAACCCCTCTCTGACCCTCTAGAGGGAAAGTTCACTTATTCAACAAATAATTTTTGAAGCATGCTGTGTGTCAAGCAAATGAAGGAAAAAATGAGCACAAAATGAGACTCTATCACAGGGACTTAGCAAGGGAGGCTGCCGAGGTGGCCTTCTTAACAAGACAAAGGGGACGCAGAGTGATGGTGTGGGATGCTGGGCAGAGACAGGAAACTGCAGGCTCATTTCAGCAGATGGCATCACAGATAGGAAGAGATGTCCAAGCAACAGCAACTCCAGGAGAAAGAGAAGAGGAAACTCTGAACTGACCAGAAAAGCATCAATTAACTGATTTGACCCAAATTCAACTTTCTGTCATCAGTAGAAGGTCTCAAAACAGAACGGAGTCAAGTTCTTTTAAAAATGCAGAATTTGTGCCCTCAAGAGGCCGAATTGGTGCAGACCTTCACCCTGCTCCTTTTCCAGTCCTCACAGAGCTTAACTTTCAGCAATCTAAATCTGAATCAGAGATTCTCGTTGCACAAGAGAAATGTGAGTCCCAGGAATGTCAAATGATTTGCCCAAGGTACTTTTAATGACACAGCAAGAGCCTATCATTCAAAACATAACTGTCTAATGCATGGTATCTGCAAGACAATTCATTCCCTCCCCAGAGCACACAAAACATAGCCTACCTCCTAGTTCAGAGATGTACCTCATACCATGCTTCTCTCAGCACTGTGAACAAAACCAAAACCTAACAATGGAGTTCACTCTTCAGATTGTGATTCGATTGTCTGTCAAAGTCTGACATTTAGCAGACATTTAATGACTGTGTTAAGGAACGAGTGAATGAATTTCATACAAAGTATCTGTAACTTTTCCTCTTTTCAGACCTTTATTCCATACACAGCCCTGATATCTGAGTGTCAGTCTACACTACAAACTGACTAATTTCCAAATCAGCTGATTTTTCTGCCTCACTCTGCGATATATCTGAATTCAGAGCATCCCAGTATTGACCAAAGTTCTGTTTCTTATGTCATCTTCACTCTTCATGGAAATATATGTAAGACAGGGAATGTCAGAAACCCCTACATGGGTTTCTGGAACTTTGATGAGAAAAGCTTCACCAACACCAGCATCTCAGATTGCCCCTGTGTTTCATGACGGGGTTGAAAGGGGTTGTGGGAAAGAACAGTCATGACTTCCAAGGTATGGCCCATGTGAAGGGTGCTGTATACAGATGAAAGTGGATGCTGAGACCACCGTTTGCTTCCTCCTTACCACAAACTGATGATGACCTTTCATCTGTTGCTGTGCTGTCCTGGTCTGGATTCTCTTCTGTGGGTTCCATGGTGCCCCACCCAGACAGTTTGGCCTGCTCTTGTCTGGAATGCCCATTTCTAAGTGATGCATTCTTTTCAAGGCACCATTTTTTAATAGTTGCATTTTGGCTAGATGATCCCAAGAGTGGTTGTGTAGGGTGACAATACTAGCTCTTGCTCCCAAGTGGGTGGGCAAGGTCTCATCCTTCTGGGATCAGAGTTAAAGCTGAACATGGATCATCTTCAAAGAAAGCAGGGTAGGTAAGAATGACAAGTGCTATGAATTCTGTTTAGATAGTGATGGACAAGTACCTATCCCATTTAGCAACAAGGGTGTCATTAGTAAAGTAACTGACAGCAGTTACGTTGACAGGAGGGCAGTAGGAAGCCAGGTGACAACAAGTTGAGGTCTTAGAAAAAGTCTCATGGAAAAGCTACAGACCTCAAATCTCATCATTTTCTCCATAATGCTTTTCCCAGTTTCTCCAAACCAAAGCAATACAGCATTCCTGGCACCCACATGAAACATTTAAAGTTTTTCTTGTAGTATTCATTACATTTGCCTTAGATTAAAGCATGACTCATCTCTCTTCCTATATCATAAACTCTTCGAAGACAGAAAGTGGTATCTCTCATACATTCTCTTATTTGCCCACCACACACACACATACACACACATATGTACAATAACTGCTTAGACCAGCCTTGCACATAGTAGTTTTTTAATAACTGTTAGTTGACTTGAATTTAATTAATGTAATTCACCTCAAAAATCTTACTAACATTTTTTTTAAAATAAATATTCTATTCCACTGATTTATTGTCAGATTATGTGGTGATAACAGAAACTGTGCTCTTAATCATTTGATTTATTTCTATCCCAATGTCATGTTTTCACCTCTAAATAAAACTTAAATTGAGTAAATCTGCACCAGACATTAATCATATGCTTATTAAATATACCTCTGGGACTTGGATATGCATGACATGACTTTTAGAGCTCAATGCTTGGGTTAGTTTTCACTTGGAATGTCAAATGAATTTTAATATGCTTGGCAAATAAGTGTTCTGGATATAATGTGAAAATTTGTCACACATGTCTCAGTTTCAAGTGATGCTTATTAAGGCAGATGGGCTTCTCTTAAGTACACCTCTCTTGGGTACCAATGTTCCAAGATCCGCTCCTCAACTTTTCAGATCATGATTTTACCAAAACACTGAAAGCCAATCAGCCTTTTGGATGCTTGGCTCAACAGAGAGTAGGGCATAAGCAAAATGCCAATTCACCAATTTAGAAAGCTGAGTGTCCAGGACTCAGACACCCATAATATTGGACCAGCACACTTTTGTCTTCACACTATAGTGTAACTCAATAGTTTTTCCATGACCTACAACAAAATTTCTCTTTTTCCTTGCACGGGACTGGGAGGGAGTAAGGAAAACCTAGCAGCAAGCACTCCCTGAAGTTAGGAGTGTGCGGAATCCTTATCAGCAGACTGAAAAGTTAGTCTAGTGTCCGGTCAGCTGGTGAAGCCACTCTCCTCTTGACATTGCTGAGTAAGACATCCCTGTTCATGAAGTCTGTTCATTTATTCTCTCTGTAGGTGCATTCAGACAAGCGCTATGCAGAGAACAACCCCGTCAGCCAAGACTACAGCTTGAACCAGGACCAGCTACGCGTTATTTTCAAAATGTGAGGCTCTTTGTTCCTCTTTTTGTTTCCTATGATTTTAAAAAACAAATTCATGAAAGAATAATCATAAACTGTATGTTAATTAGCATACAATGTATAAAGATAGAATTTGTGATAACAACATAAGGGGAGGTGGATGAAGCCGTAGAGGAGCAGATTTTTTTTTTTTACTATTGAAGATAAGTTGGTATCAAGGCAAACTACATTGCTATAAATTTAAGATATTAATTGTAATCCCCAGAGTAAACACTGAAAAACAAACTTAAAATATATAAAAAAGGAAATGAGGGAATCAAAAATGGTATACTATAAAAAAAATCAATCAAACACAAAAGGCTATATGAAGAAGTTGAGGAACATAAAAGATATAAAAATGTCAGAATCAAGTCCTTCCTTATCAATAATTCCTTTAAGTATAAATGATTTAGACTCTGCAGTTAGAAGACAGACATTGGCAGAATGGATGAAAACCATGATTCAAATATATGCCATCTACAAGAGATTCACCTTAGATCCAAAGAAGCAAACAGGTTGAAAGTCTAAAGATAGGGAAAACTTTTCCATGCAAGCAGTACTATGCTTTTAAGACTTATTTTAGAGAGAGAGAGAGAGCATGAATGGGAGACAGGCAGAGAGAGAGGAAGAAGCAGACACCCTGCTGAGCACAGAGCCCAATGCAGGAATCCATCCCAGGACCCCGAGATCATGACCTGAGCTGAAGTCAGACACGTAACTGACTGAGCCACCCATGTGTTCCAGTACTATTTTTTACCATGCAAACAGAAAGCAAAAGAGAGCTAGGGGAGCTGTACTTATATCAGACAAAATAGACTTTTAATAGAAAATGTAAAAAAATACATTATATATTGATAATTATAAATATATACCTCAAATAGTTTAGCCCCAAAATACATGAAGCAAACATTGCCAGAATTAATGGAAGAAATAGTTCTAAAATAATAGTTGAAGACTTTAATACCCCACTGTCAATATATGTAAAGAACATCTAAATAAAAGGTCAAAAAGGATATTGAGTACTTGAACAACACAATAAACTAATGAGATGTAACAGTTATAAAGCAGTCTACCCCAAATCAGCAGAATAAACATTCTTTTCCAGGGCACATGGACCAATCTCCAGGATAAACCATATGTTAGTCCACAAAACAAGTCTCAATAATTTTTTAAAGATTGCAATCATACAAAGTATGTTCTATAACCACAATAGAATCAACCTGGAAATCAATAACTGCAGAAATACCAGAAATTTCACAAATACGTAGAAATTTAACAACATAATCCTAAATAATCAATGAGTCAAAGAAATCACAAAGAAAATTAGAAAATACTTAGAGATTAATGAAAATAAAAGCACAACATAAACACTAAATTTATGGGATGCAGCAAAAGCAGTGCTCAGAGGGAACATTATAGCTGTAAACATATACATTAAAAAGAAGAAAGATCTGAGACCATAACCTAACTTCACACATTAAGGCAACTAGAAAAACAGAGCAAACTAAGAGCAGAGCCAGAAAAAAGAAGAAAATATTAAGATGAGGGTAGTAATAAACGAAATAGAGAATTGATGAGACCAAAAGTTGGTTCCTTGCAAGGACCAACAAAATTGACAACCCTTTAGCTAAACTGACTAAGAAAAAAGAGAAGATACAAATTACTAACATCAGAAATTAAAGGCACTACTACCAGCAAGACAGATATTTAAAAGATTAATAAAGAATAGTATGAATAATGGTACACCAACAAATGGGATAACCTACATGAAAGGAACAAATTCCAGAAATACATAAATTACCGAAACTGACACAAGAAGAAATAAAAGCTCTCAACGAACCTATAACAAGTAAAGAGGCTGAATCAGTCAAAAACTTCCCAAAAAATTATAGGACCAGATGGATTCACTTATAAATTCTGCAAAACCTTTAAGGAATAATTCTCACTAACCCTCAAACGCTTCTAAAAAAAATAGAATAGAAAGGAATGTGTCTTAACTTACCCTATGAGGCCAGGATTACCTTTATATCAAAGGCAAAGATACCATAAGAAAAGAAAATTAAAGACCAATACCCCTTATGAATATGGATGTAATTATTCACAACAAAATACTAGCAAACTAAATCTGGCACTATATTAAAAGGATCATATATACACTATATTAAAAGAATCATTATATTAAAAGGAACATGACTAAGTGAGATTTCTCCCCAGAATTCAAGGGTGGTTCAACACATGAAAATCAATAAATGTAATACACCACATTAATGGAATGAAAGAGAAAAAAAACACATGATCTTCTCAATAGATACACAAAAGACATTTAATTAGACTTTCCTAATAAAAGCACTCAGAAATCTAAGAATAGAAAATAATTTCTTTATCATGATAAGATCATTTAAAACAAATCCATAGTTAACATCATACTCAATGGTAAAGACTGAAAGCTTTCCTCCTAAGGTCAGGGATAAGACAAGGATGTTCCCCTTCACCACTTCTATTCAAAATTGTAATAGAAGTTCTAGCCAGGGGGCGCCTGGGTAGCGCAGTCGTTGGGCGGCTGCCTTAGGCTCAGGGCGTGATCCCGGCGTTCCGGAATCGAGTCCCGCATGAGGCTCCTCCACTGGGAGCCTGCTTCTTCCTCTCCCGCTCCCCCTGCTTGTGTTCCCTCTCGCCGGCTGTCTCTCTGTCACATAAATAAAAATAAAAAATCTTAAAAAAAAAAAAAAAAAGAAGTTCTAGCCAGAGCAATGAGGGAAGAAAAAGAAATAAAAGGTATTCAGACTGGGAAGAAAGAAGTAAAACCATCTCTAGTCACAGCTGACATGATCCTATATATAAAAAATCCTTTAGAATCCACAAAAAAAATTATTAGAGCTAATAAATGAATTCAGCAAAGTTACAGACTACAAGATTAACACATGAAAATAAGTTGTGTTTCTACACATGTGCAGTGAACAATCTAAAAAGAAAATTAAGAAAGTAATTGCATTTACAGTATCATCAAAAAGAAGGAAATAACTAGGAATAAATTTAAACAAAAAGATTGCTGCAACACCGCCCGTGGAGCCACAGCGTTGATTCGGGAGAAGGACGAGGCCCAGACAGGTTAGCTTGAGAGAGAGTGGGTGCAGGGGACAACCGCAAAGCATGCCACCGCCAAGAGTGCAATTGCCCCGAACAGCTGCAACCTCGCATATTTATTGGCAATAAACAATCAAAGACAATCAAGGGGATGATCCATATTACATCCTAGTGAATAGTAGTACATCCTGGGGAAAGTCACGGGATTAGATGATGTAACGTTCAGCAAGTGAGGCCTATTCTTAAACATGTTTCTATGGACCCTGCAGGCTATTGTCAAGAGCAATCAAGTTTGGGTTGGGGCAACATTCTGCCCTTTAGCGGACCAGGCGTTCCTGGCTGCTTGTTATCTGAGGGCGGTGTTCCACCCTGAGCGAGCCGGGCATTCCTGGCCGCTGGGCGAGACGGGCATTCCCGACTCTGTGCTCCGATGTTTATGCTAAAGCCTGCAAGGTCACAAACATGTTTTCCCAATATATCCTTAGCATAAGCTCTCAGCCAGGGGCTGCTGCAAAGATGCAAGACTAACACACTGAAAACTATACTACATTGCTGAAAGAAATGAAAGAAAACATAAGTAAATGGAAAGACAGCCCATTTTCATGAATTGGAAGAATAAATATTGTTAAAATGGCAATATTCCCCGAAGCAGACCTGTAGATCCAATGCAATCCCCATTAAAATCCCAATGACCTTTTCTGTAGAAATGGTAAAGCTGATCTTAAAATTCATGTAAGATTATAAGGAACCCAAATAACCAAAAGAATCATGAGAAAAGAATAACCATTGGAGTTCTCACACTTCCCATTTTCAAAACTTACTATATCATAATAATAATCACGACAGTGTGGAACTGACACATGAATAAACATATAGATCAATAGAATAGAATTGAGAGTCCAAAAATAAGACCATACATCTATTATCAATTAATTTTCAACACGTGTGCAAACAGTATTCAGTGAGTAAAGAATAGTTTCTTCCACAAATGGTGCTGAGATAACTGGATATCCACACACCAAAGAATAAAGTGGGAATTTATGTCACCTCATACATAAAAATCAACTCAAAATGGACCAATGATAATAAATATAAGAGTTAAAACCATGACGCTCTTAGGAGAAATCTTCGTGACCTTGGATTTGGCAATGGTTTTTTAGATATAATACCAAAAGTGCAAGCAACAAATGACAAAATAGATAAATTGGACTTCACTAAAATTAAAAACTATTTTGTATCAAATGATTCTTTAAAAAATTATCAAAGACAAGTGAGGTGATACCAAAAAAACTGCAACCCTTTATGAAGTGAGCAGTGTCCTTTTGGAGAACTGCAAAATGGGGCAGAAGGCAGAGAGCTTTTATAGGATAAAGATGAAGGAAAAGGGGGATGCCTGAGTGGCTCAGTCAGTTAAGTGTCCAACTCTTGGTTTTGCCTCAGGTCATAATCTCAGGGGTCATGAGATTGAGCCCCATGGTGGGCTCTGCGCTCAGGACAGAGTCTCCTTGAGAGTCTCTCTCCCTCTCTTTCTGCCCCTCTCCCCTCACTTACACTCTCTCTCTCACTTGCTCTCTCTAAAAATAAGCTAATACGTCTTTTTTTAAAAAATTGATTAAAGAACAAGAAAGAAGAAAATAGGAAAGTTCAATTGGCTGGGGCCACAGAGTCAACCTTGTTTGGGGTAAGAAGGAACAAAGAAATATGTATAAAATCCAGAGTTAGCTTGCTGTTTGGGGATTGACTGACTAGATGTATGGAGAATCGTGCTGAGTGGAAAAAGCCAAGCTTGACAGAGTACATACTATATGATTCCATTTATACAACATTCTCTAAATGCAAAATAATAGGAATGGAGGAGGGATTCGTTATTGCCAGCAGGTAAGGAGGGCGTGGATAAAAATGGGTGTGGCTATTAAAAGGCAACACAGGAGACTCTTTCATGATGGAAATGTTCTTGATCAATGTCAGTCTCCTGGTTTTGATATTGTACTCTAAATTTGGAAGATGTTGGCCTTGGGAAGAACTGAGTGAAAAAGACACAGTATCTCTCTGTATTATTTCTTACAATTGCATATGAAATCACAATTACCTAAAAATTGAAAGTTTAATTTAAAACAGCAGCCTTCCCCAGCATGGGCCGTTGGTTTCTGACCAAGGCAGCTGCCTTCCAGCTTTCTCATGCCTGAGCCCCACTGTACCACTTCTCATTCCCTGACCACAGGATCATTCAAAATCATCTCATCCCAAAGCTTTTCAAACTCTGCTTCATTGAGTCCCAAGAAATTTTGAAGTTGCAGAAGGTTCAGCTTGGGTGATCCAGGGAAGAAGGGATACTGATATATCTCCACTTTAATAGAGCAAATCCACTTCTGCCTGTGATAAATACTGAGATTCCATTAATTTTAAATAGGGTTCCACTGCGGACTCTGGGAAACAAACTGAGGGCTTCAGAGGGGAGAGGGGTGGAGGATTGGGATAGGCTGGTGATGGGTATTAAGGAGAGCACATACTGCATGGTGCACTGGGTGTTATATGCAAGTAATGAATCATGGAACATTGCATCAAGAACTGGGGATGTACTGTATGGTGACTAATACAACAAAATAAATATTTAAAAATGAGAGAAAAAAAGAATTAGTTATTTAATCATTTTATTAAAAAAACATAGGGTTCCACTGCATCATAGTATTTTCAAGTTGCTCATCTTGTAAAATTTAAGGCTTGTTTTGACTTTAGAACATCTTTGAGATGTGTTTATCCCTGATTTTCCTCGTCTCAACCAAGTAGTTATTAAAGCTGAGTTCAAATCCCATTAGCTTGGGTAAGTCACTTAACTGCTCTCAGTCCCATTTGTCATCTCTGAAAGGACGGTAACAACCGTATCCTCACAATAGGGCTATTCTAAGCTTTAGATGAATGAAGCATTTAAAGCACTTAGCACATGCCTTCTGCAACATAGGACTCATTACATTATAGCTAATTTTAGAATTTCTAATTCTCAGCTACATTTTATTCTATATAACTCTAATAGAAAAATTCTTTCTTTATAAAGAGCCAAAAATCTATCACTTAACAACACAGCATGGGTCCAATTTACCCCAGTTTCTTTGATATCTTTTCCTATGACCTACTTTTAGGGGCTGTTCACACATCACTAGATGTTCTCCACTTTTCCATTGTTTCTCATGAGCTCTCAATATTGCTGTGCCAGTATCCCAAAGGCTGGCTACCTCACCTTTCTCCGCAGCATGAATGTAACTCAGAAGTCACAATAGTTGAAAGCCACGTGGCCTATTGACCCACAGTGGAAATGTTTGTGAGAGTCTCCAAGCCTGTTTCACACATCTTACTGTCAACTGTCAATATCTATCCGGTTATTGAAGCCATTGAGATTTGGGGGACTATGAGTCTCAAATGGTAGCAGTGGTTGCATTGGAAAACAAATCCCATTCCACATGTTTGCCTCTCCGACATCATTTCACATACCTCCCTGTTCCACCTCACTCTAGAAATCTTGCATTGTTTGTTCCTCACACAAACAGTGCTGCTTCTTGACCCCAGGCCTCTACCCAATAATGCTCTCTCAGACAACAGTCTTCACACACTGTCCTCTCTAGTTGGCTGATGAACTCATCCTTCAACATTCAGTTCCAGGGGGCGGGGGTCACTTTCTTTGAAAGGTCTTCCCTGGGCCCCCTAGGCTAGGTTAGGGACCCTCGTCTCTGTGCTTCCATTCTATCTGTTCTTATTGTAGATTATCTTTGAGGACTCTGATCAATGATACCCCTTTTTCCACCCAATCCTGAACCCACTGAGAAAAAGACTAAGTGGCATCTTTATTACTAATACAGCTGCTATTGGAAGGCACGACAAGCAAGTTTCGCAATGCCAAACCGCAAATCTTGGCAGACTCGCCGAACATTCATGGCAGTGGTGGGCACCAACAGAGACAGGATTTTCTACAGGTAGCTTAAATGGGGAGGAAGGATCTGAGATCCACAGGCCAAGTTTCTCCTCCCAAATTCACCATTAGCTAAATCACTGCCTCTCCTGGATAAAGTGAGTGAGGGATCTGGGTCAGATGGGTTACACTGCCAGAGTTCTCTTTACACACAAGAGCATATCAAGATACAGGAGAAATGTGGAGGGGTGGCCTGGCTTCACTCTCCTCTAGCACTGAGCAAAATGGGTAAGCTTCACCTAATGCTAGTTCTCATCTCACTGAACTATAAGCTACTTAAAGACAGGGTACCCATTGTCTAGAGTGGGACACACATAGGGCAGTTGCTCAGGAAAGATATCCTGAGCTTAACAAGCCTAGATTCACCCCCTTGAGATTGGTCTCCATGTCTCAACTCAACAGATACTGACTGACCGGGGCCCCTGGGTGAGCCCACCCCACAAGGAAGGAAGCTCATTGGCCTAACAGATCCCCTCTTGGAGGGGATTGTGTCTGCTGTTTCTCTGAAAAATGTAAAAAAAATAAGTAGATATTTATATATAATAGTGAAAGTAAAAACATCTGGTGACAGACAACATTAATCACAATTGTAGGGTCAACAAATAATGTCAAGGTGGGATTCTATACACATGAAAATACCAGTAGCCATTGAGATACTACTTACTTTAATCCACTCTGCTGAAAAATAAAACACCATTTAATGCAACCTCTGTAAATGTGTTCATTGTGTTCCAAATCAAGGGAGAAATGAGATTTCCTCTTACAGTTGGAATAAGATAACAAAGCTATGTGAGAAATGTTTTTGGTATTTTGATCGGGATGGCATTGAAAGTGTAGATTGCTTTGGGTAGCATGGACATTTTAATTATGTTTATTCTTCCGATCCATGAGCATGGAATATTTTTCCATCTTTTGTGTTTTCTTCAATGTCTTTCAAGAGTGATTTGTAGTTTCTAGAATATAGATCCTTTACGTCTCTGGTTAAGGTAACTCAGAGATAACGTATGATTTTTGGTGCTATTGTAAATAGAATGGATTCCCTAATTTCTCTTTCTTCAATCTCATTGTTCGTGTATAGAAATGCAACTGATTTCTGAGCATTGATTTTGTATCCCGCCATATTACTGAATTGCTCTATAAGTTCTAGTAGTTTGGGGGTGGAGTCTTTTGGGTTTTCCATATAGAGTATCATGTCATCTGCGAAGAGAGACAGTTCAACTTTTTCTTTGCCGATTTGGATACATTTTATCCCTTTTTGTTGTCTGATTGCTGTTGCAAGGACTTCTAGTGCCATGTTGGATAATAATGGCAAGAGTGGGCATCCTTGTCGTGTTCCTGATCTTAAGGGAAAGGCGTCCAGGTTTTCCCCATTGAGAATGATATTCACTGTAGGCTTTTCATGGATGGTTTTTATGAAATTGAGGAATGTACCCTCTATCCCTACACTCTGAAATGTTTTAATCAGGAAAGAATGCTGTATTTTGTCAAATGCTTTTTCTGCATTAATTGAGAGGATCATGTGGTTCTTGACTCTTTTCTTGTTGATATGATCTATCACACTGATCGATTTGCGAATGGTGAACCACCTTTGCATCCCAGGGATGAATCTCGCTTGGTCATGATGGATAATCCTTTTGATGTACTGTTGGATCCTATTAGCTAGGATCTTGTTGAGAATTTTGGCTTCCATCTTCATCAGGGATATCGGTCTGTAATTCCTCTTTTTGATGGGGTCTTTGCCTGGTTTGGGGATCAAGGTAATACTGGCCTCATAGAATGAGTTTGGTAGTGGTTTCAATCATTTATGGAACATAAGAAGTAGGAATTCGGTAGGGGAAGAAAGGGAAGAAGGAAGGGGGGGTAAAAAGAAGGGGGAATGAACCATGAGAGACTATGGACTCTGGGAAACAAACTGAGGGCTTCAGAGGGGAAGGGGGTGGGGGATCAGGATAGGTTGGTGATCGGTATTAAGGAGGGTCCACTGGGTGTGTTCGCAAGTAATGAATCATGGAACTTTACATCAAAAACTTGAGATGTACTGTATGGTGACTGACATAACATAAAAAATTATTTTAAAAAATAAATAAAATGTTGTTAAAAAGTTAAAAAAAGATAACAAAGCTATGTGAGAGACAGAACCATGAGTTCAAGAGAAGCTTTTTTATATTAAAGCTTAAATATGCTGAAAAGGGAAAGATAAAACAGTATTTCCAGAAATGGGGAAATTTTTAACAAATTAGATTATGTTAAATTAGCACAGAATTTTAGAATGATGAATTGACCTCAATATTTAATGATGACATTAACAAATTTCTTTTGCAATGCTCTGCATTAAAAGATGAAAAAAATATTGCTTATGACACTATTTGGGGCCAAGACTACATCCAGAGGCCATACGTATCAAAGTGCTTCTCAGCCATCTCTCCTTCCTGTGCCAAGATTCTGGATGTCAAGCGTCCTTTGTTTTCTCTTATTTACCACCTTCTAGGGCTCCAGGGGGAACGAATTCAGGGACATAAGCTCTGAGTCTACCTCTGAAATACTGTTAGGAATGCAAATGAAGTGAAAAGCAAACCAGATTTTAAACATTTGTTTAGAAATGTGTTGGGTTTAGGTTTTATTATTTAGGTATATGATCCAGTTTGGGTCCATCTTTTTATATGGTACAAGGTATAGATGGACTTTCAGGGGGGTTTTTTGTTTTTTGTTTTTTTGCATATGGATATTCAATTTCTTCAGTAACATTTGTTGAAAGTCTATCCCTCCTCTACTGGATTGCCTTGTACTTTGACAAAGCAATTGTCCTGTATTTGGGGTCTGTTTCTGTACTACCTCTAAGAATAGGGATTTCTAATCCCCTTGATTTCTGTTTATTCTTATGCCCGGACCACCCTGACATGGTTATTCTACAGGAAGTCTTTAGTTCAGGGACTGTCAGTCTCCACATTTGTTTTCCTTTTCAAAATTATTTTGGCTGCTCTAGGGCCTTTGCATTTTCATATATGCTTTAGAATCAGATAATCATGAGTTTAGTTTAAATTTTTTTCCTAACTTAACATATTTCGTTTCTGAGCCCTGTCTTTCATAGCAGTTTCATTAAGTGCTAAGATGTTGACATGAGTGATATCAAGGAGTTGACAAACGCTGAGGCCATGTGCCACCATCCAAGATGCTGTACACACAGTATTTCTTTTAAGTGTCCTGTGTTCAAAATCCAAGTCACCTAGTATGTGTTGAGTGTCTGTTCAACCCGGGCATTTTGCTTCTTTCATCTCCTCTGAAGCGCAAAATAACCGTGAGCAGCTAGCGTTGATGGCATTGCTTGCTCCAAGGTTATGCCAAACAGGCTATAGTCTGTCTGTGTTGGTGCAGAGCTGGCTCCAACGACCCCCTTCAAGGGGACTTTGAAGAGTGGAATCGAAGTTGTTCAGAGCCAGTGATTGGCTTTCAGCAGTAGTCTTCACGCTCCACAGAGAGAGTCAGGCTTGCCCTCTGTGGCCGTGCATATCTCACCTTGTGTTCCAGACCCTACTAGAAGGTTGTAATCACCTCACAAGTCTAAACAACTACGACAACAACAACAAAACAAAAAGCAAAAAACAGAAACCCAGTTTCCTGGGCCTGAGACCAAATCTATTAAATCTGAGTTTTGGAGGATAGTGTCTAAGACCCTGTTTTTAAAGTTCATCAAGCCCTTTAGGAATGACTGTGCTAATCACCAGAGGGAATAATTCTGTCACTGTTTCTCCATCACCTACAAACTTGTTTTCTTGTATTCTAAGCCCTTTTTATGCTAAGATAGCAAATTTTAGACAGAATTCTATGCCCCAAATCTTGGATAATCATGGATTTAATTTTTAATTTTAAAAAATAGTCATCTGGTTCCCTCCATAGTTTGTTCTTTTAAAATTACACATTGACATGTCAAGGAAAAGCAATTCCTGGCCCTAACCTAGATCCAGTACTGAAGGGGAAAAGTTGCAATAAAAGACATTAAATCAACCAAAAATATTGGAATATAGACAGTAAATCAGATAAAAGTAAATGTACGTTTACTGAGTTGATAATTGTACTGTGGTTTTATAAGAAAAAAAAAAGTCCCCTTTAGGAAATACACATTTTAATATTTATGGCCAAGGAGACATGTATGTAACTTACCATCAAATGGTTCAGAAAAATAAATGTGTATGTTTGTGTGTGTATCTGTTTGTGAAGAGAGACACAGAGAGAAAAGGCACAAGCAAATAATGATAAAGCAAAGGGGATAAAATATTAGCTAAAGGTGAATCTATCTATAAAGTTCTTTGCATGCGTTTTGTTTCTGCAACATCTTGCAAACATGAAATTTTTTCCAAACAAATATTAAAGAAAAAGGTTTTAATTGTATATTGATTTTTAACAATCTTTTGCATTAGACTCTTCACTTTGTAAACTCAGACTCCCTGGGACTTCTCTGTATCCTAAACAAACTGCACAGAACCACAGATTCCCAGGCCATGTGCTGTATAAATAGGACGGCGTGAGGTTACTAAGCAACTCAAGGCACCTTTCACTGCCTCTATTTAAAGACTAAGTCAGTTTTTCCTTTTTAAAACCGATTTAAATAGAAATCCAACTTCTTTGTGCACTTCATTTTCTTTCTCTTATTTTGAAATCCTCTAAAATTCTTAGAGAGGACTGATTGACAGATAAGCATAAGCAGCAGTATTTATCAAGCCACTACTCTATGTAGGAGACAGTGTTAGGCACTGGGACTAGAACCCATCAATGGTTCTTCTGTGTGCTCTGTGGGGAATGAGTGCAGTTTGGTGCCTGCCAGATTCATCAGTCATGCCTGGAGGGACAGGAATGTGCACACACACACACACACACACACACACACACACACTGGACAGTAAATTTGGCAAGGCTGGGAGAACCAGCGCTCTGCTTTCATCTACCAAAGAATCCTGGAAGGACCTTGGCGATTCAGAAAGCAGCCTTGGGCCGGCGCAAAGACAGCCACAGCTAACACTAGGAAACTGGCCAGAGGATCAGCATGTACTGGGCACCGAGCATGAGCCAGGTTCTGAGCTGAACCCTCCCTCTCAGCTGCTGTCACTGAACTCTTCCAACAACCTATGAAATAGGCATCAATAGGCATGCAGACACTAAGTCACAACACTCACGCGTGGCAGACGTGGGGTTTCAGCTTACTTCCCTCTCACCTCTACGGCCATGGCTTGGTTTCATTCTTAAGAATTAACCATGAGAGACTGTGGACTCTGGGAAACAAACTTAGGGCTTCAGAGGGGAGGGGGCTGGGGGATTGGGATAGGCCGGTGATGGGTATTAAGGAGGGCATGTATTGCATGGTGCACTGGGTGTTATACGCAAACAATGAATCATGGAACACTACATCAAAAACTAAGGATGTACTGTATGGTGACTAACATAACATAATAAAAAATTATTATAAAAAAAAAAAGAGTTACCCTAGGGGCACCTGGGTGGCTCAGTCAGTTAAGCGTCTGCCTTCAGCTCAGGTCATGATCCTGGGGTCCTGGGATGGAGTCGCACATCGGGCTCCCTGTGCTTCCCCTCTCCCTCTGCCTGCTGCTCCTTCTGCTTGTGCTCTCTCTCTCTCTCTGTCAAATAAATAAATAAAATCTTCAACAACAACAAAAAAAGAGTTACGATAAATATTTCACCAGGAATACTTAACTTACAAAACTCAAATGTTAATGAGTATCTTTCTTCACCTCCCAAGTAAAGCAAGGACCTTAGAACACAGACTCACTTCACAATCCACACAAACCACACTCTACCACATCTGATATTTTCTTTGTGTCTTGCTTTTATTTTAATCTCCCAATGTAGGCATCGTTTGTTTAATTTTGTTAACCTTCACAATAAAACAGTCTGTTATTTTACCAGCAAAAATTAGTTTACTCAGGAATAGCAGTGAATTGCAATTCAGGTCATGGAAGCTACAGCAAAACCACAGACAAATCCAACAAACAAAGGAGAGGAACATTTTATGGAGAAGAAGGAGGAAGTTGGGGAGGGTTGTTCTGAAAGGAAATCCCTTAGAGAAAAGCAAGAGTTCAGAGTGATGATGGTTTCTCACTGGCTGAGTTGCTGGGGTAAGAGAGTCAGTGTACATCTTTTCCTGTTGGGACCTGTAATTGGTGATTCTTTCCTGTTGATTATTCCTTTTTTTTAAATGTTTTTTTATTATATTATGTTAGTCACCATACAGTACATCCCTGGTTTCTGATGCAAATTTCGATGATTCATTAGTTGCGTATAACACCCAGTGCACCATGCAATACGTGCCCTCCTTACTACCCATCACCAGTCTATCCCATTACCTCACCCCCCTCCCCTCTGAAGCCCTCAGTTTTTTTCCCAGAGTCCATAGTCTCTCATGCTTCATTCCCCCCTTCTGATTACCCCACCTTTCTTTTTTTTTTTTTAAGATTTTATTTATTTATTCGACAGAGATAGAGACAGCCAGCGAGAGAGGGAACACAAGCAGGGGGAGTGGGAGAGGAAGAAGCAGGCTCATAGTGGAGGAGCCTGATGTGGGGCTCGATCCCATAATGCCGGGATCACGCCCTGAGCCGAAGGCAGACGCTTAACCGCTGTGCCACCCAGGCGCCCCTACCCCACCTTTCTTTATCCCTTTCTTCCCCTACTGATCTTCCTACTTCTTATGTTCCATAGATGAGAGAAATCATATGATAATTGTCTTTCTCTGCTTGACTTATTTCACTTAGCATTATCTCCTCCAGTGCCATCCATGTTGCAGCAAATGTTGAGAACTCGTTCTTTCTGATGGCTGAGTAATATTCCATTGTATATATGGACCACAGCTTCTTAATCCAGTCATCTGTTGAAGGGCATCTCGGCTCCTTCCACGATTTAGCTATTGTGGACAATGCTGCTATGAACATTGGGGTGCATATGGCCCTTCTCTTCACTACGTCTGTATCTTTGGGGTAAATACCCAGTAGTGCAATGGCTGGGTCATAGGGTAGCTCAATTTTTAACTTTTTAAGGAACCTCCACACTGTTTTCCAGAGTGGCTGTACCAACTTGCATTCCCACCAACAATGTAGGAGGGATCCCCTTTCTCCACATCCTCTCCAGCAATTGCTGTTTCCTGCCTTGTTAATTTTTGCCATTCTAACTGGCGTAAGGTGGTATCTTAGTGTGGTTTTGATTTGAATTTCCCTGTTGGTTAATGATTTTGAACATTTTTTCATGTGTCTGTTGGCCATTTGTATGTCCTCATTGGAAAAGTGTCTGTTCATATCTTCTGCCCATTTTATGATTTGTTTATTTGTTTCTCGCGTATTGAGTTTGAGAAGTTCTTTGTAGATATTGGATACCAGTCCTTTATCTGTAGCATCATTTGCAAATATATTCTCCCATTCTGTGGGCTGCCTCTTAGTTTTTTTGATTGTTTCCTTGGCTCCTGTTGATTATTCTGTTGGAGTCTGTAACTGACAGGATGTCTTATCATTGACATTAGGTGATATGGTTCCCTCTGCTGGCCTCCCCTCTCCGCCCTTCCAACTCCATTTTAGTGAAGTTGGCCTTTATTAATTCACACAGTCTTTTCAGCCAAGCTCTGTTTCTGGACTCCATTCTGTCCTCCCGGTTTGTCCGGTGATTTTCATGCCAGTACAACACTGGCTTGGTTATTGTTTTTAAACCAAGTACTGTTAAGTCCTCCAACTTGGTTCATTCTTTCAAAATTGTTTCAGTTCTTCCTAGATCCTTTACATGTATTTTTTTTTATTTAAATTCAATTAGCCAACGTATAATGCATCATTAGTTTTTGATGTAATGTTCAATGATTCATTAGCTGTGTATAATACCCAGTGCTCATTTTAAAACCGGCTTGTAGGGGCACCAGGGTGGCTAAGTCATTTAAGTGTCCAACTCTTGACTTTGGCTCAGGTCATGATCTCAGGGTCGTGGAATCCAACCCTGTGTGGGGCATGGAGCCTGCTTAAGGCTTCTCTTTCTCCCTCTGCCTCTGCCCCTCCTCACTCCTCCTCTCTAAATAAATAAATAAATAAATAAATAAATAAATAAATAAATAAATATCAGTTTGTCAATTTCTACAACAAAGCTTGATGGTGTTTCTATTGTGATTCTACTGAATTTATGAATCAACTGGGCAGAATTGACATCTGAATCTCCCTTTCCATGATCATGATACATCTCTTCATTAATTTTGTCTTCTTTCATTTGTCTTTGCAGTGTTTTTTGTTTCTGTATACAGTCTTACACATATTTTGTTGATATTTTAAAGTATTTTTACACTATTTTAAATTTCATTTTTCAGTTGTTGGTTGTTAGCATAGAGAAATGCATTTTTATACTGACCTTGTATTCTGCAATCTTATCAATCTCATTTATTAATTCTAGGGGTTTTTATACATTTCTTCAGATTTCTACATGAGATGATGATGTCATTTGTGAATAACTAAAATTTTACATTGTGCTTTCCAACCTACATACTTTCTTTTTTCTTGCCATAGTGTGTGGACTGGGACTCCGTTACAATGTTGAATAGAACAGACATCAGTGCTTTCTTCCCTATCTTAGGGGAAAGGCATTTAGTTTGTCATAATTCAGTATAATGTCCATGGCAAGCTTTTAATAAGTATCCTTTAACAAACTGAGGAAGTTTCCATCTATGCCTAGTTTGCCAGGAATTTTTATGCGACTAAACATTGGGTTTTGTCAAATTCTTTCTTTGCATATATTGAAATTATATTTTCCACATATAATGAAAATATGTTTTTTCATTCATATGTTTCCTCTTTTAGTCTTTTGGTCTGAAAATGTGGTGAATTCCACTGATTTTTGAATGTTAAAACCACTTTGAATTTCTGCAATAAACCCCACGTGGATGCGATAGATTATCCTTCTTATATATTGTTAGATTCAGTTTACTAAAATTTTGTTAAAATTTTAACATCCATGTATATGAAGGACATTGGGCTATAGTTTTCTTTTCTTTTTTTTTTTTTCTCATAATACTTTTTCTGGTTGTGGTGTCATGGTAATTCAGGCCGCTGAAAATTAGTTGGGAAGTATCCCCTCCTCTTCATTTGTCTGGAGGAATTGGTAAACCTTGATATTTTTTTGCCCTTAAATTTTGGTATATTTCACCAGTGAAGCCTCTTAGATGCAGAGTTTTCTGTTCTCTATTGGAATGTTTTCATCTATAAATTCAATTTCTTTAGTAGGTTTAGGGCTATTTGTGGTTTTTTATGTTTTTTTCTGTTGAGGTTCATTGAGTTTCTTGGATCTATGGTCTCATTGTTTTCATCAAGTGTGAAAAGTGTGTAGTCATTGTTTCTTATTTGATAGTCTTTCTCCTTCTCATATTTTAATTGCCCATATGTTAGAGCATTTGATATTATCCCACAACGCCCTGAGACTTTTTTCCATTTTTCTCTCTCTGTGTGTGCTTCATTTTGCATAGTTTCTATTGCTGTGTACTCGGGATCCCTATTATTTTCTTCTGAACTGTCTAGTGTGTTGTTAATCCAATCAAGTGTGTATTCCATTTCCAATATTGTTATTTTTTTAATCTCCAGAAGTTCCACTTGGGTCTTTCTTAATATCTTTGATTTCTCTCCTTATCACATCCGTGTTTTCATCTACAGTCTGCACATTAGAGCATATTATAATAGCTGCTTTAACATCCTTGTCCACTAATACTCTCATTTTATCATTTCTAGGCTTTTTTCATTAAATGGATTTTTCCCTGCTTGTGGGTCATGTTTTTTGTCTTTGCACGTTTTGTGAGTTTTTCTTCATTGGACGCCAGATGTTGTGACTTTTATGTTGCCGTTTACTGAATTTCACTGCATTCTTTCAAAGGAAGTAGGCACACAGGTTACCTAGGAAACTTCAAAGCTTGCTTTTAAGCCTTTGTAGGGCAATCTGGAGCAGCGTTTAGTCAAGAGCCAAGTTTAGTCAACCAGCTTAGTTCAGTCAACTAAGGTGTGACACTGCTGAGGCCTCTGTCTGATTTTCCGTGTATTATGAGCTCTCTCCCTCCTGCAAGAGGGAATACAGACTCTTCCCAGCCCTCTGTGAGCTCTGGGAATTGTTTGGCTGACTGCTTTTCAGCCCTATGGAGAGGTACCTTGTGCCTGCACAAACCAGTATTCAGCCTAAGACTTGAAGGAATTCCTCTATAGATCCTCAGAGTTTGCTCTGTGTAAGTCCCTCCTCTTTGGTATTTTGCCCACAAATCCTAGCAGCTTTGGTCCCTACGAATGCTCATCTTTCTCTTCAGCTGAGTAGAATGACCTTGTCTATCCACTGTCCTGGCAACTACCTCCAGGCAGTCGGCCAAGACTACCACAGGGTGTACCTCATTTCTTTGTCCCAGGGATCACACTCCCTGCACTAGCTCTTGTCTGAAAGAGCTGTTTCTTATATTTTGTCTGATTTTCTAGTTGTCTATGGCGGGACAGTGTGGCAGTAGGACTCTTGGGTGGCCTCCGTGACTCCCACATCCTGGTGTTCATGCCCATGAGTGTAGATAGCACCTGTGACTTCCTTCTAATGAACAGAATGTAGCAAAGCTGACAGGCTGTATGTGATCACATGTATGTGACTGTGTTACATAAGATTGTAATGCTCATCTCCCGAGGAAACCTTGATGGCTTTGCCAAAACAAGTTGCTATACTGTGAGCTAAAAGTTGGAGAGGACCACATGTCAAGGAGCTGAGGATGGCCTCTGGCCAAAAGCCAGAAAGAAATTGAAGCACTCAAGTCAGCAGCATGCAAGGAACTGGACTTTTCCAAAACTCAGGTAAGTTTGAAAATGGATACTTCCCTGGGCAAACTTCATATGACACAACTGCCTTGGCCAATATCCAATTGCAACTTTGTAAAACTCTAAAACAGAAGGCCCACCTAATCCGTGCCCAGATGCCTGACCCACAGAAACTGAGATGTAATAAGTGTCTTATTTCAACCTGCTGAGCTTGTGGTAATATTATTGCACAGCAATAGGTAATTAATATAAAAGTCAATTACCACAGTAATCAACATTTCAGAGGCAGAAGCAGAACTCCAACTCTACTTTTAAGAGTAAGGGGAGTATATTTAATTTTTTTTCATCTAAAATAATCCAAAAGTCTATAAACATAATGTTTTCCACAGAAAATGTAATGAGTCTCATTAAAACAAAAAGAATGAGAAAGTGATTGATGAATACTCCAGATATAAAGAGGGGGTTAAGAACATAGGGACTTGAGGTTAAATGCTGACTTTGCCCTTGTGACTTACCTCTCTTAGCTCTACTTCTCTCATCTGTAAAGTAAGACTCACACCTGCCTCTGCGTTCTGTGGGATACGGATGGGCCGGTTCACATAAAGGCCCTATCACAGTGCCCAGCACCTCAGAGTTCAATACATTCTAGTTTCTATTTCTGTTGTTTCCAGTGAAGTTAGCAAAATTATTTACTCATTTTCATAATTTGTAATAATCAATAGATGGGACAGGAAAGATTCAGAGTAGAATTTCATAGCATTTATGTAGCAAATATATATCAGGCTTCACCTAGTACCAGTCTTGGCTGAGCTTTAGATATAGTTTAGTGAATAAAACAGACTTGTTCTTTAATCTCAGGATGCTTACAATCTACTATGAAGAACATTGAATAGATGATAGATAGATAGATGATAGATAGATATAGATAGATAGATAGATAGATAGATAGATAGATAGATAGATAGATGATAGATAGATGATAGATAGATAATAGATAGATGATAGATAGATGATAGATAGATAGATAGATAGATAGATAGATAGATAGATAGATGATAGATAGATGATAGATAGATAATAGATAGATAGATGATAGATAGATAAAACAAGTAATTGGTTTGATTGAGGAATCCCATTGAAATACATATATAGATGATATTTTTCCAGAAACTGTTCTTACATTAATTTATTCCATCAAGTTCCCCCTTTCTCTCCAATTAGCTCTTTTGTTGGGGTTTCAGTATGATTCTCTACTTTTCAGTCACTTTTAACTATTAAAACAATCTGGCCAATATGTTAATCTCATAGTCCATTAAAATGACCCTCTGTTCTTCCCAGCACTGTCCTGCTGAATGCACAGCTCCTGTCGCTGGAGGGGCAGGAATGTAGAGTTTCTGCTGCATCTCTGCATACACTCACCCCTTTCAACTGCTTGCCCCTCTGTTGCTGGAAAGAGGAGGAAGAGGTTGAAAAATGGTATTTCCTTATCTGATTCTGCTAATGTTGATTGTCATGAGTTAGTTATAACAGCTAATCCATTATATAAGCAAGAACACGGTGAGGAAGAGACAGTTGCTGTGTTCTTATTGATTATAATTGTCTGAAATTCATTCATTTTCTGTAGAATTGATGAGGACAGGTCCCCCAACAAGACCCACTGAAAACTGAATGCTTAGCAGCTACCCTATGTATAAAGTGGTCCCTTGCAAGATATGATGTGCCCTTCAGCTGTCTCTGCCTGGTGGCACCTTGCAAAAATGCTCTACCTACTTTTGGATCTACCTACTTTTCCAACACTGAGGTGATCACCAGCAAACTTGCAATCTCTGTCTCACCTGCCTCCATGACTCCAACTCCTTTACTCTGATGGAGTTCCTTGCTCCTCTTCCTACTGAGCCAAAGTATCACCCCATCTCTTATCAAGCCCTTTTCTCAGGTCCAGTAGCAAAAGGGCAAATCAGTTAGTGCAACAGTTCAGGGGATATCCAAATAAGAAATAAAAATATTCCCTTCCTCTATCAGGTACACATTTTGGAGCTTTACCTAACTTAGCTTTATCTAACAGTCGAAGGATCTTCTCATTGGCCCTACGGGACAGCCTCTGTTCATAAATATGGCAATGTTCCTAAAGGCCACCTTGTGTCCTGTGTCCTCCTGTTCCCTTGTGTCCTCTTCCAGACCCCCATTTTTATCTCATTTCTAAGGGCTGGAATGTGGCCTTCTTGGTTGCCAAGATAAGGGAAGCGAGACTAGAGAATCCAGTATGGGCTTTATACAGCCTCAGCCTGGGAAGTGACATGCCTCACTTCCTCTCAGCTCATTTCCCTGAACTCTCTCCAAACTGTGCCCAGAATTCAAGAATAGTGTCTACCTCTAAAGGGAGAAGAAGGTGAGATTTTCATGTTAAAGATCCTGGATCAGTTAGTCTTTATAATTTAGGTAGCACTGACTGATCTTCCTAAACTCTAATAATTGATTTCTGACATTTTAAGAATATTTTTCCAGACCTCTTGCTGGGATTCCAGAAATAGATATTTACATACTTTCACAGAGTTCATTTTCAGAGAGAGAGAGATTGCTTATTTTTCTTGGTGGGTAGTTAATTTCTCATAATATAAATGTCCACAACATCCTAACAGGTAAGACTCATCGATCCCCTTGTTGAGGAGGATGCCCAGGTGTCCACCAGGGTTGAGACCCAGCATGGTAGGCAGGCCTTAAGATACAAAAAACATCAAGAATGTGAGGTCCAGAAAAATGGATGGATCAAAGAAAGTGTGAACATAGGGGACTTTCTCAGTGTTCATGGTTAATGAGGCACTTCCAGTAACTACCAACAGTGGTAGCATCCAGAAACTTGAGCCTGACACACAGGGAGAGATCTCTAAACATCTCATAAGAGAATGACACAGGTTTTTTAAAAGCCCTGGTCAATAACCTTTTATTTTCTTTAATCCATGGCTTTTCCATACCACCAGTTCTTCTGGAAAACCATGGATCTGAGGTGTATGCACATTGTCGTTGCTTCCAGAGCACCTAACAGCTTTGAAATGGACTTGGGCATAAGTTTTTGACAACGTCCTAGACTCTGGTCCAGCCATCTGCATGTCACACCTGGACTCCCTTCAAAGTTTCTTCATGGGTCCATCTGTATATATCACACCTAGACTCCTCAGGTGCCTCCTCACTGTCTCTTTAACAATAAGGTGCTATCCGAAAACCTGCAATTCTAGACCACAGTTCCTGCTGCAGGTTGCATTTGAACTGTGTTCCATTTCCCCATGTGGACCCCCCCCCCGACCCACGCACCCTCAAACCACTGATTTTTCCATGGCTCCCAACCCTCCTCCAGCTGATTCTACATAATCTCATGTGTTTCCAGCAGCACCCACAGCCCTAGTCAAGAGCCACACCCTCCACTACCCCAATCCTATGGAATATCCCAACAATTCTGCCCTGACGGGTCTTCCTGGGTGGGTTCCAGCATAGACATAGCCCCTAAAGAGGTGCAGGTTTGCTTTCTCTTACACTTTTACAAGTTATCTATTGCTGTTCCTTTAAATGTCACTGAAACTCTAAATCCCCTGAAAATGTGCCCCTTGCTCTTTAATAAGATGACCCCACTAAGGAAGCTGCAACATTTTACCCCATATCCTGGAGGGTTGCTTCCATCTCAAATGTCAATAGAACCCAAAGGAGCTATACTGTGCATGCTCTTGTGGGTGTTTGTCCACATTTAGGGGAAATGCTTGAAAGGAGAAACTTGCAGGAGACAAGGGAAGCTAGGGATGGTTGATAGAGAGCAAAGGAGAAAAATGAGTGCACAGTTGTGATCAGTGACAACTGAAACAGGTAGGAATGCAGCCTAAAGAATAGGAGGACATAGAGAAGGACAGGGAGATGTCCCGTCAGTGAAGGCTGCGTAATAGCTCCTAAATTAAGTGGAAGACAATCTACGGCTGCACCTGAGCCTGGGGCTGGAGGTAAGAGGGGTAGGAACCCGGCAGTGGCTTGGGGATAATACATATATGATATCATGGCTCCCTCCCCTTTCTGCAGAGGATAAAAAGCATCATGCATTTTACATAACAATAGAAGTAAGTGAAAGCTTGCAACCAAAATCTTTGCTCTTACCAATATCAGACTGCTCTCTCTAAAGCACTCTTAGTAGATCATTCACTATTCACAAGCTGTTTGTGCTTCTTGTCCATAAGACAAAGCCCAAGGGTTTAGTGGAGCATTTAAGGCCTTGACAGCAGGCTTTCAATGTTGGGTCCCACCAGCTGCCTCTGTCCTCGTCTGATTCTACTTCCAGTTCTTATTAACCCACCTCCTGCTTTACACCTGCATCAATCCTGTTTCTCCTACTCTGAGTCCTTGCTCAGTAAAATGTCATAAAAGTGTTTACTAGAAAAATACCAATGCATCGCAATTACAGATTGATTTAGTCAACAGGAGAGGGCAGAACCCCCAGGAGGTCAGTCATCAAGACAGGCAGGTTTTAAGAGTGCCTGGAGGACTTTGGGTGTAGTCAGGACACACACGTGCGCACACAGACGCAAACAACCACAACATCAACCCCTTGCCAACTTCTGAGCTCAAGTTCCTGAAAGATTGACACAAATGTTAGGTGTAAGATGTATGTTTTAAAGAAAGGGAGGTAGGGGGCACCTGGGTGGCTCAGTCAGTTGAACATCTGACTCTTGGTTTCAGCTCAGGTTGTGATCTCAGGCTTGTGATCTCAGGGTTGTGATCTCAGGGTCATGAGATAGAGCCCCCCACCCCCATCGGCTCCCGCACTGAAAAGGGAGTCTGCTGGAGATTCTCCCCCTGTGCGCGCACTCTCTCTCTCTAAAAATAAATTAAGTAAATCTTCAAAAGGGGGGTGGAGATAGGGACAAATTTCAGATAATATAATATATACATATATTTTATGCATAGCAAATTAGATTGGCAGTCCAAGAATACTTGAAAGGCTACCACCTGTGGAGCACGTGCTAGCAAATACACAGAGGCATTGCTGTCAGCTATGAAACCCATTCTTGCAGGCAATTCTTCTCCTCTGGTAAATCCGTCACAGGTCAGAACATGGAACAAGGGATGACTCCCTCCCAGCTTCTCTGCGACGCAGACCTTTTTGGAAAGTCTCTCCACCAAATCTTCTTGGTTTGAAATTTCATTTCTTTTTCCCTTTTGTTCTCTTTTGTTTCTTTTCCCAAGTCTCTCCAAAATGACTGTCAAAATGGAGAGTCAAAATGACTCTCCAAAATGATGCCATGGAGAGTATCCTGGGCTGTGGGCAGCTCAGACAGACGGCCTCTTTCTTCACTGTCCTCAGACCCGTGATGCGTGGCAAGGAGGAGCCCTGACCCATGGCGGCACTAATGTGACTTCAACAAACAAAAATCTCAGAAGTGCAAATCCTTCAATCCTGCAAAATTCAAGGATGGACAGGCACTGGCAGCTCAGGGGTGTTCTAGAGAGAAGAGTCAGCGGGCACCAGACGTATGTGTGTGTGTGTGTGTGTGTGTGTGTGTGTGTGTGTGTGTGTGGTTGGGGGACCCAGAAGGTTCAGCATGGAGCATGAAGTTCAATGGCTGCCACAGTCCACCCAGTACCAACACAAAACAAAACCGACTTTGAGACTAGTGTATATAGTATTTAATGGAGGAGAGAAATAATCTTATTACACACCCAGGGGGGAAAAACAGGATTTCATTTCTGAAGTCAGCCTAACATCTCCAGCTGAATGGGTGCCCCCAACTTTGAAGAGCTAAGTGTGATCTGTGACTCACTGTACGCTAGGGCAATGCATTGCCCCTTTCTCTTCCCTGCCTCCTGAGGGTGAGGTGGGGGGGAGTGGGCGTGGGGGGACGGAGGGGGAGGTGGTTATAGTTTTCTTACAAGAAATGGTTGTTTTCTGATTTTTTTCCTTTTTCTCTTTTTTCATTTTTATTATTTTTTACTGAAGTATAGTTGACATACTTGTTATAACTAATGTTATATTAGTTTCAGGTATAAAACATAGCGATTCAAACATTCTAGGTATTACTCAGTGCTCACCACAATAAGTATAGTCACCAATCTGTCACCACACGAAGTTTTTACAATATTATTGACTATATTCCCCATGCTGTACTTTTCAACCCTAGGACTTATTTACTTTAAAATGGGAGTATGTCCCTCTTACTCCCCTTCACCGATTTCACCCATTCCCCCCACCATACGTCCCTCTGGCAACCCCCATTTTGTTCTCTGTATTTATGAGACTGTTTCTGGTGTTTTTGTTTGGTTGTTCATTTGCTTTCTGAATTTCTTTATATGCCACATGGCCTTTGGCACAGTGAGGTGGGCAGAGGGGTGGGTTCTGAAACTGGAGCCCCACTTCAGAAAGCCGCTGCTGACTATGGACTCAGCTTCAAAAGTCAAAGTGCAGGATGGAGAAATGGCCCCAGTGGTCGTCAGCTGTAGATGAGCCCATGCCCACTCTATTCACAGGCCGTTGACACATATCAGGGGAGCCCTAGTCTCACCCGGACCTTGTACACTTGGCAGCACCCAGTTCTGCCCTGGGAGCCAGTTTCACACCTCTCCTGAGTTCTAAGCAGGGTGCCAACTGATACTCATGAAAGCCATCTTTTATGGCCTTCCTCCTACATCTTATCATTGGGAAACAAAGTAATATTTTTAGGAAAAAATGTTTGGACATGCCTGGTATTTTGGGAACCTAAACACAACCTATTTTAGGTTCATCAGTATTGGAAAGAGAGTTCCCAGCCTCCTTGTGTGGTTTTTCCTGTCCAGCCTTAGCATCATGCTTAGCATATCATACATATTCATTCCTTGGTAGTCATTTATATTTAGCAGCAACTGAGTAGGAAAAAAAAAAGATAAGCAGGAGTTTGGGAGACTTATTTCTTACAAATTTCTTTCCAAATTTAAATGCACCAATAAAAACTTCATGGTAACTGGATAAGTTGAATATGGAGAGTCACTCAGACACCTTCCTCTTAGAACAATTTTTATTAAAATGGCATTTTGTAAAGTGGGATTTTTCTACATAAATATAGCTCTAACATTTATATTCTAAGGGAGTGATTTTTGAAGGACTGTTTTTTTATTCAAATAGTTTTATTTGAAAGCCTGTAGCCCCTGTGGAAGGAGATCAAGCTTGCACACCTCTCTGGTCCCTGGGCATCCTGCTGTGGCCATGGGAGCGTCTGCTCACAGTGGCACAAGGCAAACATCTGAGAACAGTACCCAGGGCGGTAGGGAGGAGGGATGCACTTAGAGGAAACCCATCAAAATCGTACCTTCCAAGGACATTATGTGTTCTTTTTGCAGCTGCAAATGTTAAGAGCCAAATCCAGTGAAACATCTTAATGTTTGTGGATTAAATTCCCCTAGCTTGAAACGTACTTCTGAGTTCTTCCCCAAAAGCCAGGGAATAGGTTTCCCTCAGAGGATATGCAGTATGTCAAAGACCAAAAGTTCAGACTATATAATGCAAAGCCTCTAGGCTCAAGAATGCACAGCCTCCCCTCGCAGACCAGAGTCATGGACCATCCTTCTCTGGAGCTGCTTACTGTGGGAAGATGCATTTGGCTGAGAAGAGCAGGGCCTGTGGCATTCACTTTTAGGGGCTATGGCATCAGGTTCTGACTCTCGTGAGGAAGGGACTCTGTATCCCCAGGCCAGGCTGGTCGCGGCCTACAGTCACCTTTAGCATAAGCTTTCTCTATGGCAGACCAACTTCCATTTGAGGCTTAAACTTCTCAGGGCACTTCGCTTATTCAAGCACTGGTTCCCAGTAACTCTTGCTGATAGAGAAATTCATAATGGAACGTAGCTGTGGGAAAGCCCAAGGCACCAGGCTGATAGGTTGTTCCTTATACCAGCAATGGTATAAATGAAAATTCCAGGCCTATGAGCAGAACCTCGACAAGGGCCCTGATTCCTCCCTACCCTCTGAGGGCTCTGTGGTGATCACTCTCCCTGACCTCTCACAATCAGGAGTCCTGCTTTACCATTCACGGCACAGTAGACATGGTGCTAGGGTGCTAACTCACTCCACATCCGTACCCCCCACTCTCCTTTGCCAGTGGAAGCCCTGTTGTATTCAGGCTCCTCTCTCTCTTCAGGAGAAGATGGTGGTTGTAAAGCAAGCTAGGTCATCCCAATTGACCCCACTGCCCAGCCTTTGGCTGTGCACTGCTTATGGCATGAGAAGTGAGAGGATGTCTGCTAGGGGCTTCTAGAAAAAAAAAAAAGACGCGTGGAGAGTGAGTCTGGTGTGATGCCTGGGGGAGTTCAGGCAGGGCGAGCAGATGCACAGCGGAGGCTAGAACTGAGAGAGCCAGGGAAAGGGATGGAATCTCCCTGGGCTTCTTACATGGGAGGCGGTCACTGATTTTAAGCTAGGATGAAGCTAGTTTTCTTTTACTGCAGCCAGAAGCATCTTAAAGGATACATCTACGTAAGGTCTATATATGATTAGCCCTCATTACTTAACACTGAACACTTTGCAGGCCAAAGTCATTCAAACAAAGTTCCAAGTCTGCTCACTACGGCCTTTCAGTTACTAAAGTGTGCAACGTGGAGTAATCAACTGTAGAGCTGATGTTCCAATTGGAATTTAGGCTTCCTTCAGCCATTTCCAGGCTCTAAACCTGATCATGGTCTGGCCAGCACTTTCATCAAACACTAGCATGAGGACATAAAGTTATAATTATGAAATGCTCAGGTGGTCAAAGCCAAGAAGAATTGCTGATAAACTAAATAACAGATGGAGGATTTGAAAATATGAATAGCATTTACTTGTATATTAAAGAATAATTTGCCATGACCAAAAGGGCTTTATTTATTCCTGAACTATAAAGACATTTTAGCTTTGAGAAATCCATAGATTAATAGAGGGTGACCTTAGGAGATCGCACCCAAACTTCCATGGGATGATTCCAAGAGCGGACACTAGGGCATGGACAACATTCAACATCTACTGCTGATTGTGGAAATCCTGGAGCAGGCCAGCAACACGTCTCCTGAACATGGCAATCCTCTCGGGCCAACAAATGAAGTTGCATAAAATAGAAACACTGGAGACATCGCCTTAAAAAGTAAGACCTGCCAAGAATACCCTATTAAGTAGTACTGTCCTGTGAGTGCAGACAACACAATAACTAAAAAGGAGCATTTTAAGTGCTTAGTACATACAGGCTTACGTGCTTTCTAACCCTTGCAGCTCCATCAAGCAGATATTACTATTTTTCTATTTTACAGGTAACAAAACTGAAGCCTAAAGAACTTTGGTAGTATTTAATTGAGAGTATGAGGCAGATCTCCCCATTACAGATGTGGGACAGAAAGGGCCTACACAGCTACTGGAAAGGATAAAATTGTTATTACATGTGATTATTCTCAGAAAAACTATAGGACTGAAAGATTGTTAGAGTTCATTACAATATACTGAAGCTACTAAACACAGGATAATGATACACATTTATAAATAATGTCCCTATATACTAGCAATACTGATTAGAAAAGATAGTGGGAGAAAAACCCTTTTCAAAAACTAAATAAAAAAATAGGTGGAAATAACTTTAACAGAATTTGTAGGCTCTATATGTTGAAGCTACAATAACTTTAGACATATTGACTAAACGGAGAGAGAGTCTATTTTTTTGCATGGGAAAAGTTAGCGCTATAAGAGCCTTCCCAAATTAATATGTAGATTAAATAAATTACATAAAGATCTCAATGGACTCTTTTGAAACCTGAAGAAGTGATTAAAATCTCATCTAGAGGAATACACTGGGAGGGAAAAAGAAAAACCTACTCATTCATCCGCCAGTATCAGACATTACAATGTGTTTTAAAATACCAATAATCAGCCAGCATGAACTGCAGCTGAGACACAGGGAGCTCTTTGTACTATTCTTGCTACTTTTCTGTATGTGTGAAATTACATCAAAATAATAACTAGTATTATGTCAAAATAAATAAATCAACACCTGAGCCTGTTACGAGACTAATTGGCTATCTCTGCATGCATTCCAACTCCACAGTCCCTGGGAGGGGTGACCACCGGAGCCGGGCGATCTCTTCGAGGGAACTGGGATGTGGAGTGCCCACTCAGAGGCCAGGGGTCCTTTGCTGGCTCAGTGGGAGATAGACAGCATCTTGGGGGGGGGGTTGGGGAATGGAGCTGGAAACAGTGTATTTGAGGAGGCGAGTGGACAGAACAATCACTGGGAGAGAGCATAAAACAGAGGAGTTTCAGCAGATATTCCACCTTCTCCATTCCTACAGAAAACGGAGGCCAACAAGTCTATCCTCATAATCACTGCCAAATCTTGGAAGCACTTAGGTCTCAGTGGAAACAAACAAACCCTCAGTAAGATGAATTCAAGGGAAGGGTGGGTGAATGGGTAGACAGACTTGTAAGATGGATTGACATGGGAATAAACCTCCCTTGATGGCAAGGAAGAGTTGTGAACTTTCTACTGTGACCCTGCAAAGCTCCAAAACTTTCCTTCAAAATCATCCTTCAAAATTTCCATCAAAATCAAAATTTCCTTCAAATTCAAAAATTTGCAAGTGACAAAAACCTGTTTGCCCAGGCATGCCATCCCGTCATGCAAACCTGACTGCACCAGCCTCTCACCCACCTAATGTGGATCAAGTCCACACACAAGACACTCTGAGGGTGTCCTGCAGTGTGTGCCTCACGGTCCTTCAGAAGGAATGCTCAGGTTAACCAGCCGATGAAAACAGGTAAGTACACTCTGGGAAGCAAGGGAGGCAGAAGCCCCGCCAACACACAGGAAGGCCTTGGCAACGGCAGTGCCCCAACTCCCCAGGGCCACCAGTTTTCTGCCAGGCTGACAAATGGCCACCTCTCTGCCTCCCTGATGCTCCCACCCAGCTGTTACCCAACTCACCTGTCCACTCTTCTCTCTCGCTAGGTAACTCTTTCATCTGTATCATCTCACTGCCTGTTACTTCTATCCATCCTGCATGCCATCGGCTCAAAAAAGACTGTCCTCCTGGGCCCCACTCCTAGACTGGGCCGCCCCATCCCCCACCACCATCTCCCTATTTGCTGCCTGTGGGTTTAGTCAGCTGTGCTGGTGCACAAGGTCCCAGAGCTCCACCAAGGCAACATCCCTGCACAAAGCCCCTGCCAATACCACTCCTTTTGTGGTGACCAAGGGCACGGCATAGCTGCTCTCTCTAGAGGGCCACCTCTAACACTTGCAAATGCCTTCTCTCAAATGGTTTTGGGACAACCAACAACCAACTCAAAACTTCACTTCTGCAATCGTTTCTCCAGACAATTCCTCCTGATGTCTAGGCTGCCTGGGAGGAGAGCCACATGCACCTGTTCACTTCAACTTTCTATGTCAAAATATGATCCAGAATGTTTAGCGTGATGGGTATTAAGGAGGGCACATATTGCATGGTGCACTGGCTATTATACACAAATAATGAATCATGGAACACTACATCAAAAACTAAGGATATACTGTATGGTGACTAACATAACATAATGAAAATATTATAAAAAAACAAATAGAAACATTTTAAATGACAAAGAGTTATTATTTTAGAATGAATATTTTTAAAAGAAAGTTGAACCTGAGGGATCAGACTTGTTCTGTTATTCTAACTACAAACCGATACTGGCTCCGAGGGAGAAAACATTCTAACCAGAGCTGCTTGCAGTAAAGCAGGTTGCCCGTTGCTGGTATTAATCAAGAAGAGGCAGGATATCCTTCTGTCCATGATGCCAGCTAAAATAATCCCATGTAATGATTGCAACCTGTTTTCAATCCTTTACATCAATACAAATTTGAATTTTCACTTCAGACGGTAAGCCTTGTTAGAAATCCTTCCATCTCTGAGTCTATACACTCTGGCACATCTGCCCTCTTACTCCCAAATTTAATCTGTCTATTCTCAAGTGAACTTTACATGTCAACTTTGATTAAAAATACCACTTTGGGGACTTTAGGTTGAATATAGTGAATGTTTTAAACACACACATTTGGGCACCTGGGTGGCTCAGTCGGGGGTAAGCGTCTTCTGCTCAGGTCATGATCCTGGAGTTCTAGGATCAAGCCCAGCATTGACTCCCTGCTCAGCGGGGAAACTGCTCTTCCCTCGCCCTGCCGCTCCCCCCCGCCACCTTGTGCTCTCTCTCACTCACTCTCTCTCAAATAAATTAAATCTTTTATAAATAAACGCACACACACACACACACACACAATTTATCTCTGCTTCTTCTCCAACCCCACACAAAAGGCTACAAGGGATTAAAAAAGGAATAAACAACAACAAAAAATCAAAAGGAATAAACCCACAAAGACAGAGACAATGAAAGAGATCATAGCCAACGTTATCATGAAAATTTCAGAAGCTGGACAAACGGTAACTAACTTCAGCTGTCTGTTTTTCTACCCACTAACAGCCTGCAAAGGGGTAGATGAGAGTTGGTGATAACAACCAGCCACTCAGCACTCCAGAACACACCCTCTTCCCGAATCTTGGCAATTGGAAGCAATGGGCTTCCTGAACGTGGTAGTGCTGGAGTTAAAATTCTAGATGTACATAGAAGGGTCGGAGCCCAGACCCCTTCTGTGAATGTTGTTATTGTTGGGTTAAATCCATTTTCTTGCTATTTACTTTCTATGTCCCCTCCTTATTCCTCCTCTCCTGCCATCTTTTGGGTTAATCAAGTACTTTGAGTATTTCAGGGGTCCTTAGATATACCTCTTAGCTTATTATTTCAGCAGTTGTTCTAGGGAATTATCTGTGGATCCTTAATTCATCATAGTCTGTATTCATGTTATACCACCTCATGCATAATGTAAGAATCTTAGAAGAGTGTTGTTCCATTTCCACCCCTCAACCTTTGTGCTATTCTTGCAAATATATTTTTTCTACCTGTTATCCAGTAATCTTTGTACATTGGTTCTTTCAACCAAGTTCCTTGATACTTTCTTTCTTCCTTTGGGAGGGAAGAAAGACTATGACATAGATGGTTACTGGAAGGTAAAGCATCTAGAACCAGTATTCCTCAGTCATAAAAGTGGTTATCCCACTTTTATTCTGTTTTTGGAAGAGTAGTCAACATTCTCTTCTAAAAACTGAAAGAGAATGTGAACAAATGAAATAATATTTTTTGTAGCTCATTCGTCTGACTTTTCCATTGGGACCTTGTTCGGAAAGTTAAAGGAGCCACATCTCTTCACCAGAACAGAACATTTTGTACAGCAAAACAAGGAGAAATTTGAAACTAAAAAGTGATTTCATCATAAGGTTCAGATTTGGAAAATAAATTTGACACCTACTAACATTGAGTGGTTTCAAAATTTAGTCTCAAATATTCTCTATTTTCAAAGGCAAAGAATGAGAACAGAGAACCTTTTAAGTAATTATCAAATAAATCAAAAGCATCAAAACTTGGCTCTGAGCTTTCCAAGATTTGACAGCTAGAGGCTACAAAATTATTTAAATTTTAATTATATGAAAATTAACCTCAATTACTCTGCTTTGGCTAAATAGGAAGGAAACAAGGTTTTTTTAATTGGATATATTCTATCAATCTGATACTTGTGACTGGCCTGGGGCAATGTGTGGGACCAGGCTTTACCTGTCAATGGGAAGGTCTTTCCCAAATTTTAAAATATAAGGGTCAATAAGATCCCCACAAGAGGAGTTTTCCAGAAGAGCAAGATATTATTCATTCTCCCTTTAATGTGAATGTATATGTACTTCTCACGATCTGAAAATCACGTTTTTTTTTTTAATTACTGTGCATACCTACTCAGGTTAATTTTATTATAAATTATTAATGCATGATAGTTTAGAAATTGGTTTATTGAGTTTTCTCTCAAACTTTGTAGAACCTATTGTGCCCTCAATAAGAAATTCAATAATACCTGAATTCTATATGAATTTTTTTCTAATATATTTCAGTTTTTAGTGAAATTATTTTTCACAAATTGAGAACAGACTGATTGCCAATGAAACAAAGGACTTTTAAAAATACATAAAAATAAGTAGAGAAACTGATGAAATTATTCAATCCTGTAGTTGATGACATTGTGTAAATTTTGTTTATTTAGATGGATTAACAAATTTTTGTAATCACTGTGCTCTTTGTTTAGGCTATTTTTAAAGATGTTTAAAAATACTTAACAAAATTCGTTCTACTAAATGTATGCCTGATTAGATTTATAAGCATTAACTACTATCTGTCAAATTTATAAGCCTACTCTGTCAGGTGTTTGCAGTTTAGTTGAACATACAACTGGGTATTAAAATTTTAGGCAGATTTAGCCATTGAATATGAAAAGCATTAAGCAAAGAAAAATTTATTGTTTTTATAATTCTTAGAAATAAGTTCTATAAGCTGAAAGAAAAGATTTGAAGGAGAAAAAGGTACCTAGAGATAATTTTAATATACGGGATAATAATTAAAATATGAGGACATGGGAGTATTTCTTCCCATGTCCAAAAGCATTTCTTGGGAATTAAAGCATTAGCAATTTCCATCAGAATGACTGTCATTGAATCTACTTTAGAATTAATGCAAAAATCAGAATGTATGACATCAAACAATGTGCTCTAGGAAATTCAGAAAACTGCACAATCTCATTGCCAGAACTTCTGGAAACTAAATGTCTTAAAAAAATCTAATAACCTTAAAGACCATTACATTAACATGAAAACTGATCCTCTGCTAATGCAGAATCTGTAATTACCACAGAGACAAGTTCTGTCTCCTGTTTTCCCATGTTTGGGGAAGTAAAAATATTTACATCTAAGCAATTTAAAAAACTTTCAGTCAAGAAAAAATTGGTTTGGGGCTCCTGGGTGGCTCAGTTGGTTAAGCATCTGCCTTTGGCTCAGGTCATGATCTCAGGGTCCTGGGACTGAGCTCCAGCATCGGGCTCCTTGTTCAGCGGGGAGTCTGCTTCTTCCTCTCCCACTGCCTGCTGCTCCCCCCTGTGCTTGTGCTCTCTTTCCCTCTGTCAAATAAATGAATAAAATCAAAGGAGGGAGGAAGGGAGAGAAGGAGGAAAGAAAAACTGGTTTGACCAAACTACCTATTTTCTTGGCAAATATGAAGGCAACTCTTTAAGAAAAATCATTCAGTCACATGAAATCACTAACCAAGAAAAACATCCATTATCTTAACTAACTTTTCCCATAGGATCTCTATGCTGAAAATAAAATAATATTCAATCGTTGAACACTACATCAAAAACTAATGATGTACTATATGTTGGCTACCTGAACATAATATAATAATAATAATAAGAAGAAGAAGAAGAAGAATAAAAGAATAAACATAAATAAATTAATTAATTAATTAATGACAAAAGGTGCAGATTTGGGGGCGGGGGGAGGCGGGAATGGGTATGCCACGCATGCCCTGCTGAAGGCCTGTAGTTCCAGAGTAAAGAGGGAAGGGGACAGAAATAAATATCTATTGCCAATATTGAAACCAAAAAGTATTAAAAGAAAATAGACTTGTACCAAAATCCAAGAATGAAAAGTACAGGAAATCAATGAAATAAAATAATGTAAAGCTAAAATTCTTTACTGAGCTCCACAGGCAAATCTTTTGGGCCACGGCATTACATTAAAAATTTATTTAAAATGTTAAAGTTCTTTAAATATTAGCAGAGGATTGCTGCAATGTGTATGTGTGCAAGGATGGATGGGAGGATGGATAGGCAGATGGATGGGCATAGATACATAGACTTTCAAAACATTCACTTACCATTCACTGCTTTGCAACAATTCTCCCAATTTGGCTAGGAAAACAGATGATCTTTGTTAAAGTTCGCATTGTCCACAATAGCTAAATTGTGGAAGAAGCCGAGATGCCCTTCAACAGATGACTGGATTAAGAAGATGTGGGGTCCATATATACAATGGAATATTACTCAGCCATAAAAAAGAACGATTTCACAACACTTGAGCAACATGGACAGGACTGGAGGAGATAATGGTAAGTGAAATAAGTCAAGCAGAGAAAGATAATTATCATATGGTTTCACTCATTTATGGGACATAAGAAGTAGGAAGATCAGTAGGAGAAGAAAGGGAAGAAGAAAAGGGGGGGGTAAACAGAAGGGGGAATGAAGCATGAGAGACTATGGACTCTGGGAAACAAACTGAGGGCTTTGGAGGGGAGGGGGGTGGGGGAATGGGATAGGCTGGTGATGGGTAGTAAGGAGGGCACATATTGCATGGTGCACTGGGTGTTACACGCAAATAATGAATCATGGAACTTTACATCAAAATCTAGGGATGTACTGTATGGTGACTAACATAATATAATAAAAAATTATTATAAAAAATAAAGTTCGAGTAAGGAACAAATAAAGAGCAAGACCTTTTTGAAGTGAGAATCCTTTAATAACTATACTCATTTCCAGAGAACAATAAATACAGAAATCACAAGCAGTATATGTAACAGTAATCTTTTCCTTAGCAACAGAAAGCACTTACTTTTATACAACTTAATGGGAAAACACGTTTAACGAAAATCAGCATTGGGAAAAGCGACACAACAGAAGAAAATTGCAAGTAAAATGAAAAATTTTTTGTTCCTGACCCTAACTACTGAGATTCATACTCCAGGTACTCCGTCCCAGGGAAGACGGGAAGGCTGGAGATTCTGAGGTTGGAGAGCACGTTCAGCTTCGGGCAGCAGCAGTCTGGGGCTGCTCAGATTGGAGCTGTTTACCAAGATATTCCCTAGAACAGCAGGAATAAAATAGCAAGGTATATTAGAATTTAAACAACAAAGATTCTCTTTCAAAATCAAAGCACGATATACCATGTCATCTACACTTACTTTAACATCTAAAAATTAGTAAAACAGCTCCAGAAAACTAATCTTTTCAAAATCTGAAAAGTGCCTGTTCTGTATGAATTTTAAACGCTCTCTTTACCATACGTAAGTCATTACATACACACACAGTGATTCAGCATACAATTACAAGGCAGTGTCTACCTCCCTGTCTGGGCACAAGTCATGTTTACTGCTGTGCCACTTCTGCAATCTAAGAAGTTCAAAACCAACTGAAGTACGATTCCAAGTAAGTGGACTGATGCACAAAAAACACATTTCCTGATACTAGCGAATATTAAGTAGCTATATCTCGGGATGAAAATAAATCACTGAAAATACTATCACGATTTACATGTCACAGAGCTTCTTGTTAATGAGCACTTTATCTGCACCAACATAGTCTAAAACCTTCACAAAGATTGTCCTACTGAATCCACAAACAATCCCAAGAGCAGAGTAGTATTCTCACTGTACAGGTGGGGCAGCTGGGGCTTAGAGCTGTGGTTTCCAAACTACTTAGAGCACATTCTCCTTTAGGAAATGAACACCCGGGGCGCCTGGGTGGCACAGCGGTTAAGCGTCTGCCTTCGGCTCAGGGCGTGATCCTGGCGTTATGGGATCGAGCCCCACATCAGGCTCCTCTGCTATGAGCCTGCTTCTTCCTCTCCCACTCCCCTTGCTTGTGTTCCCTCTCTCGCTGGCTGTCTCTATCTCTGTCAAATAAATAAATAAAATTAAAAAAAAAAAAAAGAAATGAACACCCACCCAGAGCATGTATATACTTAGCTCTAAATGACATACAGGTTTCACTGTTAATTCCAGGGGGAAAAAAAATAATCTCTTTCTTATTTTTCTGTGAATGACTTGACCAGACTTTTGTTTCTGAACAAAAGAACTTCAAAGAGATTCTGTAAAGAACATTTTTAAAAATCCCTGCTGGGGCGCCTGGGTGGCACAGCAGTTAAGCGCCTGCCTTCGGCTCAGGGCATGATCCTGGCGTTCCAGGATCGAGCCCCACATCAGGCTCCTCTGCTATGAGCCTGCTTCTTCCTCTCCCACTCCCCCTGCTTGTTTTCCCTCTCTCACTGGCTGTCTCTATCTCTGTCAAATAAATAAATAAAATCTTAAAAAAAAAAATCCCTGCTATGCAAAGGAAAGAGCATGAGTTTTGGATAGAGACCTGGATTTACATTCCGGCTGCACTCCCTTCATGGACATGCTGCTTCCAGAGGCTGTGGGATAAGGGTACCTGCCGGGGACAAGCAGCGGGCACACGGGGGCCCAGTGTCATCTCCTCTCCTCATCAGCTGACATCCAACCTCTCCTTGTCTAAGCACCTCCAGGAGATGACCTGTGGGCCACCAGCATCTACTGGTAATGTGACCCCACCTTTCTCCACAGAAGTCCAGAGAAAGGGGAGAGAGGTGGTCCAAGGATTTTACCGTGCTGCTCTACCTCCACTATCATGGCCTTAGTCCAAAGCTCTCAAAGATATGAAGCAACACTGAGAAAAGGAAGAAGCATTCGGAATAGGAACCAGATGGAGTTCTGTGGACTAGGGTCAGTGAAGGGTCAGGGACTCCCAGAAGTCTCACAAAGGTAAACTAAGACTGAAAATACTATGGGACTGACTGAAACCTCCTATAGCATGAAATGATTTATGTGGTTTTTTTACCCTTACACTAAAGTTCTTATCACTGACTTATTCATTATGGGTGTCATATTAAAGCACATAATATATATTTTTGTGTCAACTAGGAGCTATCCTAACATAATCTGGACAATGGATGGGGATCTTATTTTCAACCAACAGTAAGGAATTAGTTCTAACTCATGCAAAGGCATAAAGGGAAACCATCTATAAATTTTATTAGGAAAAAAATAAGAGTTTATGGTCACTATAAATGCCACCACTCTGGGGAGGCCTGCAACTAGGGAATATGTGTGACTGCGTAAGTTTGATATGTTGTCTTGTGGTGGTGGTGTTTTTGTTGTTGTTGGGGGAGGGAGAGATGAGTGGTAGAGTATAACATTTACTACAAAATTTCCAGATCATATCTATATATCTATATCTATCTATCTATCTATCTATCTATCTATCTATCTATAGTTTTTTCCTATATATAAGAAGTTAAGCTTGAAAGTAGACACGCTTCATTGCAAGAGGGCCTTCGTTAGACTGTTTAATGTAAAGGATCAGCAGAATATGCCACCCCAAAATATGCCACTTTGGTGTACTATTTCCAGCTGTAGATACTTGAAAATAGCCAAGTGCAGAGAGAGGCTTTCTCTGAACTCCCCTTATCTACCTAAAGACAGGTCCTCCAAAAGGAACTCAATTGTTATAAAGTCCCTTCCCTGGGAGTTTCATCAACCAGGGAGGACTGGCTCTAATCACAAGAGAACAGTCTTGAAGTCCACATCACACCCAGACAGACTAGACTGACCATGTCACAATCTCTTATCTCCCACCTATTCTTCTATGGGCCCATCCATCGTTCCTAAAAATCACTGACTCTCTGTAAGAGGCCTACATCCCCACTCCTTTTCCCTATTAAGATGGAATTTAATCCTAAATTCTAAAGGTACATCTTTAAGTTCCCCATTTTTCCCCTGGGTATCTCCCATGTGTACATGAGGTATACATGTTAATCAAGATTTTTTTCATGTTAATCTGTCATTTATCACAGGGCCTCATCTAAGACTCAGAAGGGTAGAAGGGAAATTATTTTTCCTCCCCTCTGAGAGTGATTTCTTAGAAAACATTTAAAAAGTGTACCTAAAGACACCATGTCACCCTTCAATTATAATAAGCTGTGGTTCTTTCAATATAGGACCGATGTGAAGGACAACGTTCTAAATATAAGTTTCCAAGACAAATCACAAGAGAACAGAGGCAAGCCTTCCAGAGCTCAGTGCTCTGAACTGCCAAGCCATGGAAAAGGGTCTGGCTGGATCTGGTCACACACAAAGGCTCCCATCTGCTCCACCTCTTACAGAGACATGAAGGGTGGTTCACTTTCCATACCAGATTTAACTGATATTTAGGGAATGAGACTTGATACTTGGGAGGTGAAAAAGATGAGTGATTTCTTCACAAAAAAGATATCATTGAAATAAGGGTCAAAGTAGGAGGAATATTAAAAGAACAAAGATGAGCTGCTCTGGCAGAGAATTTAAAAACATGTCCAATCATGGCTTCCCGTCCACTGGTTTTCTGCTCCTTTGTTTTTCCTGGTCAAAGGTCTTTATTATGGATGACACGCTCTACTACACTCTCATTTTTTCCTACATACAATGTGGCCCTGAGGCATCCACTTCTTCACAACCTTAGTGCCTGGAATGCAGAAAACACAGGACTTCCTTTGTGTCTGCTAAATAGGGTTTACGTAATTTAAGACTCAGACAAAGGACAAGAACATACATAAGGGGTTCAACTAAGAATGTGTACATCAAAAGCCCCAGATGGAACTTTGTGAGCCTACCTTGTAGGTCACAAAATGCCAAAAGTCTAATAGGAGAAGAGCCCAAATAGGACCCATGGAAAGAAGAATCAAATCTCCTCCTCAGGCTTTCCTGAAATTACTATGTTTGCAATGGCATATGAGTTATTAAAATATCAGAGAGAGCTGACCTGAGGCCCAACTGAAAAAGATACTAACTGCAGAAAAAGGACCTAGCCTACACAAAGCTTTGGCAAACATCTACTCCTTTGAACTTGGCTTATAAAATGTTATAGTCTGTTTCCTTCCTGTCAAATGGCAACGTGTAGTCAATTAAAGTATTCCCAAGATTCACCCAAGCCTGCCTCTGAATTCCCTGTGAGCCCCAGCCATAGGGAAGTCCTGGCACCAAGTGCCTGGGGCCGGGAATACAAGACGGTTGCCACATTCCACACATTATTACAAGGCATCGTGGAAACTTGCTTGTAGGTATTCCCACAAGTTATCCTCCTACATTTACAGCATCCGTGTGAGAAGTGATATCTCCATTTACAGCAGATCAAATGGAGCCTCAGAAAACTTCCAATAACATGCTCAAGGACAAGTGAGCAAATGGCCTGGCCAGGGCTCAGATCCTCTTCTCTTTAATACTGTGAAGCTGCCTGGCCAAGAGCCCAAAAAGGTGTGAAAAGCAGCCACTGATCCTAATTTTATACATTAGAAAATAATAAAAGGGTATGTATGAATAATTTCTTCAGGTTAAGGTAACATTACAGTCAGGCAAAAGGTAAAATAATTATGGATTTTACTTCAAGGGATTATAATGTATCCATGACGAAGGACTCAAGAAGAGTTATTTTAAGTGAACTAACCTAAGTATTGAGTCGGTCTTTCTCTCTGTGCCTGAAGATCAATACAAGAATAAAATTCAACTTATAATTTGCTCAGAAAGTGACCAATTTGTACCAGAAATCCACAGGAGTTTGACACTAAATCTTTACTTCTACTAAAAAGCAAAATTTGAGAAGTATAATATTTTCTCCTCTCTAACTTCATCCAGAATTTAAATCATTTGGGATTCTAAATCTCTGAAACTGAAAAAAGAAACGGTCTACAGACCGACTCCCTTTTAAAAAAATCGAAGCACAAAATAGCTCACAAAAGAGACCATGTTGCATGCTGAGAAAACACTGACATCTGATTAAGATCTGGTTAAGCATCTGACTCTAGGTTTCGGCTCAGGTCATAATCTCAGGGTTGTGGGGTTGAGCCCTGGGTGAGGCTCCATGCTCAGCAGGGAGTCTGCTTGAGACTCTCTCCCTCTGCCCCTCCTCCCATGGGTGCACACACAGGCACACTCTAAAATAAATAAAAACAAATCTTAAAAAAAAAAAAAAAAGAGGGGCACCTGGGTGGCTCAGTTAAGTGTCCAACTCGATTTCGGCTCAGGTCATGATCTTGTGATATTGAGCCAATGTGGGGCTCCATGCTCAGTGGGCGTCTGCTTCAGGCTCTCTCTCCCTCTCCCTCTTGCACCTCCCCCACTCATGCTTGCTCACATGGGCACTCTCTCTGTCTCTCTCTAAAATACATAAAATCTTTAAAAAAAAAAAAAGTACCTACTTTATTCCCTTGTCAATGGCCATAAAAGATCTATACTTTGGCACCAACCATAATACTGAAAAACTGCTTTCTAGTTCCTGAGAGAGCTATGTAGAGCTTGAAAGAGGCAGTCTGAAGATAACATTAGCTATCTAGGTTCCAAGCTGTTAGCAGCTAGTGCACCAGAAGTGTTTACTTGGCGTATATTAACTCTTAGAAGAGAAAGGCCTTCATCATATTACAATTAAGTGTCAAACCTTTACTATACTTAGGGCTGTTTAAGTATATTTTTATTCTTCCTTTAAAACTGCAGTTGAAAAAAAAAAGAAAAAAAACCCGTAGTTGACTATGATATCATTCAACATGCTTGACTTATATAATATAAACACATGGTGACGTCGCCTATATAATTTAGTGCCAGGAAAAAAGTGAATTTTCTCCTGACAAACATATTAATCTATGAAAACTACAATCTCCCTTATTTATTTTTCCTTGGTTGCCAAAAAGCTCAGTAGAAATTCCATGGTTACTATCATTTTTGTATTATTTTCTTTAGTCTCCTTTTGATGTGTAAATTTTCATAACTAAAATTATGAAGGACCTACAATTCTATATCCCACATCTTTCTGTGAGTTTATTATAATAATTATTAAAACTACAACTGAGTCATAATTGTATTTCTCTTAATCTTTGCCTATCCTGTTGGAAAACAAATGGATATAATATAAATAAAAAACAAAATACCCTTCTCTGCATGTATGAAAACAATTTCTTTTAAAATATGAACTTTATATTGGCTTACAACACAGATTTCTATTAGGTAAAAAGCAAATAAAATTTAGATATTTTGTACAGGCCTGGTTTTTATAATGCTAGTTCACTATAGTTATAAGTTAGGTTATTCCTCCAGCTTTTATCATATTTTCAGTACCATACACAAAGCAAATTTTGTTTTTACAAACTGATTTTCCTACCTAACTACCGAACTATGTAAAAATCACAGGGCCCTCTCCCATCTGCATCTGATTTACATAGTTAAGAGACATAGTTAAATTCCAAATGTAAGGACATAGAGTCAAACTGTTTCCACAATACTTTAAAAATCTCAACCTAGGAATAGTGACCACCACGAGGTGTACCATTTCCTAGGGCCTGCTATTTACTTAGCACTGCACTAACAGCTTGATGTACGTTACTCTCCACCATCATACTCATAAAAGCTACAAATGAGCCCCGTTTTTATACATAAGGAACTGGAGTTTAGCAATGAAAATGACATGTTGTAATGTTAGAATAACTAGTTAGTGGCAGGAGGGTATTTGTACCCAAGTCTGTCTGATAAAACTTAGTCTTAATCACTATATAATATTTCCAATTCTACCTCCCACTGGCTGAGGACATATTATTGTGTAGATGTGAGAGTAAAGAGCTTAAGAACATCACAACATGAGTCCTCAATTTATTTCCCAAATACATTTTCATAACCACCAGCTATTTCATTTCCTAACAGCATCTAAATTCAAAGATTAATAGATTAGCAGTATCTCTAAAGAGGTCAGTGATTCTAAAAGTAGAATCTATTTATGTGAATTCTGGCCCTACGAAACAAACATGAACATTTTAAAAATCAATTGCATTAGAGTCTATTATAAAAGCAATTTAGGCAAAGTTTGCAATCACAAAATTATTTTTCACACAGGAATTCCAACAATCAAATCATTTTAAACTAGCTATAAAATCTAAATATCCAGAGTTTCTTTAGCTCTAGCTTATTTTCAAGAATAGTCCCTCTTTACCTATTACCACCAGCTTTATCATTAGATCAGCACTGTCTTTCATACTTTATCATTTTTCCAACCTACGGCCATGATATGCAATGCACTGAGCCACTCAAAGCATCAAAGTTGGCAGCAGACACTCCTTTTCCTTATCCTTTTTTTTTTTTAAGACTTGTTTTAATAGAGCAGTTTTAGGTCACAACAAAATTGAGAGGAAGGGACAGAGATTTCCCATATACACCCAGCCCCTAACTCATGCACAGCCTCCCCCACTATCAACATCCCACATCACATCTTTTTTTTTTTTTTAACCAAGGATGAACCTGCATTGACACATTATTATCATCCAAAGTCCACAGTTTACCACAGGGTCCATTCTTGCTGCTATCCATTTTATGCCCTTGGATGAATGTGTAATGACATATATCATCATAATATCGAACAGTACTTTACTGCCTCAAAACCCTCTGTACTCTAGCTATTCATCCCTTCCTCCTTCCCCACACAATTGATCTTTTTATAGTCTCCACAGCTTTGCCTTTTTTAGATGTCATATGGTTGATTTATACAGCATGTAGCCTTTTCAAATTGGCTTCTTCCACTTAGTAATATGCAGTTCAGGTTCCCTTACGCCTTTTCGTGGCTTGATAGTTCATTTCTTTTTCATGCTGAATAATATTCCATTGTCTGGATGTACCAAAGCTTGTTTATGCACTCACCTACTGAAGGACAGCTGGGTAGCGTCCAAATTTTGGCAATTATGAATATAGCTGCTATAAACATCCCTGTGCAGTTTTTGGTGTGGATCTAAGTTTTCAACCCCTATGGGTAAATACCAAGATGCATAACTGCTGGATCGTATGATAAGGATGTATTTAGTTTGATTAAAAAAAACACCAAATAGTCTTCCAAAGTGGCTGTACTATTTTGCATTCCTACCAGCAATAAATGAGAGTTCCTGTTACTGCACACCCTGGCCAAGATTTGATGTCAGTGTTCCAGATTTTGGCTAATCTAATAGGTGTGCAGTGGTATCTCATTTTTGTTTTAGTTTGCATTTCCCTGATGACATACGACGTGCAGCATCTTTTCATATATTTATTTACCATCAGTGTATCTTCTTTGGTGAGGTGTTTGGTAAGGTCTTTGGCTCATTTCTTACTGAGGCTGTTTTCTTATTGCTGAGTTTTAAGAGTTCTTTATATATTACAGATAACAGTCCTTTATAAAATGTGTCTTTTGCAAATATTTCCCCCAATATGTAGCTTGTCTTCTAATTCTCTTGACATTATTTTTCACAGGAGTTTTTAATTTTCATGAAGCCCAACTTCTCAATTATTTATTTCACAGGTCATGCATGCCTTTAGCATTGTATCTAAAAAGGTATCACCATACCCAAGGTCATCTAGGCTTTCTTCCATATCATGTTCAAGGACTTTTACAGTTTTGCATTCTATATTTAGGTCTATGATCCTTTTTCAGTTAATTTTTGTGTAGGGTGTAAGGTCTATGCAGATTTATTTTTATATGTGGACGTCCAATTGTTCCAGTACCATATGTTGAAGAGACTATCTTTGCTCTACTGTATTGCTTTGCTTCTTTGTCAAAGATCAGTTAACTATACTGGTAGGGGTCTATTTCTAGGTTCTCTATTCTGTTCCATTGCCCTATTTGCCTGTTCTTTTTTGTTGTTGTTGTTGTTATGTTAGTCACCATACAGTATACTTGCCTGTTCTTTCACCAAAACCACACCGTCTTAAGTACTACAGGTTTACAGTAAGTCTTTAAGTCAAGTAATGTCAATCCTCTTAACTTTGTCCTTCTCCTTCAATACTATGTTGGCTACTTGGGTGTTTTGCTTTGCATATTAACTTTGGTATCAGTTTGTTGATATATAACTTGCTAGGGTTTTTAATTGGAATTGCATTGACTCTATAGATCAAGTTGAGAAGAACTAACATCTTCATAACACTGCATCTTCCTGTTCATGAACATGGGATCCCTCTCCATTTATTTAGTTCTTTGATTTCATTCATAGAGTTTACTAGTTTGTTTCATATAGATCTTATATATATTTTGTTAGATTTGTACCTAAGCATTTCATTTTGGGGGCTAAATGGCTTTGTTTTTAAATTCAAATTCCACTTTTTCATTGCTTGTATATAGGAAGGCGATTTACTTCTGTGTATTAACTTTGAACCCTGCAATCTTGTTGTAATCACTTATTAGTTCCAGCAAAGTTCTTATGTCAAATCTTTAGGATTTCCTACATAGACAATCACGTCATCTTTAAACAAAGATAGTTTTATGTCTCTCTTCCCATCTGTATACCTTTCATTTCCTTTTCTTGTTTATTGCATTAAGCAAGAACTTCAAGTTTGATGTCAAAAAAGGAGTCACATGTGAGAGGGATATCCTTCTTTGTTCATGATCTTAGTGGGAAAGCTTCCAGTTTCTCAATATTAAGTAAGATGTTAGCTATAGGTTTTTTTTTTTTAAGATTTTATTTATTCCTTTGAGAGAGAGAAAGAGCACAAGCAGGTGGAGAGGCAGAGGGAGAGGAAGAAGCAGACTCCCTGCTGAGCTGGGAGCCCCACATGGGGCTCGATCCCAGAACCTGGAGATCGTGACTTGAGCCAAAGGGGGAGGCTTAGCCATCTGAGCCACCCAGGCGTCCCTATAGGGTTTTGTTTTTGTTTTTTTTGTTTTTTTTTAGTAGATATTCTTAGTAAGTTGAGAAAGTTCATCTCTATTCCTAGTCTACTGAGAGTTTTTATCATGAATGGGTGGTGGATTTTGGTGAATGCTTTTTCTGCATCTATTGATAAGATTATGTGATTTTTCTTTTTTAGTTTGTTGATGTGATGGATTACATTAATTGATTTTTGAATGCTGAACCTACCTTACATATCTGGGATAAATCTCATTGATTGTGGTACAGAATTCTTTTTACACAAATTGTTGGATTCAATTTTTGTTGAGGATTTTTTTGCATCTATTTTCAAGAAAGATATTGGTCTATAGTTTTCATGTAATGTCTTTGTCTTTGGTTTTGGTAATTATGGGTAATGCTGGCCTCACAGAATAAGTTATGAAATATTTGCTCTACTCTATCCTCTGAAAGAGACTGGAGAACTGGCCTAATTTCTTCCTTAAATGTCTGGTAGAATTCAACAGTAAAGCCATCTGGGCCTGGCGCTTTCTTGTTTTGGAAGATTATTAGTTGTTGATTCAATTTCTTTAATAAAGGCCTATTCAGATCATCTGTTTCTTCTTCTGTGAGTTTTGACAGATTGTGTCTTTCAAAGAATTTGAAATTTCATCTAGGTTATCAAATTTGTGTGCATAGGATTATTCACAGTATTCATTTATTATCCTTTTAATTTCCATAAGATCTGTTGTAATGTCCCCTCTTTTGTCTCTGATATTGATTTATGCCTTTTTTTTCCCCCTTAGATAGCCTGGCTGGAGGCTTATCAATATTATTGCATTTTTTTCAAAGAACCAGCTTTTGGTTTCACTGGTTTTTTTCTATTTTCTGTTTTCAGTTTCCTTGATTTATTCTAATTTCTTTTCTTCTACTTATTCTGGATTTAATTTTCTTTTCTTTTTCTCATTTCCTAAGATGGAAACTTAAATTATTGAGTTTTCTTCTTTTCTAATATATGCATTCAATGCCATAAGTTTCCTTCTAAGCACTGCTTTCACTGTATCCCACAAATTTGGTCAGTAATAGTTTCATTTTCATTTAGTTGACAGTATTTTTTAATTTCTCTTGTGATTTCTTCTTTGACCCATACATTACTTTAGAAGTATATTGTTTAATAGCCATATATCTGGGAATTTTCCAGTTATCTTTCTTTTATTGATTTCTAGTTTAACTCCATTGTAGTCTGAAAACAGACACTGAGTGATTTTAAATTTGTTGAGGTGGGTTTTACAACCCAGAATGTGGTCCTGCAGAATGTTCCATGAGTTTGAGAAATGTATATTCTGTTGTTGGTGGTTGAAGTAGTTTATAGATATCCATTATATCCAGTTGACTGACAGTGTTGTTGAGTTTAACTATGACCTTACTGATTTTCCGCCTGCTGGATCTGTCCATTTCTGAGAGAGGGATGTTGAAGTCTCCAACTATAAATGTAAATTCATCTATTTTTCCTTATAGCTCTATCAGTTTTTTGTCTCGCATAGTTTGATGCTGTTGTCCGGTATATACATGTTAACAATTACAATATCTTCTTGGAGAACTGACTCCTTTATATTATGTAAAGCCCTCCTGTATCCCTGATAAATCTTCCTTAATTTGAAATCTGCTTTGTCTGAAATAAATACCCCTACTTCTGCCTTCTTTTGATTACTGTTAGCGTGGCACTCCATCTATTTACTTTTGATCTATATTTGTCTTTCTATTTAAAGTGGATTTCTTGTAGACAATATATAGTTGGGTCATATTTTTTAATCCACTCACAATCTCTTTCAACTGGCACAGTTAGACCATTGACATTCAAAGTGACCACTGAGATAGCTGGATTAATATCTACCATATTTATTACTGCTTTCTATTTGTTGCTCTTGGTTTTTTGCTCCTAGTTTTGTCTTCCACTCTTTTTTTTTTTTTTTTGCCTTTTGTGGTTTTAACTGAGCATTTTGTATGATTCCACTTTCTCTCCTTTCTTAGCATATCAGTTATACTTTTTTTTACTTTTTTTAATGGCTATCGTAGAGTTTGCAATATACATTTACAATTAATCTACATCCACTTTTAAATAAAACTATACCACCTCATGGGTAATGTGAGAACACTGCTGTCATCAATTTCACTTATGTATAAGGGTACATAAATATATACACACACAAGCATACAGAATCAAATATAGTGTTGCTATTAGTATTGTGAACAAACTGCTGTTACATTAATTAAGAAGAAAAGTTTTTATTTTACCTTCAGTTATTCCTTCTTTGATGTTCTTCCTTTCTCTATGTAGATCTGAATTTCTGACCTCTAGTATTTTCCTTCTCTCTAAAGAACTTCTTTCCATATTCTTTGCAGGGAAGATCTGCTAGCAACAAATACCCCCCAGTTTTTGTCTGTCTGAGAAAATTTTTATTTCTCCTTTACTTCTGAAGGATAATTTTGCAGAATACAGAATTCTAAGGTGGTGGGGATTTTTCTCTCAACACTTCAAATATTACACTCCACTCTCTTATTGCTTGCATGGTTTTTGAGAAGTCAGATGTGATTACTTTTGTACTTCTATAGGTAAAGGGTTTTTTAGGGTTTGGTTTTTGGGGGCTTTGGGGGGGGTTTGGTTTTGGTTTTGGGTTTTTTTTGCTCTGGCTTCTTTTGGCATTTTTTTCTTTGACTTTGATTTTCTGTAATTTGAAAATTATATGCCTCAGTGTAGGTTTTTGGCATTTTTCCTGCCTAGTGTTCTTTGAGCTTCCTGGATCCATGGTTTGGTGTCTGTGATTAATCTGGGGGAGCTTCTCAGTCTTTACTTTTTCAAGTATTTCTTCTGTACCTTTCTCTCTTTCTTCCCCTTCTGACATTCCCATTACATGTATTCTATACCTTTTGTAGATGTCCCACAGTCCTTGGTTATTCTGGTTCTTTCAGTCTTTGTTCTCTTTGCTTTTAGGTTTTGGAGGTTTCTATTGATATTTCTTCTAGCTCAGAGACTCTCTCCTCAGCCATGTCCGGTACCTTAATAAGCCCATCAAAGGCATTCTTCATTTCTATTACAGTGTTTTTTTAACTACAGCATTTCTTTGTGGTTCTTTCTTAGGACTTCTATCTCCCCGCTTACATTGTTCACCTGTTCTTGCATGTTGTTTACTTTAACCATTAGAGTCCTTAGCATAGTAATCATAGTTGTTTAAAATCGCCTGTCTGATAATTCCAACATCACCACCATGGCTGGTTCTGATACTTATTGTCTCTCCAAACTGTGCTTGCCTTTTGGTATGCCTTTTAATATTTTCTTGATAGTTGAACATGATGTACTAAGTAAAAAAAAAATGCTATAAATAAACCTTCAGTAATGTAGTGGTGAGATGGAGGGAGGGGAAGCATTCTATTGTCCTGTGATTAAGTCTCAGTCTTTTACTGATCCATGGCCTCTGAACTGTAAACTTCATAAGTGTTTCTCAGGGTTTTTTCTCCCGTCCTGGGTGGGACAGAATGGCTAGAGTGAGCTAAAGTTGGTTATTTCCCTTCCCCAGGCCAGACAGACTCTGATAATATCCCAGCAGGTCAAGCTCTAGTTAGCCAGTTTCCCCTGAGGATAGGCTTTGTTAAAAACAGGGTACTCTGGCATATTTCAAGATGGTTCCCTTTCCCCTGCTCCTGCCAGAAGCCTTAGGGGATTTTTCTCAGATATTTACTGTGGGAACCTGGTCTAACTTCTAGAGATAAATCTCACTGTATGGTAAGGACCTACTATGATTCGGTCCCCCTGAAGTTTTTAACTTTCAGACCTGCCCACACTGAGCATCCTGAAATTCAGCACAGTTCAGGTTTTCCAACCCAGGCACTGGTTCCCTCACCGGTTTCTGCTTATGGGTCTGCTCCAGTATGCCTAAACTCTCTGAAGGTTACCTATCTTTCTCTCTAATCTTGAGAGCTGCTGTTAGCCCTATGTCTTCTCCTTTCTTAGGTATCCAAGAAGGGTTGCTGATTTTCCAGTCTGTTCAGTTTTTACTTGTTGTTAGGATGGAGTGGCAACTTCCAAGCTCCCTACATGCAGAACCAGAAACCAGAAGTCCCCGCTTTTCCTTTTTTAAACACTGGTTCCTAATCAGCATGTGGTTATAACCAAAAGTAATCTGTGCAATGCAGAGTATACACCCTAAATGACTCTATTACATACAAATCTAGTTATGCACCATGCAATGTGGCAAAAATGTCTGTGCTGTTATAAGGATTTTTAAGAAGAAAGTTTATTTTATATTAGTTATTCCTAAAATAGTAAGCAAAGTCCATATTTAAGGCTTATTACAGACTCTTTTTTCTTGAATTATATTTAGAATGTTAAGACTTTTAAGTACATGACAATAGAAAGAGTGTCAATTTATCTTCTTTGAGTGTTAGGTTAGTGCCTGGCATACTCTAAGAGGTCAATAACTGTTGAATGAAAATAGCTGACGAATCCTACAGGGAAGTTAGAACCTGAAAAAGAATGCTTTTTTTTTTTTTTAAAGATTTTATTTATTTATTCGACAGAGATAGAGACAGCCAGCGAGAGAGGGAACACAAGCAGGGGGAATGGGAGAGGAAGAAGCAGGCTCATAGTGGAGGAGCCTGATGTGGGGCTCGATCCCGGAACGCCGGGATCACGCCCTGAGCCGAAGGCAGACGCTTAACCGCACCCCAAGAATGCTTTTTTCTCCTAACAAGAAAATGTTCTGAAACACCAGATGAGACAAAGATGCCAGCAGTTAAACCTACCAAATATTTCATAAACTAAATCAGTTCATTACTAGCAGAATGCTCAAACAGAATTTAAAATTATTTTACATTAGAATCTGCTTATAACACAAGAAGACTCAACTAAATCCACAATAAAAAAAAACACAATATTTTAGAAGACAAGTTCAACATTTTAATGATATGTAGTGGAAAGTGTATTAAATTAGCTTTATAATTAAGCTTAAAAGGTTCTCTAAGCCTACAGAATTATTCTTTAGAGAAGCATTTCCCCACAATATATGCAAAAACTAAAATAAATCAAAACATGTGGTCCAGTTGTTCCTCCAATATGAATTTATAATCACCTGAAATGAATCTCTGAGCTATTTGGAGAATAAAGTATATTAGGCAAATTTGGAATAGAACATGCAAGGAGATAAGAGTTTTTTGGTTTGCTTGTCTGATTCTATTTCATAACTAAGAATATCAACTATAAACCTTGAGAGTCACTAGTCAACTCCCTCTTTTTCCCCATATCCAACTTATCTCCAGGTTTCATAGAGTCTATTTTCTCCAACCCCTGACCTTGCCTCACTAAATGGACATCCTCATAATCCACCACCTGGCTTGAATCTGTAGTCTCCTTACTGGTATTTTTCCCTCCAGCCTAACCCTCCAATTTCACCAGTCCCTACTGTCTCTAAAACAGTCTTTCTAAAATGACGCTGTGATTATTTTTACTAACCTTTGTAGTTTTCCGCAGTCTTCAGAAAAGAGTTCAAACCTAGCACAGCAAAGATGTTTTTTCATGATCTGGCCACTACTAGATCTCCAACTATAATTTCAGCTTCATAACCAAACTCCATGTGTCTAGAACCAGTAGAAATTCCCCAAATGGATCGGGATCTCTCTGACCTCAATATATATGCATATGTAACTCTCTCCTTGGAATCCTCACACACACACCCTACTCTCCCCCCCCCTCCCTTCACTAGCTACCACCTCCTAATCTACCAAGAGCTCCTACATCCCTTCTGCCAGGACCCTCCCAGGCCTAGATTAGGCCCACTCTCCACATGACCACACAGCCTTTCCCCACAGTGTTACAATGAAACATGTGCTTGTCACACTCTACATAGCAGTGGCATTATATTACTGTTCAATGAACAGTCTAACTTTCCCGAAAAATAACCAGGAAAGTTAGCTTTCTTCAAATTCGGAAGTCCAATATAAATTTTTTAAGTATAAGAGTAATGAAGCTACCAATTATCATCATCGACCTTCTCTGTCAAAAACTAGCTTTCAAATTAAAGTGAATTTCATTTAAATAAAATCTACAACTAGCTATTCTTTCAGCTAATAAATCAGTAGTATAACTACTTCAGTGGTTTTAATTTCATAAACATTTCAAACATCAAATCATAAGTTTTGGCAATGCCTATTTCCATAAGGATTACCAAATATTAACTTTCAAGGGATTACAAAGAATTTTTCTAAAACACTTAAAAGGAAAAGGGGATTTTAAAAGTACATGAACCCCCAAACGTAATCACAGCTTCCTCAATTATCTGTGACAATGGAGGTAGGTCATATGGGTCCCAAAACCTAATAATCAAAATCAAAACACATATTTATCATTTTAATACATAAGATTACATAAGCAGATTTAAGTTCTGGGAGTTAAACTTATTATTCTCCAGTATCCTTTTCCTCTCCTTCTTCCTCACAAATAGAACCAATGAACTTCAGTAGGACACAGGACTTTAGTGAAGCCTTCATTTTCCAGTTACTTTGTAGCCACATGACTGAGTACTGGCCAATAGGTATAAGAAGTGTTGGGGGGCAAATTCTAGGAGGCTCCTAGTTGCCTGGCCCATCCACCACCACCCACAGCCATGAGGATGAGGGCCACACCCTAGGAATGGCAGCATGCTGAGCTGGAAGAAGCCTAGAACCCTCTGTACTAACTCTGAACTGCCTAGCCTCATCCCTTCATGAGAGACACTATAGAACAAATATTTGTCGTGTTTCAGCTACTGTTATTTTGGGTCTCTGTTATATCATTCGCTTATCATTAACTTACCCTTCCCATTATTTCTCCTCTTGAATAAAAATATGAGTATCTATACCAGATACAGACGGGCTTTAACACAAGTGTATGTGACTAGGTCAATTAACCTAGCATGTAAAATATGCTAAGATAACAGTTTATCTACAAACTTAAATAAATCCAGACAGACGGAGGAACTCAGATTTTTTCCAAATACTGAAATTCTGACATTTTCCTCAGTGTCCTGCTTCAATATGTGGCAGTCTTTGACACCTTTTCCACCTGATAGTTCATCATTTATGTGTTGTCTATTCTAATTCTCACCCATGCAGAGATGAGCACAAAGGCTGACTGAGATGTCCAGCCAAAACTAACAAAATAAGGTTTAACAACAAACAAGATAGAAAACCTTAAGCACCACAGAAAATAGTCAGCAAGTTATGATCATATAATACTATCATTTATCCCAACTGAGAAATTAGTACATTATTCAAGACTAGTTAAGCAAAGAGACAGGAGAGCAGAAATCAAACAAAAATAGCTGGGGAAAAAATGCCAGAATGTGACGACTTGCTTTTATATTATCATTTGGGAAGAGTTCTAGGTTTCAAGTTGAATATTAAAATGATGTTTCTAAAAACACGATATTATGAGCAACTTGCTCTGAAGAGCATTAATCACTGATAAATCATTTAGTGGAGAAAACATAAAGTTAAATTTTCATTAGCAAAATGTAGAGGAAATCAAAATTCTTTGTTTTAAACATTTCAGACCACAATTTATATTCAAAACTGTGCCAAAAACCATTCAAGTAAAAAAAATAGCAGCTACTCTAATAGCTACCTATTTTCTAGTGCTATGCTACAAATGAGAATATTTTTGGTAGTAAATATTCTGTTCTACAGACAAACCTATACATTTGCTTTTATTTGTTGAACTTAAACATTTATTTATTTGAGAGAGAGAGGGAGAGGGCAGGGGGTAGGGGCAGAGGGAGAAGGAGAGAAAGAATCTCAGGCAGACTCCCTGCTGAGTGGAGAGCCTAACTCAGGGCTCAATCTAATGACCCTGAGATCTTGACCTGAGCTGAAATCAAGAGTCGGAAGCTTAACTAACTGAGCCACCCAAGCACCCCTATATTTGCTTTTATATTTAATAATCAACCTGTACCTGTATGCCTATAATTTATCATATTCACCCTAATTTAGCATGATATTAAGGTACAATAATTTCTCCTAGCAATTTTCTCCAAATTGGGAGCTCCATTTTTTTGTTCTAAAACAAAAAACTTCAACTTAAAAATTTATTTCAGGAAACTAATTGGTCTCTACTTGTCACAATATAAAATGTCTATTCTTACAGTCCCAATTTTTTAAAGTATATATTTACTATATTTAATATTTTAAATCCAAGATACTTAATTTTTTTTTTATTTCTACAAAGATAACAAATCAACAAGGTTAAAGTAAATCATGGCTACCAAACAGTAAATAGATACTATTCTACCATGATACCTGGAGGAACTTCAGAATATTATTTAGGGAACAAAAGCCCAAACAACTAACATGTTCTGCTATCACCCAACAAATAACTTCTGTATACTTGAAATCCTCAGGCATTAAAAAAAATAATGAGAAGTGTGAGAAAAATTACTTCAAAGAGACTATAAATGATAAAAAGGTGTTTCAAAAATATATGCTAATAGAGGCACCTGAACTGGACAGTTCAGTTGGTTGGGCATCTGACTCTTAATTTTGGCTCAGGTCATGATCTCAGGGTCATGAGATCAAGCCCCATGTCAGGCTCCGTGCTAGGCATGAAGCTTCCTTGGGATTCTCTCTCTCACTCTCCCCCTGCTCCTCTCCCCCTGCTTGTGTATGCATTCTCTAAGAAAGAAAGAAAGAAAGAAAGAAAGAAAGAAAGAAAGAAAGAAAGAAAGAAAGAAAGTTGATAAATAATAAAACACATATAGTTACTTAGGGGAAGAAAAAACAGGTCTTGAAATGGCCAGGTTAAAAATAACTACTTGTAGAAAAACTTTTAATGGATATTTAATATAGGTTTCATATAGGTTTTTAAACTAATCTATTTAAGTTATACAAGTCATTTTCTTGACTTTACCATTAAATGGGCATGATAAGAAAAATGATTAACCAAAAGAGAAAACCCACATGACTTAAAAAGCCAAGATACCCAAAAAAGAAGCAAACAGTATTAATTTAAACTGTAAAATTTGAAAGCTGTGATGAGAGCTGTATTTACTTTATTAAAATATTTATAACCCATAATTGGTCTACTTCTACAAAGATTTGGGAAGATGCTTGACTTAGGGCTTAGGAGTCAGGCAGAGTTGGCACAATTGGACACCTACCCTCCCCAATTTACCAATTCATTTCAATAAATATTTATTTGCTAAATTGGTTCAGACAAGAGTTTTAATCTCACCAAGAGAAGAAGTACTGGCAGAGAGGTTTGTCTACCCAGTTAATAGTAGACAATCCCCACCAAATCACCTTTCCAAGTAACAACCCCATCCTGCCTTTTCAGGGCCTTCCCTTCATCAGTTTCTTCCACTCTAACTCCCTCTGATTGCATTTAAACTTTTCTTATACTAAAACAAACAAGTGATGACAGCAAACACCCATTGTCTACCTCAGCTCCCCGCCCCCAGCACCATCCTTCCTCCTCCATCTCCTAAGGAAGCTTCTAGAAGGAATGACCACAATGACTTGCTGTACTTCGTCACCATCCCTGAGGCAATCTGCCTGCTCATGGTCACCAAACGCCCTGGCCCAGGGCACCAATGGTTTTCTTGCTGTCACATCCAAGGTGCATGTTCATTTCTCCCCTTCCTGGTCCCCTTGGCAGTATTTTACACTGCCCACCACTGACTCAATCCTGCTTGAAATATACTCTCTTTCTTTTGCTTCCCTAACAGCACATGTTCCCAGTTTTCTCCCAATTTTGTAGCCATTTCTCGTTACAATCAGTCAGTCATTCACCCACCCCCACCCTCCTTGTGTAAAATCTACTCCTCTTCCGTCAACACCTTATTACTTTTGTCTCAGTCTCTAACAGTGGTTCTTACCCTCCTTTTGATCCCAGACCCCTTTGCAAATTTGAGGAAAAGCATGGACCCTGCCCACAGAAAATATTTATACACAGGCTTTTGCAAACAATTTCAGGGAGTTAATCCAAACACCTCCTGGAGGAAAAAGCCCGCTCTACACATGTTTTCGGGTAATCTTATCTACTGCCATGACTTCAATCCTCTAATGACTGCTTTAGCTCTATAAACTCTAGCTCACATCTTGCTCTGGAACTCCAAACCTCTATTTCTATCTTTTGGATTTCTCTTTGGATATAATACAAGGATATCAAATTCATAGATCCAAAACAATCAACTCCTCACTGCCATTCGAATCCTGTTCCTCCTTCATCAGGTACAGAAGAGACAAGTGACCAAGAAGCAGGCCCAGCAGGAAGCAGGGAAGTTGGAAGGGCTACCCAAACTGAAGCAGCTCACTGTAGAAAGCTCAAGTAGACAATCACAAAGACACTGAGGGTTAGCCTGAAACCATGGAGCAACCTTGGGCAGAAAAGCCAACCTACAGAAAATAACTAAGCAGATGGGCTACAGATGTGAGAACCCATGTGGCCAGAAGGAAAGGGAGGTGGGAAAAGTTGGTGCCTTGCTTCCCGCCAGCTTTCTGGCTCCCAGTTTCAGTGAAACTGTGTGACTTCACCTATTGTTGGATTCCGTGAGCTACTCTGACATCCTTTTATAATAGAGTTTCTTATATTTAAGCTAACTTAAGTAGGTTTTTTGTTTCTTGCAAATAAGCCATTCCTGGTGAAGTAAAGCACATATACACAGAGGTTCAGATTGGAGTTTACAAAGGTACTCTTTCACTAGTATACTAGAACCAATCACATTCCTGTTTCACTCTCACAGAACCTTCCAGTGGCTAATTTGTTTCTATAATTTTATCACTTACATTATTTCTTGTGCAGCTTCTGCACTTTATTTAAACAAGTGGCTTCTATTGGCAATCTACAAAAAACACTGCAAAGATTTTTTACTGTCATCTAAGAATAAATTTTTACCACCCTTCAATTTTAACAGAAACATAAGTTAACAAATTAGAACACATATTCTTACTTAATAGCAAAACTGCTGTAGGCTGTCAAAACATAATAAACTGGATATATTTGATTCTGACATGCAGGATATACAAAAAATAGGTATATGTAATGCATCTGTACACACATACATATACACACAATTCTCTTATGTAGGCAAAACAAAATTAGGCAAATGAAAAAGTAGTCTCAAAATTATGCTTTACTAATAACATTACTAACACATTAACCATCAACGTATAACCACCTTACCAAATAAGACACCTCATTGATTTATATGTCTAATATGTCTGAAGAAAACAGATGTCTGCTGTCATCTAAATACCTGATGATTAAACTTTCTTAAAACCGTGTTAATGTTTTAATACATTAAAAAAAACACAACACTCTTGGTGTGCCAAAAAAAACCTCTATTACTATCGTCTGATGAAAGGCACAGTTAAGAAATGTTTTTCTAATAGCTTTACAATGTCTATCATAAAAACACTCCTGAAAAGATCAAAGGTATAATGTCATTTTCCAAAAATAATAACTATGATAGGAAGCTGAGATCGAGTCACATTTCTCTCAAGATCACTACCTGAAGGGAAACTTATCAAATAGTATTTAGGTGCTAGAAGGAAAAAAGCACTAGATATAAGACAAAATTCTTCCTGACTCAGGAGTGCTAAGTTCTGGAATGTCAAGTGCCTAGCCATTCTCTCCTGCTTCTCCAGTGTCCCAGCACAACCCACACAAGATCCTTCACTGATTGTTATATTATCTCTTCTCCAGATTCAGTGTCCTACACACTGATGAGTACAGACTGCTGACTTCAAAGGCATTACATTACACCTATAAAAAATAAAATCCCAAAAGGTATTTTGCAATCATGACAGTAATAATTGACTCTTGCAAGAAGTACCACTGGATGTTAAAAAATGAGTGCAAGTTTGTTGGGAAACACAACCAGTATCTACAGTCCCCAAGTACTTCCCCAAATATTACTTACTAATTACAAAGGGGAAAGAAGCTCATTACAGTAGAGAAACCTTACACCACTTTAAGCAGATGGACGTTAACACTACCAATAATAGGGTAAACTGACTCAAGAGCTTTGCTGATAAAAACACTAAGAAGAACATGACATCAACCTCTGTGGTGTTCCGGCCAAAAATGCATACCCTAAAGCTAGTCAGGAAGAAACATCAGGGACATTGAGGGACATTCTACAAAACAACTGGCCTGTAGTCTAAAAATATCCATGCTAAAAAAAAACAAAGAAACACCAAACAACTGTTCTATTTCAATAAGACTAAAGAAACAGGATAACTAAATGCAGTGTGTGATCCTGGACTGGACAAAACATATTTGCTACAGACAACAGTACAAACAATAGACAAGGAAATGTGAATATGAGCTACAGATTACAGGAGCACATCATTGTGCTATGGTGATGTAAGAAACCCAGGTCCTAGGAGTTACGTGTAGAAGCATTTAGGGCTAAAGGGTCATAATGGCTGCCACTTAGTCTCAAAATACTTCAGAGAGACAGACAGGAAGACAGAGACAGAGAAAGAAAGAAAACATACAAATGCAGCAAAATGTCAACAAGTGGCGAATCTAGAGGAAAAAAGCACCAGTTCATTGTACTGTTCCTGCAACTTTTCAGTAGCTTAAGTTCTTTCCAATTAAAACGTTTAAAAAAAAATAAAACTTTTTTCTTTTCATATTTCCCTTCTCCTTTGCAACCAGGAAGGTGAAAACTACATCCTAGGGATAGGGGAGCAGGAAGCTGAACAATCCTGGTTCTTTTATAACCTCACTTGCTCACTGAGCGGCTGGCTATACCAGCTCTGGACTTGCCAACAAGGTCAGTTCACATTACATGAGAAAAAGAAATCCCTGACATAATAAAAAAAAATCCTAGAAGAAATAAAATTGGTATTCAGATTACTGTGGTTGTGTTAAATCTTCCTGAAATACTGGACGCAGCACGTGACCTCAAAGGTGACCTTTTAGCAATAGTTCAGCCACTCCCAGGCTCCCAATTTCTGTTCTAGTGACACCCCTGGGGCTTCCCACATACAGCATGCTGACAGAATGCCTCTGCCTAGAAGTCCTCCCTCTACTCTAGCCTCATCTTCACCAACTAACTCCTTCTTGATCCTTAAGACTTAGCACGGGCATCGACTCCTCAGGAAAACTTCCCTTTTGAAGACCCAGGAAAGATGAGGCACAGTTCCCAAGCTCCAGTGACACCTACTCATACTTCTGTCACAGCCCTCATGACACTGCACTGAACCTGTGTGCTATGCCCTTATTTTCTACTTCCTACCTATTTTAGCACATACCAATCATCTAATAAGTATTCCTGTCCATGCCTAAACCGGAGACAGGAGTAATAATTACAGAGATAACAGTAAACACTCCCTCAATTGGGAAAGTAACTGGATACAAATAGAACAGCACAGTGTTTAAACAAATGCTAAAATGTTTTCTCATAAGATATTTCTGGGCTGTTTAGCAAGGCAGGGGAAACTGTCATCCAAGACACTATTTTTGTTCAGGCATCTGCAAATACCTGCCCTTAAGGAAAGTGGGGCAAGAAGCTTCTGGAGGTACAGAGAATTACAGGGAAATGTTCTAGAACTTGGACACTGTGTTTGTCCAAGAAACCTGATCTTTTAGGAACATCGCTGGCCCCTATATTAACTCTTTGGTAGCTTTTGACTGAATTCATTTTTAAAAATAACAAGTGAGGACTGGTGGTGAACACTATTTAATTCATGGTGAGGGTTAGATACATAGTAGGTACCTAATGCATGCCTGTATAATTCTTTTAAAAAGGAAATTTTATAAAAATGTAATTAAAGGATATTTACATTAAAAGCTCTCTTTGTTAAGATGACAGGCTTATCACCATTTTTTTAATCTATACCTCAAAATTTCAGTGGTGATGAAAACCTATCGATTCATTTGTTACCCGTGAGTTTTTTTTCCCCATCAAGAGGCAATGTCTGGATGACATACTTAAATGGAAACATACTTAAAAGAAAATAATTCAAAAATTTAATTAAATCTCTCAGATGAATTTTTGGGATACTCTATTCTATTGAGCTTTATTTACTTATTTATTTGTTTATTCTATTACTTAACACACAAACACACAAAGCCCATGAAATGAAATATATATATATATATATAACCACGAATGTAACTGTCCCACCCCCTGAAAGAGAAAGGAGAAAAAGCATTTAAAAGCAAAGCAAGTTAGTTCATTTTTCTCTGCCTCCCCTTATTAGACAAGGCTTTTCTTTTGTCCATGCTTAACTGATCCTTCAAAACGCCAATCAGGTGTCTGTCTGTCTAAAAAGCCAACCCTAGGGGCGCCTGGGTGGCACAGCGGTTAAGCATCTGCCTTCGGCTCAGGGCGTGATCCTGGCGTTATGGGATCGAGCCCCACATCAGGCTCCTCAGCTATGAGCCTGCTTCTTCCTCTCCCACTCCCCCTGCTTGTGTTCCCTCTCTCACTGGCTGTCTCTATCTCTGTCAAATAAATAAATAAAATCTTTAAGAAAATAAAAAAATAAAAAAATAAAAAGCCAACCCTAATCAAACAAAACCAAAACATGAATTTGATCCACAAATACACTAGTCACATGCACTTATGCGTGAAATCTGCATTTGATTTTATACTTAATTATAAAGTACAGAGACTCCATTATCCATCATTGGTTTTATATTCTTTACTGTCCAAATGTTATCTACCTCTTCCAAACATTTATCTAGGCTGGTACTTTGCAACAATTTAAGATTTATGTTATGCTGGCATCTCCAAATCAATTGTAATTAAGTGGTACGTAGTGTCCAGACAATTTAGTACAGTCTCAAACATCTCTAACTAGCAAAGTAGAAGCAACTTTAGCCACCAACTTGATGGTGAGACAATGGGCTATAAAGAATTCTTCTTTACTTGGAACTGGTTTTGATATATTTTTTAATCGAGTTATATTTGTTTTTGAAAAATACACGAACATGATACTAAAGACATTTTCAAAGATTCTTCCACTAAAAATGCTGTATGAATAATGTGGAAAATTCCAAGCACCCAAAGGGTGGCCACAATTTTCTAAATTAATCCTGGAAAATGTTAAATCTGGAAATGTTATACGCTTATTAAAAATCACATGGAATATTTTAGTAACATGATTATTAATGCTAAAAGACTAATGCACATAAGTTTTTATTTCCTTCAGTACAGTTCAAAAGTAACTATTTTAATCACTGTATTTATGGCTATGTACCTACAGAATAACTAATATTCTAAGCAGACATAAACATCAGAGAACAAAGTAGTATCACTCATACACTTGGCTTGGTGAGTTCTCTATTATTTACCTACACATAAAATAACTGGAGAGAACAACACTCTTACAACTTATTATTCTGCTTTTAAAAAAGAGTGAAAAATAATCTAGAAACAAATAGAAAATTCTACATGAGATCCTCTACCTACAAAATTCAGTGTTTCTTTCCTGAAGTCCTGAGCTGTCCATATGCACATACTGTTGCTTCTGAATTAGAGGCTGATTACATTTAAAATCATTCTGTAGGAGAAAAATGATGACATTTTATGATGTTGAATTATAAAGTATAAACTGAGGGTATATATAAAAGTTCTCTAGAGTACATTGTCACTGTTTATATATTTTGGCAAATTTATTAATATAAAAATCCAGCGCTCATCAAAGAACAAGGGGCACAGCACGATTGCACAGCCAATAAGGGAAGAGCATTTAGAAGGAGGGCTGTAAGCAGGACTGATGTGCTCAAGACCTCCCGAACCGAGGAGACATGGGTGTGTGCCGACCGTCCTCTCCATTCCCGGCAACTCGATTCCAGCCCCCATCCACTCCCCACCCACATCAATGAGGGTTTTTGTATTCCCATCATTCCATGTAAACACAGGAAAAGGGGAGAAACACTAGCTATGCTAAGACCTGCAATTCATGATAATTTTGAAATCAACCATAAAATCGTGAAAATTAAGTATTTTCACGTGATACACAACTCTGTACTCCCTGTTACATAAACTCAAATCCATCTCTACATTACCAAAAGCTTAATATTTAACTCCTTAAAATAAGAATCAAAATCAAAATCTATAGACAGCTCAGTTCTATGATTTTATAAGTATCCAATTTATACTTAAAATGTAATTTTAAACTTATATTTAAAACAAAAAAATTCCTTGCTGTAAAACATAAATATTACTTTACCATATCCAAAATTATGATTTAGTCTTATATACAGAAGCTTTAGGAGGAATGCAACATCAAAAAAAAATCTAAAAATCATGTAGGGTAGAAAAGTGAAAGAAAATCCTGAGTGTGTGGGAAATCTGAAAGTGTGGCCTAGGAGCAAAACAATGAGTACAGATAAACATGCAAAAATGTCATGAAAAGCTGCTATTGCCATTCAGGCAGACTTTCATTCTACTTTTATTATATTTTAATTATGTTCAACTAATTTATTTCACTATATGGTACTAACATAAATCATTTATAGAAACTCATTTTAATTAAAACAAAATGCTAAAAGGAAACAAAATCAACTGTTTTCTTGTTTTCATGTATTTGGTGTGAAAATAAACAATTCCAAGAGAATTTTGTAAGATTCAATCAATAAACATCTTCAGGACACCAGTGCCATATTTTCGGGGGGGGCGGGGAGAGTCTGCTTTAGGCAGGTAGAAAGGAAGTGTCCACCAGCATGATTTAATGAAGGCAAATTAGATACCTGCATAAAGACATAGATTCAAAATCCCTTTTACATTTGGGGATATACTTTGCAGAAGATTTACTTTCCAAATTGCATTCTATTCGATCTCATGTTAATCTGACATTCAAATAAATTGCTATTAACTTGGGCAATTTTCATTCTCTGGCACAAAGAGACATGGAAATGTATATGTCACAACAAAATTTTTCTTCAGATGAAAATTTTTTTAAAAAGAAAGTGTAGGAAAATACTGACATTAAGCTTCTCCATCAAAGGAGATTTATCATAATTCCAACAAAGTTAAAAGAGCTTAGCACATAATTAGAGTGGAGGAAAATGGATATTCTCTCCTCAGCTAGTCAGTGACAGAGAGCAAAGAAACCAGTTTCTGGCTACAAAGACATTTACTTTTTCTTTCGTAATCATACATTGAAAAATGTACTGAGAAACTAAATCAAGTTCCTAAATTCAAGGAAAATATTCCAATTGCAAATGTGTCATCTTCAATACATGATCATTTAAACAACAAAAATTCTCAACCAAAAAATTGTCTCCACTAGCAAACAAAAAAGGTTAACATCTTATCTCATACCCACCTTTTCTTCTACATCAGGAATATACATTAAAAAAAAAAACAAAACCTAAACCCAAGAATAAATCCTTCATGAGAAAGAACTATTAAAATAATTTTTTCTTATTAAAAAAATAGGACTTACACTTCAGCAACTTTAATTTCAACAAAAAGGGAAAGTAAAATTGTGCTTCACAGAAGGCAAATATAAGTTTGCTGGTTGCAGCAGCAGCCTCAAACTCTACTAAATGCCAACATTCTTTAAACTAATTTTAAGAAAGAGGCATAAACAAACCAAGAGATATGAAATTATTAAATAATTCGTGTTGAAAATGTGGCCTGTGGTAAAGTAAAACCAGGAGAGAAATCCAGTCAAGTATTCTGTTTTCAATGACACCCTTAAAAAGTTTTTTCCTCCTGCTAAAGATATAAAAGACATTTGAGTGCCCTCCGCCTTGATCCCTTTCTTCTTGCACTGAGTATATGAAAGCAAGTAAAAACACTTTCAGTCCATCAAGCGAGGCTAGCACTAGCTCTGAAATCTATCCAAGTTCACATCTACTATTTGTTACCTCAACTTTCAGTGTTCTAATCCAAGTCACTAGCCATCTCTACTCTCAATCACAATGAGAACCTACTAAAATGGTCCTTTGCTTTCACACTTACCTGTGTACAATCCATTCACCAGAGAGTAGCCTCAGAGATCTTTTTAAAAGATATATCAAATCGTCTCATTCTCCCATTTTAAAATCTTTCAATGGCTTTCAACTCATCTTGTAAAAGGAAGAGTCAAATGGTAGCCCACAAGACCCTACATGATCGGCTCCCTGACAACCTCTCCTTTCCGATCTTGTTCCATGCTGGCCCTCATACCACCCTCAAATTAGAGTCTCTCAAGCCTGGCACTATTGACATACTGGGTAGGACACTTCTTTGTGGTGGGGGGCTGTCCATGCATTGTAGGATGTCTAGCAGCACCCCTGGCCTCTACCTACTTGTACCAGTAGCACCAGCACCCCTCATTGTCTCTGGACAACCAAGTATCCCCAGACATTGCTTTTAAAGAAGCCAAGCTTCTAGCCCTTTCCCTCTCATCCCCTTTACCTGAAATGCTTACCCCTAGCACCTGGGTTGTATGGCTGGTTCCTTACCATTACAGTGTCAGCTTAGCTATTTTGCCCTACTCAGAGAGGCCTTCTCTACTCATCCTATGTAAAGCTGCACCTACTTCCATCATGTCTCTAGCCCAGCATTTCACACAGGGTACAAAGTGCTCAAAAGGTGGTTACAGAAAGAGTGCATAAATGTCAGTGTTTATGGAAAAAAAGTGCTTAAATGGCAACATCATAATATTTCATATATGATGCCACAGCAGTGCTCCTGGATAGTCCCCTATACTGTACTGCCTGCATCTTTCAAATGCACTCCTTCCAAGGCACCATTAATTCTTTCCTTTGAAAGTACTGGTACTGGTATTGTCAGTTACTAGGAATGTGTATTTGTTTGCTGTGCTTTAACAAAACAGCCCAACCCCAAAGCATCCTTCCAAATGGTAAAGAACAGAGAGGTATATGAACTGTTCAGTAGAGCTACTGGAGGCACTCAACACCCAACCCACAGTGAAAAACAGCCATAGCAAAGGGAATTCTGGTTTGTTCCATCACGGACACAAAAGGCTGACCATTATATCTAAATAGTCACTCTTCGATTTATCTTGTTTTAAGTGGGTACAAAAAGGTCAATAATTTTTATTCAAAAAATAAAAACAAATGAGAGAAAAACAGGACTTTCACTACTTCAAAAGCAAAAGGCTAAAATGAAGGAAATGTGAGAGCTGAATCTTAGTTGATCAATCAGCTTTTAAAAGTGTTTTCACATGAAACAGTAAAAACTGTTCAGGTTAACCATATGCTAAATAGTTAGACCATGCAAAATTGTAAAGCCTCTGATCAGTAATCCAACTGGACTCCATTCAACTCCAAAAAAGATGGATTCCCTTAAGCCACAAATGTCCTTGTAGTTACTTCCGGAATTGTTTTTGATATCAGTACTCTGAATACACACTTTTTGAGAACATCAGGGCAGTTGGTCTTTCCAAAATGATATCATTGCTCTCGATTATTAAAATATATTTCTAGATATTTCAACAAAATTGCTGATTTAAAAAGCTATCATTCATCAGTGCATTTATCAGAGAACTTTTGGAAGGGGCAAGTGAGAGCTTGCAGATCAGTGTGGGAGAGGAAAGAAAAAGTCAGCACATACCAGTTATGCACCATGAGTTTCTGCACAGCCAGAAGAGCATTGTAGCGAACCTGCTGGTCCTCATGGTGCATGTGGTTCATGACCAGCTGCTTCCCACCAAGCTGTTCAATGACCCTGCGGAACAGAAGCCACTTTGTGAAGATGCTGCAATTCCTTGCTGACTCATGCTGTTAGTTGGCAGAGAGCCCATATACCAACGTGCCAAAGGATTTTAAAGAGAAAAGTTACAATATAGGTGAGTAAACCAACACGTCTTTTTTTATATCATTTTTCCTGAATCACAGATTTAACATATTCAGTATTTTCTCTTTTGAATTCCTACTGGGGAATCCAGCTGTTATTCTCATTTCCTAATCCAGGCAAGTATCATCTAACTGGATACCTCACAGACTGTTGTAGTATTCTAGAGTACCATTTTCTTTTTTTTTTTTTAATGATTTTTTATTATATTATGTTAGTCACCATACAGTACATCCCCGGTTTCCAATGTAAGGCTCGATGATTCATTAGTTGCGTATAGAGTACCATTTTCTAAGTTGTTGAGTATTAAAACTTTATTACCAGTATTTCTGGCCTACTTAAAAGCAGTATACTGAACACCACCTAATGTCTGTAACAATATCAGATCAGTATTAAATCCACCAGTTGCCGTGCTGTGAGCAAAGCTCAGATGCAGACAGCACGGAACACAGGGTTAAAAACCACCTAGTAGAAGTCATGTTAATTTCCTGAAAAAGACTTGATTTATAAGATATCTGCCCTTTCTTATAATGATGCAATATGCCACATGACCTCCTGGCCAGTGAAACAAAGGGGAAAATTCCTACTGTCAAGAGCGCCAAGGTGATTGACAACTGACATTTCTATCACTGTGTCCCCTAACACCCTGAAAAATACAGTTACTATAGATGCAAAAGTAAAGCGAAAATGGTGATTTGCTTCATGAATAGAAAGAAGTTCTCTGTTCTGTTGCAAGGGTATGGCTGCAGCTAGAGCTGTGGAGTCTCAGGCCCACACCATCTGGTGGGCAACACTACCACCACTACACAGTCAGCAATAACGCAGTAGGGCCTTTGGCAGTTGCATACAGTCTCAAGGATGGGTGTATGGGGGTCAAGAGTGAGACAGAGGCTTTATCTGTATACCTTTTTAAACTTTATTTTTAAAGCATCTTTTTTAAAAAAATGAATGGAGGGGAAAGTACAGTATAATTATAACCAAACATCAGTTGAGTGCTTGTTATGTGCCAGGTACTGTGCTTTGAAACATTACTTTATCTAACATCAGCTCTGCTCTTTATCGGATAGGTTACATTAAGTCATTTAACCGGGTAAATTCCTTCCTGGCAAATGAGGGGAACAAGAACACCTCCTTTATGGCATTGCTGTGAAAACCAAAGGCCATAAAGCCCAGGTATCTGCAATATGGTAAGCCCATGTCTGCTGCTATAATGATAATGACATTGGTGATGGTGGTGATGAGGACATAGGGGCTGCTCCCTTTCAATCCATTCTCCTCAAAGCGGTCTTTCCAAAAATATGAATTATCACTTTCCCTGCTTAAAAGAATGGCTAACTGGGTCCTTCACAGTCTGACTTGGAGTCACAGTCACACACCTGTGCTCTCTGCACTCTGACTCTCCTGGCCTTCTTTTAGGTCCTTCAGCCACAGGCTCTTGGCAGATGCTGTTTTCTCTCCCAGAAGCTTTACCATTTCATATAACATCCCACTCTATATAACAGATAACTTCTACTCATCTTTCAGATCTTGCCTCAATTGTCACTTCCTCAGAGAAGCCTTCTCACTGCCTGTATTAATCCCTCAAATATGCCCTTTTCATGGCACTATGTGTCTTTCCTTCCTTGTGGTCATCTGAGTTGCAATTTTGCACCTGAATGACTTTCTGAATTATTAAATTTGTCTTCCTCATTATACAAGAAGATCCATGAAGGCCAAACTATGCATGGTGTTGCTTACCCTATGTTCCCAGGGCTCAAGACAGAAAGTCCTCATCCTATTAACTAGGTTATATTTTCTTAATATATACTACATTAATAATAATATCCACTATCATCCAGTTTATTTTTGTAAATGACATCATCAAAGGACAAGTAAACCTTTACATTTGCACAGCACTTACTATCTGCCAGTTGTTCATCTTTGCACTTTCCATTATTAACTCTTTCAAGAGTTTTAAGTAGTCTAGGATGGCAATTGGGATTAATGATGGAGAATAGAAATTTAAAAGAAAAATATACAAATCAGGAGTAACATTCAGGAAAAAGAAAGTCACAAGGTCCAATGTGCCTTATTCTCAAATGCGCTTAGAATTATACACTGCCACATCAATAGAAAATATTGATCTAAGAGGATGATTTAACTAGACATCGGTTTACCTAACATCCTTGTAATCAAGTTAATTTTGTGGAACTGCTGAAACTAATAGCTATACATGTACAGATGGGATGATGATAATAATATGGAACTCCTGCCTCAGTATCACTAAGATGCCAAATCAACAGATATCAGACACTGAAGTCAATCTGTGAGAGAACATCACATACAGATTTTATAAAGAACTCTAACAAGTTTTAATCCCCTTGGGGAATTCTGTCCAATATTAAAGGATCCAGGAAGGGGAAGGATGATTTTTGTGTACTCTGTGGAACGTGACGGACCACACAGTAGGTCCCTGCCCTGCAGAAAAGAAAAAGGTGATGATGACTTTCAACCCCATGTCAAGGAAACCACACACAGAGACAGGCATGTATTGCCTGCAGCTGGGAAGACAGCAGCCTGGTGCCTAATAGTGGCCCAAGCCTGAGAGGCCATGGTAATCCATAGCAGCAAAGTAGAGGGAGCTGTGTCAGGATCAGCTGACATTCCCAGAGCCTAGGGGTGCAAAGAAGTTTGAGTGGCACCATGAGCCAGATGAAACACAACAATGGCTCATCCCAGCCTAGGGGGGCTGCAGTGAATGGCCCAGAAGAGGTACCTCCAATGAACCCAAAAAGGTGCTCCCAAGAGAAACAATCAGCTTCAGACATCTACCAAGGTGGGAGAATATAAAGCAGCCATCAATAATAGCAAGTAAGAAAACCCCTGCTTCTTCCTGTCGCCTCCTCCTTCCCCATTCACCAGCCTTAGGAAGACTGAGGCAACAGTAGGTAAGCTCAGGGATACAGAGCCAGGAAGAGAAAGGTCTGTGGGCCTGCACCTGCTGAGGGCATCACAGATAAAAGACAGAAGTCCTACTTTTGAATAAGTAGCATGAAGAGCTACCAAATGTCTTAAACCAAACCCTTTTTATGATTTAGAATGACCATAGAACTGTGAGGGGAAAAGTAACCCAGCTAGGCTTTCATCCAAAGGCATGAAGAGATTATCATCCCTGAATAAGTTTTAAAGGAGTTTGGGGGAACAATCTAAAGACATTCTTATTTCACCACAACCTCTTATTCAACCAACCAATCTACTATTAGTATGTATGAGCTACTTTGGGGGGGAGGGGAGGTTGGCACGGCTGGCTTCTTACTCCGGCTAGTTAAGGTAAGGCCCCTGTCTCCCCCCGCCCTTGTCTACTCCTCTCAGAGGGGACTTCTGTGCGCGGTGAGTTTGCAAGCAGGAATCCATGACACACACATCCACTCTCTCTTTTCTTTTCCACACTCGTTCAGTGCCATCTGGGGCCAACGGGTTCAGTAATAGGAAGGCCATCTGTCTATTACTGACTTTCTCAAAGAAGATTCTATTTTGGCCTCCATCTGTTATCTCCTTTGTCAAGTTTCTCAATAGTCTGGAATTCAGGCAAGTAGGAAGGGAATTATTTATTGGGCCCCATCTGGATCCTCCAACACATGGAAAATACAGCTGATTCTCATTATTTATGGTAGTTGTGTTCTATAAAGTCACCATGAACGCTAATTTAGTGAATACTGAGACTTCTGGGGGAAATACAGGTTATGTTCCTGCAAGCCTCTGGTCATGACATTCCCATCAACCTGTCGATACATAGCCTTGTTTTACATGTTCCTGTGTAAAGCCAGCTTAACATCTATTGTTGATTCATCAACAATTAACTCACAGACAACAGCACCATAACTCATGCCCGAATGAAGCTTATCTAACACATGTACTTCCTCCATAACGTACATCCCAGCCTTCTTTTGCTCAGAACACCAGACAGCACTCCAGCACTATGCTTGGGGGCCATTTTACACAGCGAAATCACCAAGAAAAAGCACAAAAAATATGGCACTAAACAAATCTCAAAAAGGGCACTGACTTATAGTACAAGAGCTAAGACAAGAAGGCAGAGCATCGCCTTGTCTGACTTTAGTTTTGTGTCAAGCAATTCAAACTTTCCTCTGCCCTGCATGTGTCCACAAACGATCTCGAAAGCATGAATATTAATTTGGGGATTATACATAAATTTTAACAAGGAAATTTACAAATACAGAATCCGTTAAAAAATGAGGATTAACTGTACATGAATAAATAATAATCTCAGAAAGCCACCATAGTATGTGTAAAATATGATGGATTTAAAAATCAATGATCACATACTATTTATAACAACAATAACAACAACAACAACAGCAGCAGCAGCAGCAGCGTTTTTTCCCAGGCATTTATGCCGGGCAAAATGCTAAATGCTTCATATTTTTTACCTCATGTAATCCTCACAACAAATGTGCTGCCTATCCCTCTATACAGTGACGTTTTTGACATTTTAAACCCTTGACCCTTATACTATCTTCTCATATTACCAGCAGCAAGTAAATTTTAAAGATTTTTGCTTTTAATAATTTACATTATATTTATTCATTAAGCCTTCATTTTCAAACTCCAGAGATTCCAAAAGATCTCACAGAGGAATGGACAATCTCCACTCCACTGAAACTCACTGCTATAAAATGAACAGACATTTCCTGTCTTCTAAATTTAATTGAAACACCAATTACTTTCAGATTATACAGATGTTCAAAATCATTGATGCTTGAAAAAATAGTGAGAAAAGAATCTTCCCAGTTAGTATATTAATACAAGATACCATTAACACAAGACATCATTAAAAAGACAGGATATTTGGACAATTTAATTTAGAACTAGATCCGAGTACTTTGCTCATAAGCTATTGGCTAATAGGGAAAAACTTGCTAACTGTATTCCAAAACAACTTGAGTCGATAGCATGTTAGGCTTTAAAGACCTGCAGTATTTAACAAGCTCAGTGCTGGCAAGAACTTTTAAGGAACGTAGCAGCTGGTGAAACAGAGAAATGTAATTTTAGAGTAAACTTTAAATATCCTAAAAAGCACAGCACTATTTTTGTTTGTTCTAAAGGTCTTTTTCCATCTTAATGTAGTTCTACAATATATAATACAGTTACATAAAATATCTTGATAAGGATTCTACAGTTTAGCATTCTATTCATGGCTAATGAAATTATATCACACTATATAACAAACACACTGTAACATATTAGGATTCCATAACATATTGCTAAAAATGGTTAAGTTGCACATATGATTCCATTTACATGCAAGTAGATACTTGCGTATCTATGTAACAATGTACCCTATAGAATCTGTAAGTTTAATAATACAGAAATCTAACTATTTTGTTCACTATTTTGTATTATTCTATTTTGTTCCCCTTAAAGAAAGTCATTAACATTTTTAAAAACAAAAATAATTTAGGAGAATATTTACCAGGCTTCTAAATGGGAAAGTTCTTTCGAAGCATAAAAGTAGTGGAAGAAAACATAAAGGTTTTCACTGGAATGGAAGGTCCATGAGACAATACTTAGAATGGTGCCCAGCACACAGCAGATGTCAAATAAAGCATTAATGCCTAGTGAATTAATGAATTTCACCAAATGGTAACTGAAACTTACACAGTAAAAATTTTATGAATAGTATGATATAAACAGGAAACTTTAAAAATGTCTGTCTCAAACGTAGCAGCTAAATTCCCAATAAGTCACGTAAGTAATCAAAGTACAAATTAAAAGCACCAGGTACCAGTTTCCCCTTGAGAGTTTAAAGAGAAATGGTAACAACCACTGCTGCTGAGAAGGTGGTGAAGATGCTATTCTCACATACTGCTGCTTGGAGCCTGAAGTCCTCTCTATTTAATAATGTTTTAGAATCTCAGAAGTACTTGTATACTTTCTCTCATTGAATGTATTTAAGGGACCAGAAAAAAAGAAAATAATAAGAAATGTTTGCAAAGACATTCACTCTGTTTTTATAATAATGAAATACTGCAAACATACCAAATGGCCACTAGTAAGATTTGAGCACACTGGAATACATTTATCTATAGGCAGCATTAATGTATATTTTTTAAAATTTGTAGATGGTAAATTCCCAAGAAAAATGAATAAAAATAAGAGATAAAATGGGAGATGTTATATGATCAATATTTTGGAAGAAAAAAATGTATGTATAGAAGAATAAAACCTGAAAATAAATAAACCATTACTTTTACCTCAAAACTACAGTCCTGTTTTTTATTATTCTTTTCTGTATTTTTCAAGTTTTCTATAGTAAGCATGTTAATTTTCATGATAATTCTAACTTAGAAAAGATAAATTAATTGGGTTTGATTGATAAAAAGTTAATGCCACTATCAAAACAAGTTATTAATTTTTATTTGTATGTGCTATGCTAGGCTTTGTACAAAGGGAAACAGATATTTACCTCATATAAAAGTGTGCATTTTAAGAGAACAAGCAGGCATTCGTTTGATAGCTCTTTCTCTCAACATTTATTATGCCCTATTGTGGTAAATAATATGCCTAGTCAGATATAGTTACTCTTTTTGAAAGCTCATAGTCCAGTTTCGGTAGGGAGAGGGGACATAATGAGGTTATCATTATGTACAAACTGAAAAGGGCTTTTAGATACGTATACCGAACACTGGAAGCACAGAAAGTTGGACAGATACTGTGTTTCGTTTTAATGGCAATATCCTGTTTTGCCAGATTAAAAAGAGAAGAATTTTTGTATCAGTCAGTATTTTTACTTGAAGAGATAGAAACTTGACTACCTAATTAAAACAGCGAAAGAATTTCCTGAAAGGCAAGTACAGCTTGGAAAGCTGGGGAGCCAAGCGTGAAGGCTGTCCAGATTGAATCACAAGCAAGCGACCAAATTAGCAGTCCAGCAAGCGTGCTACTCGGGCGAGGCGCAGAACCTTAAGTTTCCTTTGCTCATCCCGACACCAGGTACTGCCTCCACTCCTCACAGAGCCCAGCCACGGCTGCTGCCTGAAGGGAATGCCTGCCATACCCACTTCCCTCCACCTCTCATTCCTGTCAGAAGTCTGGGGCAGAGAGATCTGATTTGCTGAGGTGGGCCATGAGCATGTGGCTGGAAGCAGAGGAATTCAGGAAAGCACGCTGCTGGCATTTTTATCTTCTACAATGAAAGAGAGCACATGCCGTGGAAGGTGGGAATTCCTTGAATATAGGAAGACTATTTAGATGTTGTACTCCTTAAAAGAAAAAAAAAAAAAGATAAACGTTCACTATGGTATTCCAGGCAGAGAGAGGATGGTGCACTTGCACAAGCCCTAGGAGTGGCTGATGTGGCTCTGAGGTTGTCGTTGCAATGTTCTGCTGCTTGGAATGATGTTCACTACACCATTTGCACCGGTGAGTTATGCATGCAAAGGGGGCATGCTCTCTGCAGGACAACTCTCAGGCACTAGTCATCAAAGTGTGATTTCTGGGGGTTCGGCAGGGCCACAGGTGGTCTTGTGCTTTCTGAGGAGAATGCGATGGAACTGTTTTATTCACATCCCATCATACACATTTGAAAAATAAAATTAATGAGTGGTGTTTATTTCCTGGAAGTCGCATCACAGTCTTAAAGGCTGTGGGTCCTTCACAAGAACTGAACTGGCAGGTACATTGACTGGATAAATTCATTTGGATAGCTTACTTTCATCTTATTTGCATTTATTGAGGTCAATTATTAAACTTGCAGTTTGGGGGAAGTTACTGTTATGTTATGCTCTCCACCTGGATTTACAGAAACAACTTACTGAATCAAAAGGGTTTCTTTAAACTACAAAAGGAGTCATGAAAACAACAACAAACATGTAAAACAATAGTAAACAGGACTCCATTTTGAATATCATACTTACATCTGCGTGCCAAGACAAATCTGATGTGATGAAAGAGAATGACAGGAAATATGGTACTGCTACCTAAATATTTATCACTGGACCAGCAATATATTCACCTGTAGTCTCCAAAACATTTCTGATATGAAACTCTGTCAACTGATCAATTTTACTGTTTGAGATGCAGAAAGGGACAAAATTCAAAAGGAGACAACATTCTGACACTCCTGCTGTGTGATGAGGAGTACAAATCATTCCCAAGAAACTTGTAAAAAGAAAAAAGTCCACCACAAGAACACTATGTTCTTAGAGAATGCCAATTTTCTTAATAAGTAATGTTTAAAATCACATGATATCAAAAACATACAGAGGAGAGTACAGTTGAGCCTTGAACAACATGGGGGTGGAAGAGGTTAGGGACACCAACCCCTCACACAGTTAAAATCCACATATGACTTTTAACTCCCCCCATAAATTAACTACTAATAGCCTACTGTTGACCAGAAATCTTACCAGTAACATAAACAATTAGCACATATTTTGTATGTTACATCATATACTGTATTCTTACAGTAAAGTAAGCAAAAGAAAAGGAAATGTTATTAAGAAAATAATAAGACAAAATACATTTACAGTATTGTATTATAAAAAATCCAATATAAGTGGACCCACACAGTCCAACCCAGTGTTGTTCAAGGGTCAACTGCAACTGCTATCATCGCAGGATAGCAGATACTTAACAAATGGACAAAATTACTCTTTTAACTGGTTTATCAAATACCTAAACAGTACTTACTATGTGTTGAGTGCTGTTTGAAGTGCATTATATATGAACTCATTTAGTCGTCACATTTACAGAGGAGGAAACTGAGGGACAGAGAGGCTATATGCCAAGGCCGCACAGTTACCAGGTGGCAGGGCTGGGATTTGAACCTAAGCAGGCAAGTTTAGTCTGTGCACTTAACCATTGTGTAATTCTGTACTGATGACTGTGGTGCCCATTAGCTATTAGCGTATGTACTGTGCACATATGGAGGAGATACTCCTGGTATCTCTGGAGAGCACAATGTGGACAAGAAGTTGTTGGACTTGGTATTGACAGAGGACTAGTTATGTGCAGCAGGGAGAGTCAGTGCTACATGGATAAAAAAAGATTTTACTAACTGAACTGGAACAACAATATGCCTGCCTACTAATCTTGTTAGTGTTAAAAGAAATGCAAGTGTGAATTTGATCAAGTTTTAAGAACTGAGTGAAGAAAAACATGGGGGAGCATAAGACTGCCTTTCCAAACAGAGACATGCCATTCCTTTGCGGGGGAAGGGGAGGAACTTATTCAATGTCTTTGCTGGCATTATTTTTCCTCAAGTAGTAGGAAAGGATAATTATTGGTTTCCTCAGTATGTGATGGATAAGATAGCACTTTCAGTGATAATACCAGTAAAGATCCTTTCCATTATTCTAAGCAACTTAGCAATGTAGTCATCATCTTGAATAGGTTTAAAAATATCAACATAAATATCAACATCAGGGCGCCTGGGTGGCTCAGTCGTTTAAGTGCCCGACTCTTGATTTCAGCTCAGCTTATGATCTCAGGGTCGTGAGATCAAGCCCCACATCGGGCTCTGCACTCAACACGTAGTCTTCTTGTCCCTCTCCCTCTGCTCTTCCCCCGCTCGCATTCTCTCTCTCTCTGAAATAAATAAATAATCTTTTAAAAAAAGAAAAAAGAAAGGAAGGAAGAAGAAGAAGAAGAATATCGGGACACCTGGGTGGCTCAGTTGGTTAAGTGTCTGCCTTTGACTCAGGTCATGATCCCAGGGTCCTGGGACCATGTCCTGCATCTGGCTCCTTGCTCAGAGGGAAGCCTACTTCTCCGTCTGCCTACTGCTCCCCATTTGTGCTCTCTCTGTCTCTCACTCTGACAAATAAGTAAACAAAATCTTAAAAAAAAAAAAAAAGAATATCGACATCAAATTTTAGATACCAAAATAATTTTTTAGGGTGACTGATCTGTGGTGAAAACGGATACATCACTGAAAGTTCGAATTTTTTCCAAATCTAAATGTTTTTATTTTATTCATGGAAGAAAAAAATAATGAGGACTATAGTTAAAAACCATATCCACAAGCTACAACTGAATTTAAAGAAATACTTTTATATGGCCAAATGCAACCACAAAGTAGGCTGGGAATTGTTTTGCCTCTGTCTCACAAGTAGCAACATTCAATTTCCCTGCCTTTACATGGAATGGGCCAGTCAACTTAGTATATGATGAACTGTTAAAGCAGGTTTCAGGGAGAAATCCATCTGAGTCCACATATGATCTGAATATCCAGAACTATTTACAAGACGCTTTAAACTGTTATAGCCATTCCTGCCAACTTATGGTAGTGAGTTAACATTTTTTTTAAATTAGTAGCAATAAAAAATAAAAAAGGCAATTCAGCAATGTGGCAGGATACAAAATCAATGCATAGAAATCAGTTGCTTTTCTATACACTAACAATGTAACTGTAGAAAGAGAAATTAAGGAATCAATTCCATCCACAACAGCAACAGAAAACATAAGATACCTAGGAATAAACCTAACCAAAGAGGTAAAGGATCTATACTCTAGAAACTACAGAACACTTTTGAAAGAAATTGAGGAAGACACAAAAAGATGGAAAAACATTCCATGCTCATGGATTGGAAGAATAAACATTGTTAAAATGTCTATCTGCCCAGAGCAATTTACACTTTCAATGCCATCCTTATTAAAATACCATTGGCATTTTTCAAAGAACTGGAAGAAACAATCCTAAAATTTGTATGGAACCAGAAAAGACCCTGAATCGTCAAGGGAATGATGAAAAAGAAAAACAAAGCTGGGGGCATCACGTTGCCTGACTTCGAGCTATATTACAAAGCTGTGATGACCAAGATAGCATGATATTGGCACAAAACATACATATAGATCAATGGAACAAAATAGAGACTTCAGAAATGTACCCTCAACTCTATGGTCAACTACACTTTGACAAATCAGGAAAAAATATCCAATGGAAAAAGGACAGTCTCTTCAATAAAGTGGTGCTGGGAAAATTGGACAACTACATATAGAAGAATGAAACTGGACCATTCCCTTATACCATACATAAAAATAAACTCAAAATGGATGAAAGACCTCAATGTGAGACAGGAATCCATCAAAATCCTAGAGAAGAACGTAGGCAATAACCTAATTGACATCAGCCACAGTAACTTCTTTCAAGACACGTCTCCAAAGGCAAGGGAAACAAAAGCAAAAATGAACTTTTGGGACCTCATCAAGATAAAAAGTTTCTGCACAGCAAAAGATACAACAAATGTCAGAAACAACAACAAAACTAAGAGGCAACCCACGGAATGCAAGAAGATATTTAAAATTGACATTACAGATAAAGGGCTGATATCCAAAATCTATAAAGAACTTCACAAACTCAACACTCAAAAAACAAATACTTCAGTCAAAAAATGGGCAGAAGACATGAACAGACACTTCTCCAAAGAAGACATACAAATGGCAAACAGACACATGAAAAAATGCTCAACATCATTAGCCATTAGGGAAATACAAATCAAAACCACAATGAGATACCACCTTACACCAATTAGAATGGCAAAAATTAACAAAACAGGAAACAACAAATGTTGGCAAGGATGTGGAGAAAGGGGAACCCTCGTACACTGTTGGGAATGCAAGCTGGTACAGCCACTCTGGAAATCAGTATGAGATTCCTCAAGATGTTAAAAATAGAGCTACCTGACGACCCAGCAACTGCACTACTAGGTATTTACCCCAAAGATACAGATGTAGTGAAAAGAAGGGGCACATGCACCCCAATGTTCATAGCAGCAATGCCTACAATAGCCAAGCTGTGGAAGGAGCTGAGATGCCCTTCAACAGACGAATGGATAAAGAAGATGTGGTACATATATACGACGGAATATTATACAGCCATCAGCAAGGATGAATACCCACCATTTACATCGACATGTATGGAACCGGAGGGGATTATGCTAAGTGAAGTAAGTCAAGCAGAGAAAGACAATTATCACATGGTTTCACTCATATGTGGAACGTAAGCAATAGTGTGGAGGACCATAGGAAATGTGAAGGGGGAGAAATCAGAGAGGGAGATGAACCATGAGAGACTATGGACCCTGGGAAACAAACTAAGGGTTTCGGCAGAGAGGGTGGTGGGAGGAGGGGGGAACAGGGTGATCAGTATTAAGGAGGGCATTGGTTGTGATGTGCACTGGGTATTATATGTAACTAATGAATCATTAAACCCTATATCAAAAACTAATGATATACTATATAGTGGCTAACTGAACATAATAGAAAGAAAGAAAGAAAGAAAGAAAGAAAGAAAGAAAGAAAGAAAGAAAGAAAAGAAGGAAAGAAAGAAAGAAAGAAAGAAAGAAAGAAAGAAAGAAAGAAAGAAAGAAAGAAAGGATAGAGAACTTGACTTATGCATGACTCTAGCATTCTGTTCTTGATACCTTGGTAAAAGATCATGAACAAAGTAATGCCTATATCTGACATGAAAGAGTTATCAGTACTTTAAACTATAATTAAATTTTTTGAGTATTGATTAATTTAATTAATGTTCATTTCAAATTGTGGGACCACAAACCCGACAACCTATTTATTAAGTTTGAGAAACACTCCTATGTAGGAAGATGTAGGAATTACTTCACAAAGAGAATGAGTGTCTTCAAGGGGCTGTGTGATAAGGAGAAAATAACTGAAAGTAATTTGAAAATATATTTCAAAGAATAAGGAGCAGAAGACTGTACAGAAATTAAGTTACTCTGAGATAATACTGGTGAGTGGCTTCAAAAAAGAATGAATATACTGGTCCATGGATCCATGCAAGCTACTGGAAGGACAAAGAAAAACAGCTGCATCGCCAGAATTTCAGGCAGGCCGGCAGGCAGGCAGGCAGGCAGGCAGGCATGAATGAATGAATGAATGAATGAATGAAGTATTTTAGCACTGAGGATTGATGCAGTGTATGATACCAGCAATGTGCAGGCTGGAGAAGTTAGGCATGGTGTCCAAGATAATCCTTAACTGGGGGAGACAGCTGGGAAGGGAGAAAAGAAAGGGTATGGCAGAACTGGATTATGTGAAAGCGTAACATGCTTCTGATTAGCAGTAGATAGGGTGTAAACAGTGTATTAATTAAGTACTAGCCGGTTCATGATGTTGATAACAAGTTAGTACTGTAAGAAGGTAAGTTCTTAAGTTTTTCACCACTTTCATGATTTTAGAATGAGGATATTTTATCTAGATTTGTTTTTTCCCTTTTCAAAAGTACTATAAATAAGCCATTATATAACTATGAAAGATTGACCTATCATCTGTTTTTCATGTTAAACACATCTTAGATGGGCTAGGGACCTTGGTTATTAGCTATATTTATACAAAAGCAAAGTTTGTCTTTGTCTTATCTAAAGATCAATTTTTCATAATAAAATAGGCTATTTTTAAATAGTATTAATGTTAGTTTTTAATATAAAAGTGTCAAGAACTACAAAAGGTCTTAGCTTTCATCTCACTTGCAACCTAGCAAGTAAAGCTGCCATAGTTTCATGGATGCCTGTAGAAGGCGCTGAGACTCCTGGGTCAAAGACAAATAATAGTTTGTTACTCAAGGTAATTGCAGTAGCAAGAATATCAGAACTTTGTGCTGGTTCCTCAAGCCACAATTTCCACAGGAAAACATGAAGAGTTCAATAAGCCCTGCACACACAGTGTGAAGAGGAACCCTGAACTTAAGGAACCCATATCTCTCCTAATGGACAGTAAGCATCTGGCCCTTTGCTCCCAGGAAGACATCTATTTGAAAAGGGCATTCAAGGTGCAAGAAGGACAGAAAGCTAAGAGAAAAATCTCCCTAAATATTAAACCTTCATTTATACATTATCTTGCTTTCTGGCAAGTTTACCTATGAATACTTCACTCCACTGGTCACTGTGACTGATCTGGCTGATGCAGGCTGTAATCAAATCCATAGCACCAGGTTAAAGCACCATGATCTTATCCATGTCCCCCAAGGTCCTGGATCTAACCAGCTGAAAAAACGCCAAAAAGCATCAGAGTCTACTTAAAATTCAAGGGGTTTCCCCTTAAGTTTCTGTAGTGAGCTTTACACTTGGCATTAATCCAAGTACAGATGGATACATAAAGAATGTGCAGATTCTTCCTTGGCCCAAGAAGGAACTCTAGGGCAATTCTGTCATTTATAACAAATGCTGGCCAGTGAGTTGAGGCTAACTTGAATGACTTCCAGGGTTAAGGTAGTATCACTGATCACTACTTTTTGGGAAACTCCACTGAATCAGCAAAGGTATACATCCTTTTATAGAGATCTCCACATTCACTTGAGGACTACACGATCTACTGGTATTGTTTCCTTAAACACTCAAGAGGCTTCTTATGACTGCTCCTAATGTGTAAGTTACTATGGTTTTGGGAAGGGAAGGAAGTTCATGCATGGCCTTCACACAGGAAGTACAGTACCAAGAATACTCATGGCCCCTGGAGAGAAAGTGTTCACAACTCTTGGACCACCCAAATGAGATCCTCATCAGTAGTGGTGGTAGGGCGGGGGGGAGGGCAGACAAGTTGACGGTGCCCTCAGTGTGGTTTCCCAGATGGACTGTGAACCTTAGGGGTCTCAGTTCAAGTCGAATACCTGAGTCTAGTCCTGGTTTTAGGAAAGACTGACCTATTTGTCCATAGTACCAGATAGGTGATCTTTATCTGCCCCATGAAATGGCTAAGAGAGGCTCAAGGATGGAGGGTGGGGCTGACAGGCATTTTGCTTGGGAGGTGCAGAAGCCATTATTATCCCTTCTGTTTCCAATAGACTTCTCAATAGGTTAAAGGGAATGGCCATCAGATTGTGGCAGCATTCTCTGGAAGGAGATGACAGACCCAGCAGCCAATTAAACATAAAGTGTCCAACAGCTGAGAGACCTCTGTGTTTTCCTTCATGAGGAAAGCTATAGGGACAATTTACTGAAAAACAAACATCATTAATATTCTTGCTCTCCTGTGTCTCTATTTTTCTCTTTGCAGGTGCTGAAGTTGTTACCCTTCCACTGCTACAAAATCAGTGTGTCCCAGTCCAGCAGCTATTAACTTTACCTATTTTACAGTCATTGACTAAATGTATCCCGACCTTTGATCTAGAAGGGTTGACAAGAAGGGCAAGAGCACCGCTAAAAAACTTGGAGAGATGGGCTATGGGAGTGATGTCTGCAAGATGGCTGAATAAGACATCCTTCACATGTATCTCCCCTCTTCAACAGCAATAATTTGGTATCCATCCATGGAAAAGTGCCTTCCTGGGAACTCTGGGATCCAGATAGAAGACTGTGAAACCCTGGTGCACTCTTCAACTGAGTCTATAACCCTGTAACTGGTCTCCAGCTCATTCTGGCCAGTCCCCAAACATTCCTGCTGGCACAGAGACCCAGCAGGAGACTTCTGGCTGCACCCTTATAGATTCTGAAGGGTCCTATATGTGGCTCTAGCCCCATCACAGAAGGCTTGCCAGCAGGCCAGGCAGCTTCAGGGACCCAGCAGGAGACGCTCTGACAATACTGCCAGAGATGCTGGAAAGGGCCCTATACTCAGCTTCATCCCTTCCCAGCCAGTCCATAAGCAGTACTGCTGGCCCAGAAAACCAGCAGGAGACACTCCCATCTGCACCCCAGAGATCCTGAAAGGGTCCTATACTTGTTTCAATTTCCTCCAAGCTGCAGTCACAAGCAGTCCTCCAATGTAGGGACCTGGTGGGGGACACTCACATCTGTGCCTCAGGAGATCTTGAAACAATACTATACTCGGCTTTAGTTCCTCCAGCCAAAGTCAGGGAGCAGTCCAACCCGCCCAGGGACCTGCAGCACAAATACCCATCCATGCCTCCAAAGCCAGATATGCAGACTTCAGTTGTGGCTGGAATACCCGAAATAGCCCTGGAGCTTGGTTCCAGCTCCTCTCAGCCATGGCCCTGGGCCTATCCTGCCCACCCAGGGATCCATCAGTGACCAAGCAGCAGTTCTCCCTGGGACCTGGAAGGAGCCACACCCATCCATAAACCTGGTAAGGGGACAGCTAACTAAGGACACAATGTGGAGCCTGAAATGGACCCTTGTCCCAGCACTATCCTACTGAATAAGGTACTGGAGGCAGTCCCAGCCATCTGAAGACCAGACAGGAAACATGCCTACCTAAGACCCCAGTAACAAACTTGCCAAGCACAGACACCACTGCAGATTCATAACTGTGCATAACCCACTCCAACCCAGCATGAACATAATTCCAGGCAACAGAGAAGAGGCCATTATCTGCTGAAAAGTGTCTTAAAGACTGGAAGAGGTATTTACTCCTTCAAATGCACAGACATCGACGCAAGGCTATATACACCACAAAGAATCAGGTAAATATAACACTACCAAAGGAAAATTAATAAAGCTCCAGGAACCAGTCCCATAAAAATATATATCTAAAATTTGCCTAACAAAGGATCAAAATAATCATCTTACAGAAACTTAATGAAATGAAAGAGAACACAGATAGACAACTGAACAAAATTAGAAAAACACATGTACAAAATGACAATAAAGAAATAGAAATAAATAGAACCAAACAGAAATCTTGGAGCTGAAGAATACAATGGCAGAACTAAAAATGTAATGGAGAAATTTAACACACAGACTTATATCTGCTGTATCTGTGCCATCTGCTTCTGAAGGGTACCCGAAATAAAGTTCTATGTCAGACCAGCAACGAAGGTTTGCTGGGTCAGAATGAAAACATTCTGTAGTTCAAACACTGAGTGATTCAGTAGCTACACTCAAGAATTTTCTACTTTTCCTGAAGTAGACACCAATATCCTGAGTAGTTTCCCATATGGCATTTGCCTAACGTTCTCTCATTTACCCTCCGGAAGAGATGCATTTTGCACATTTACCCATCATATGGAGTTCAGAGATGTTCATGCTCATTATTCTCACCCAGGAGAAGTGCAAGAGAAACTCTTCACTCCAAAGGAACACGAATGACAACCCTTCTCATCTGAGACCAAAGGTAGGCTGCCCCTTACTCACCCCAAGCCTACTTCTCCGTACAGCAGTGTCAATCCTGACAACTCAGTATGTGATCCATGTGATATCACATAGCCCTGACAAATTCTGCTCCAGATGAAACTGTCATAATTTTGGAAATGGAGTTTACCAAGGTCCACCAATACAAAGCAGCTGAGTTACTATAAATAAATCAGATCTAGAAAAAACAAGGTGAAGATCAAACGTAATATAGTCCATAGATACTTGGAAAGGAAAGGTAATTTCTCTGCTTGAAGAGATGCATCTCCAACCAGTCACTGATGCAATGTTTTATAATGTTTAAATATTTATACACTATAAAAAGAAGAGGAAGTTATGAAGTAATTGTGGAATGTTAAAGTATGCAATTAGTTCTGTGGCTCTGCCAATTTTTGCTCACATTCTAAGATGTTCTCGCGCTTACTTGACACTATTTTATGATAAATAAGACAAATACTGCCATGTCTTCCTTATAGATAGCTTTGATGAATATAAAATATCCACATTAGTAATAATAAAAGTAGCTAATACTTATTGAGTATTGTGTACCTCCTGGCACTACTCTATCACTGTATTGGGTTACTCACTTAATCCTCACTTCAGCCTCATGAGAAAGAAATAAGACTATCGTCCCAATTTTATAGATTAGGAAACAAACCAGTAAGTGAAATAGCAACAATTCACACCAAGGCACTATGCATTTCTGCTTTTCCAAATAAGAGAAAACAGCCGTTTTATACATTTAATGTTTTCTCCCTTGATATAATATTGGTACCCTGATTTCTTATTTTTCCCAAAAAAAGCCTAACTTTTCATTGTTTATGTTTATGTATGATCTTAAATTATGTGGCTAGCATCACCATGTCTGTAAAGTCTTATCTGTCTCATCCCACATGGAATTCCTCTCTTTTCAATACTCTGAAATACATAATTCTATCACTATACATCTATTATAACTTTTCTTTACAGGTGTTATATTTTCTTCAATATTGTGAATCTAAGAGAATCTAAGATTCTCTCTCTCCCTCTGCCTCTCTCCCCCTTGCACATGAGTGCATTCACCCTCTCTCTGAAATAAGTAAGTAAATCTTTAAAAAAATAATAACAATAGGGGTGCCTGGGTGGGTCAGTTGGTTGGGCTTCTGCCTTCGGCTCAGGTCATGGTCTCCAGGTCCCGGGATCGGCATCAGGCTCCCTGCTCAGCGAGGAGTCTGCTTCTCCCTCTGTCTCTCCTCCTGCCCCCTCAGCTTGTGCTTGATTTCTCTCTCTCTCAAATAAAGAAAATCTTTTTTAAAAATTAAAAATAATAATAATAATAATAATGTCTCATCGTCTCTGTAACTACCAGTAGCAGTCGAAAAATAACCAGTGCTCACAAAATGGCTACTGAATTAAAATCATACAAACCAAAAAAAATCCTGAATGTGAAATTTCTAATGTGATCTCTGCTGGCCACCACACAATAGTATTATAGTTGTACTCATACTTTTATACTACCCATTTTTAATTAGGTTTATTATAATTCCGCATATTATGGGCATCTTGATTTCACTTACTCCATTAGTTCCTCTGCTGAACTACTTTTCCCTTACCGTTTGCCTCGTGGATAATGCCGCACATATTCCCCAACATCATGAGCAGCAACAGCTAAGACTTGTGGATCATCCGACACCTCCAGAAGTTTTGTCAAAATTCTGAAATAAATTTAATCCAAAGAGAGATTGATTTCTAGTTGTTCTACAGGGCACAACAGAGCACAGCATATTTGCAGGTATCTCCTGAAAATAGACATTGACAATATATTTTCTACAGATCTTACTATTACACATAATATATTACATATGAGTTAGCAGTTTTCAGATCTTTTCACATATATAGCAGGTTACTTTCAGATCGTAATGTACACCACACACAATTCCCAAAATATCAGGAACTCCCTTTCCTGCTTTCTCAAAAAAGACAACTAGAATGTGAGTTAATGTTATTTTAATATACAATTACCAGTGAGTCCTTGCCAATTGTATTTTGAAGATTAATCATCGGTAAGCTTTCTGTTAGTATTAAAGAAATTACTTTAAGCTGTGATCAAGATGGAACGTGAGCCCTGAACATACACATTCCATGCCCCCCTCTCCCCCGCCCTCACTCCAAGTCTCAGGAAGAACTTGAACCTGAACTTCATAAGAAAAACAATGCAAAACAGCAAGTGAATGTTTCTGAGAAGATGGGTGACCAAATTCACTATCCTGGCTCCCTTGCTGTCCTTTCTCCACAGCAACCACACAGACAGAGTGAAACCACTGCAGGAACCTGACGGTGTTTCTGAGAATAGGAGCCAACCAGACGCAGAGAAGGCTACCCTCTGCTGGGAGCTGGAGCCTTGACCACAGATTTCTGCCTCCTCAAGGACCTCCAGGGAGAAGGTTCATCTCACCCAGGGGCACATGTGTCCTCAGGAATGAAGAGAAAGGGGGGCACTGCACTACCCAGAATCCAACCCACTCGGAGAGAGTGCCTTCAGCATGAGTGTGAGGGGAAATCACTCAAGGAACACATCATTCCCGTGTTATTTAAACTGCTCAAGGGCATAGAAATGAGAAGAAAACTCAACTCATTCCACAAACAGAACATAACTGGGATAACCAATCAGAATGAGTAATTATTTTAATGGCCAGGCAGAAGACTAACATATTTAAAAAAAAACTGCTTTGTAATATGCCACCAATAGCCACTCACATAGACACAGATATATGAAAACCTTATAGAATTAGCTAATTGAACCAGTAGAATACTGAGAGACTATCTTTTCAGTTCTCAGCTCAAACACCACCTCTTGCCTAAGAGCCTCTGATCCCAAGACAATACCCCCCCATCATTTTCTATCCCCGCTTCCTGATTCATTTTTCTTCACAGCACTCATCACTACCAGCCATGATATGTAGTTTCTTGACTATTTGTTTAGTCTCTCTCTCCCAAATACAATGTAAGCTTAATGACAATAAGAACTTAATTTTATTTGCCATTGTGTCTGCAACACCTAGAACAGTACTGACCACACAACAGATGCTCAAAAAACACCTGCTGGAAAAAAATGAATCCACAATTTAAGTGTAAAATGGTGATGCTGACAATTGGGAAAAACGATGTGACAAATCCTAATGCAATTTAAAATGCACAGAACCTTGACATAGCAACTCTACTTCTAGGAATCCAACCTACAGAAATATCTTCACATTTCCACAAAGATATCTATATACACTAGGTTAAAAATTGACTAAGAGAAAAGGCTAGAGGGTGGAGGCCACATGCAAGAGAGAGATTTTTGGTTTTTCCCTCTACTCTACCATGCTGGTGGCACCTGCTTTGTCCTCTGTAATACTGGCTACGACGAACTGAGGGTTTTAGAGGGGAGGGGGTGGGGGATCGGGATAGGCCAGTGATGGGTATTAAGGAGGGCACATATTGTATGGTGCACTGGGTGTTATATGCAAGTAATGACTCATGGAACTTTACATCAAAATCTAGGGATGTACTGTACGGTGACTAACATAACATAATAAAAAGTTATTATAAAAAAAACAAAACAAAACAAAAATACTGACTACGTCATGTACAAAGCATTTCACATTCACCATTTTATTAAACCCCTACAACTAGGATTATTGGTTCTTCCTATTTTACAGAGAAGTAACACAGGAGGCTCAATGAAATAAAGTGGCCCAATATAAAAAAAAAATTAGAATCAAAATTTTAAAAAATTATAAAACTAACTCATTTCAACAGACCCCAAACCATAATAAGTGAAAAAGACAAGTCACAGTCTAACCTATTGAGATGGGATATATATAAATAACTCTATATAAAGATACAGATATAGGTATGTCTATGAATGAAAGAATACTGGAGAGTATATCATCTGATTCTGGTTATCACTGGGGAAGACTCTGGGAGAGAACAGCAGTGAAGAAACCTTTTCACTTTACTTCTGTATGCCTTCAAGAGTACTTGAATGACTTCACCCAGGCTGTTTGATAAAACTTGGAATTCAAAAATTCACCACACACATTTTTTTTTAAAGTTACTTAATTTTACTAAGATGCTCAAGAGATTTACTATCCCTTAGAATTATTAATTTTATTTATTTTTTATTTAAATTCAATTAGCCAACACATAGTACATCATTAGTTTCAGATGTAGTGCTCAATAATTCATCAGTTGCGCATAATACCCAGTGACCATCACATCATATGCCCTCCTTAATGTCCATCACCCAATTATCCATCCCTCCACACACCTCCCCTCCAGCAACCCTCAGTTTGTCTCCTATAGTTAAGAGTCTCTCATGGTTTGTCTCCGTTTCTGATGACTTCCCATTCAGTTTTCCCTCCCTTCCCCTATGATCCTCTGGGCTGTTTCTTATATTCCACATATATGAAACTATATTATAATTTTGAGTGAAACCATATGATAATTGTCTTTCTCTGACTGACTTATTTTGCTCAGCATAATACCCTCCAGTTCCAGCCACGTCGATGTAAATGATAAGTATTCATCCTTTCTGACAGTTGAGTAACATTTCATTGCATATATATACCACATTTTCTTTATCCATTCATCTGTAGATGGATATCACTTGGCATCAGGGAAATACAAATCAAAACCACAATGAGATACCACCTTACACCAATTAGAAGGGCAAAAATTAACAAAACAGAAAACAACAAATGTTGGCGAGGATGTGGAGAAAGGGGAACCCTCTTACACTGTTGTTGAGAATGCAAGCTGGTACAGACACTCTGGGAAACAGTATGGAGGTTCCTCAAGAAGTTAAAAACAGAGCTATCCTATGACCCAGCAACTGCACTACTAGGTATTTACCCCAAAGATACAAATGTATTGATCCGAAGGGGCACCTGCACCCCAATGTCCACAATAGCCAAACTATAGAATTGCGAATTTAAAGTTTAAAATTTAAGTTTAAAATATCGAACATAAAGTTTTGAAACCATTTGTCTATTTGCTTACAAATTATTCAATTACAAAATATAAATCTTATTTCTTAAGATCTATACTAGAAAACAACTTGAATAACAATGATATTTGCTCATATCATTTGCATTAAAACAAATACTTAAATAATTAAAATACTTAAAATAAAGTAATAAAACTTTACTTTGTTCAAAATCTGTACAAGTCTATGAAGCTTGTATACTTTAGTTTCTGCAGCTCATTTATTTGGTAACGTCTCCTAAAAGTGTGGCTCAACATTTCTCTGCCTTTTTCTATCATCTCAGCATGTCAAATATCTAACTCTATAAACAACCGGAAACATTAACAAAAAACCTCACTGTCAATCAGGGAATTATCTCATTAGGAAGTAATTACATGTCCTTTATCTTCCAGACTAACTGAGATATCTGCATTTCCAAATAATAGAAAAGATGAGGATTTCTTAGACACATACATGTCCCAAACTCGATGTAAATATATACCTCACAAAAAGAACTCATAAATGAGGAAAGGAGACCCAGAGAAGTTACATAATCTGCCTACAGACACAACAAATGTTGAAACATATTTGAATCACTACCTGTTGCCTCTAGTCCACACTAAGCACAACTGCACCATGATGGCAGTTCATTCAACTCAAGCACATGAAAACCCACAAAGAAAAAGCAAGACAATATTCAATCTCCCATACATTTATTTTTTTTAACTTCAAACTTGCTCTTTTTAAAAGGCCAACTTGCAAATTTAATTCAACTGAAACATTTTAATAATTTCAAAAGATTAAAGTACTTTGATGCTATTTTTGTTACTTTGAAATTTTATTAAAATATCATTTTAGGAAATAAGAAAATATTAACATGAGTTTCCTTAAAAGCATAACAGAATATTTGTTCTGAATACCTTAAACCATAAGCCAGCAAATTACAGCTGAAGTCCAAACCCAGCAGCTTCCTGTTTTTGTACACAAAGGGTTTTTTTTTAAGATCTTACTTATTTGAGAGAGAAACAGAGATAGCGAGAGAGAGCACACGAGTCGGGAGAAGAGGGAGAAGCAGGCTCTCCAGTGAGCAGGAAGCCCGACATGGGGCTCGATCCCAGGACTCTGGGATCATGACCCGAGCCAAAGAAAGGCAGATGCTTAGGGACTGAGCCACCCAGGCGGCCCTGATACATAAATTTTATTGGAACACCATCACACTCATTAGTATACAGACTGTCCACAGTTGCCTTAGCACTACAGTACTGAGTTCAGTAGTTGTGACAGAGACCGAATGCCTCACAAAGCCTCCACTGTTTACTTTCTGGGCCTTACAGAAAAAGTTTTCCAATGCCTGCCTTAAACCACATTCAGTGACCTGAGCTATTCTCCATATGGTTGAGACCCTTGATACTCAAAATATGGTCTGCAAACCTGCAGCATCAGTATCAGCTTAGAAATGCTGAATCACATACCCAACCCTGGACCTACTGAATTAGAATATGCATTTTAATAAGATCTCCATTAACATTTGAAAAATATAGTCTTACACTCGAAAAAATGGTACAAGGAATTACAGAGAATTTCTAATCAAATCCAGAAAATACAGAAATGATTTTAATGCCTATCCCTCAGGGCCATTTAGCCCACTGAATATGTTCATCAACAATGAAAATATTTTTGTATTATTATCTGTAAATCAACTGTTTCTATATATAAATGCTTTCTATTTCTATATTCAAGTCATCAATGAATATTTTCAAAAGAATAGGTTCAAAAAAAGAGATTTTGTGGTAAGCAAAGAAAGAACTTCCTCCATCTCATCTCTAAATACAGTTGTTAAGTCAACAATAGATTCATCAATCAAAAGCCAAACCTCAATTACCACATTAACCACAAGCTGAGATTCTGTCAGACACTCCAATGGGATCAAGACAGCAACACATCCAGCTTTGGAGTTAGACCAAATGTGAATTCTGACTCTAACATTTGCTAGAAATGTAATCTTGGAAAGTGTCTGTTTAAATCCAAAATAGAATTTATATTATTATTCTGATTGATCACTCCACAAATTTGCTCTTGTTCTCTTTCATAATGTTTTTCCTCTGTTTTAAAAACTTGTTTGCGCCCTCAGCTTTTACTTTTCTTTTAATTATCATCTGCATGGTTTCTTATATTTCAGAGTATTTCCTTATTCAAAATACGTACTTATTTCAAAATTATAACATACAAGATTGCAAAGTACTTTCTGTATGCTATCATACTAATACTGATAGAGGAAAAATGAATTTACATTGCAAACTTGCTAAGTTTGGAATTACCTGGAAAAACAGGTCAAAGCCTGGTGTAAGTACAGTTCTCCACACATAATAAGAAGGCTAGTATTCACTGTGCTTTTTAAATAACAGAATAAAGATTTCTTCTGTATCTATTTTATCAGCTAGTTTGAAGGGCGGCACTAGCACGCCCCTCCTTGCCAATCACCCCCATACAGATAACTTATAAGAATGGGAAACTAAGGAGGTGCCTCAGTGGCTCAGTCAGTTAAGTGTCTGATTCTTGATTTCAGCTCAGGTCATGATCTCAGGGTCATGAGATCAAGCCCCACAGTCAGGCTCTACAATCAACATGGAGTCTGCTTGTCCCTCTTCCTCTGTTCCTTCCCCCCACCCCACATATATACTCACTCTCTCTTTCTCTAAAATAAAGAAATAAATAAAATCTTAAAAAAAAAAAAAAGAATGGAAACGGAGAACAATGACTTTAAATTTCTCTAAAACTAAAGTGCTACATGTCATTGCTTCTGGTTATTTAGAAACATCACAAAGGCTCATAAGAAGGTAAAGAGTAATTTGAAGGAACCATAAAATCTAAGACCTAACGAACCATAAAATTTAAAACCCAAACAATGTGCTCTTCAAAAGGCTCTTTAAGTGTATCATAATAAAAATAACATGTAATGCTTTAGTAATAATTTGTTTAAAAAAACTCCCCTCCGTTATATTCAAGTTTTTCAAAAATTAGATTTAAAAGGCATTATTCAAACTCATTTTGTTGCTGTTAAAAACTCAAAGTAGCACAACAATGCTGAAGATATAATCCACTTTTCCCCCTATCTATTATTCTCCATCAGTACTGCCAACATCTATCAACCACTCACTTTCGTTTGCCAAATGTTTAAACAAGCATAATGTATCCTTTTTGGTAATACATGGAAAGTAAGTATAAACAACAGTGATAGGTCTGCCTAAAACTGCTCATTGGACATGTGTATATACCTCTTCTCCTCCTCCTAGATACCTCATTAAAATGACAGTAAAAGAATTTTTTTCTTATTTTTTTCAAGTTTTTATTTCAATTCCAGAGGAGAGCATGCTTATTTTGAAAGGTCCTAGGGGTGCCTGGGTGGCTCAATCAGTTAAGTGTCTGACTCTTGGTTTTGGCTCAGGTCATGATCTCAGGGTCTTGAGATGGAGCCCTGCACTGGGCTCCAAGCTCAGTGTGGAGCATGCTTAAGATTCTTTCCCCTTCTTTCTCCCTCCTCCTCTGCTCCTCTCCCCCACCCCTCAAAGTAGCACTATCTCTCTCTCTCTCACTCTCTCACTCTCTCTTTCAAATAAACAAATAAAATCTTTTTTTAAAACACAATTTCTTAAGATTTTATTTATTTATTTGAGAGAGAGACAGAGATAGTGAGAGGAAAGAACGAACAGGGGAGAGGGGAAGCCGGCTCTCCACTGAGCAGGTAGCCCGATGCAGGACTCCATCCCAGGATGCTGGGATCATGCCCTGAGCCAAAGGCAGACACTTAACCGACTGAGCCACCCAGGCACACCTAAAAAAATTTTTTAAATGCCTGAACAGGCAATTCCGGAAAAATAGACATCCAAATGACCAATAAGAATATGACACCGTATCCAACCACATAAGGAAGCAAGAAAATACAAATTAAAATCATAAGATGGCTAAGATTTTTTAAAGAGTGACAAAAACATGTTGGCAAGGATGTGGAACAACAGGTATTAACAGTGTAAACTGGAATTTAAAACTTACTTTAAGAGCTCATAATTCTTCTCATTTAACCTCACAGCATTTTCTCTCCAAAATTTCTCAGATTTGTGCACAGGACTCCACTCCAATCTTCCAGATTTAAGTTCTGAACTGTATTCATCAAATGAGCTATAAAAATTTTTAAAGAATTTAAAGTTTAGGAGAATCTAAGAGTTACTCGAAAATTAAGCAAAATAAAACATTTTTACCATGTAACTTATACCTCAGTTGAAAAAAAAACAAAAATCTTCACTGATGACTTAACTGTGAAAACTGACAAAACTTTGTACGTTAACAAACTACCACTAAAGTTTAAACAGCTTAAATAATCTTTAATAAATCATGTGAAATTTATTCAAGGTCCTAATGTCCAATACTCCTGTCAAGGTGATTGCTCATCATGAGATATTAAAAGGAGCGCCTGCTTTCCAATCTTTATCCTAATAAATAAATGTATACCAGCAAAATATCTGATGATCTAGCAGTTTCTACCATGCCACTTAAAATACTGTATTTGCCAGCCCACTAGATACATTAATGTAAATTTATATAAAAGTATGTTGCCTAAATATAAAATAAAATAGCACATTCTAATACTATAAATGTCATAAACCACTATACTACATTATACAAATAAAAATACACATAAGGATATAATATTGCATAATGTGATTACATACACTACAGAGGTAATTCACTAAATTAACACATTACAGATTAAAAACAAAAACCTCTGTGCAAATAGCAAACTGCAATGTAATTTAATTCAAAAATCATTCACTATGTATCAAGTAACTTAATTATTCAAAGTTTCATAATATAAAAAATATTTAATGTTGTTAGCCACTGGACAAACACTGTGACAGGACATGCTTGGACATTCTTTCAAGTGAAAACTTAAAAAAAGAATTAGCCATTTCAATACTGGTTGGTAATTCAGAATAACCAGGATTTTACCAGTTAAGTTGAACAGAGTGTCCTGTTGAATAAAGTAGTAATTTACTTTAATGTAAGGCCAGTCTGTGTAAGTAAGCTAATATCATTTAACCCTAATATCCTAAACCTGTAACAGCAAAAACAGAGACAAAGCTCTTTCACCCGCTCCCATCAGCCTATTAGCTTTAATGTAAATAGCACTTCTCAAATTACCAAATTCAACATGAAAAATCAATAAGTAATAATCTGCTAACATGGATTAAATAATTTAGAAAGCTAAGTATCACTAATCTTATTTATTTTTAAAAGAGATCTTAAATCATTATTACTGGAGAATTGAAAATAAATTTTTTAAATGAATTTAATAAAACAGAATTTATAAAAACTGCAAGTCTACTGCTGGCTGGACTACTTTATTACAATCAACTTGTTCATATTTAAAATTATAGAAAGACAAAAATCATTTGCCTCCCTCCACAAAACTCCATTACAAACCACTGATGTGAGTCATACATCCCTCTCCATAAAAGCATTTGGGCATTGGGGTTATGAGCTGCACTGAATTATCTGATAAATACTTTTCTGGAACACATAATACACTGAAGGCACTTGCTGGACACTTGAAAACTCACAACAAATCCTACAAGGTTTGAATTTTTATTGCTATTTTACCAAAAGGAAAACTGAGATGAAGAAGTCAAGAAGCTTGTCATGGCCACACGTGGAGAAAGTAACCGAACAATTCAAACTGGGTTCAGCCTGGCTCCCAAACCCAAACCACCTACACAGAAAGATCTACTTCTAGATAGTAATTCTCTTTTAAAGATGTATCAATAGTTTAAAAACAAAGAATACATGGGTTAATGGGAAGGACCACCAATACGTTATGAAATAAAAAAGAACAAGGTCCAGAAGAATATACAGAACCCCATTTGTGTGTATGTTTATGTGTGTGTGCATGCACACACATGCTGGAGGAGCAGGGCTAGGTTTTTTTTGGAAGCAAACACAGGAAATGAGGCTGGGGACAAGTATGTGGAAGAGGCATGAAGTCCCTTCTGAATTACGTAAGGATTCTTTCTTTTCTTACTGCATTGTACCTCATTTGCATAATTTTTTTTTAAGATTTTATTTATTTATTTGACAGAGAAAGAGGCAGCGAGAGAGGGAACACAAGCAGGGGGAGTGAGAAAGGGAGAAGCAGGCTTCCCGCTGAGCAGGAAGCCCGATGCGGGGCTCGATCCCAGAACACTGGGATCATGACCTGAGCCAAAGGCAGACGCTTAGCGACTGAGTCACTCAGGAGCCCCTCATTTGGATAATTTTTAATACAAAAAATAAATAGGGGCACCTGGGTGGTTCAGTCAGTTAGGCGTCCAACTCTTGATTTCCACTCAAGTTATGATCTCAGGGTCATGAGATCAAGTGCCACATTGGGCTCATGCTGGGCATGGAGCCTGCTTGAGGTTCTCTCTCTCCCTCTCCATTGGCCCCTCCCACTGACCCACCCCTCCCACACACCCCCACACACACCCACACACCCTCTCACAACACCCGCCATGTGCCCTCTCTCTGCCTAAAAAATTAAAATAACTGATAACCAATAGGAACTTCACAAAAGCAAGAAAAAAAAAAATACTCTTTCCATTTATGGCCAAACCTCCTCCACAAATTAACAACCAGTACTGTTTAAAAAGATTCTAGGGACGCCTCGGTAGCGCAGTCGTTAGGCGTCTGCCTTCGGCTCAGGGCGTGATCCCAGAGTTCCAGGATCGAGTCCCACATCGGGCTCCTCTGCTGGGAGCCTGCTTCTTCCTCTCCCACTCCCCCTGCTTGTGTTCCCTCTCTCGTTAGCTATCTCTGTCAAATAAATAAATAAAAAATCTTTAAAAAAAATAAAATAAAAATAAAAAGATTCTAAACCAGGGGGAGATACTTGAGGGGTTCTAGGGTGACACCAACATCCTGTGGGAGTATAACCAGTCAGATTTCAGATAAGAGAATGGTGAGAATCTACCCAAAAGAGAAGAGATAACACATAGCTATAACCAACTGTTACCACAGTGATGAGCCAGTTCTGTTGTGATTTTCTCCCCCATATCCCCCATTCTTAACAGAAGACATAATGTCTTAGTGAAATCTTTTGAGTTTATGGTTAGTAACAAATTTAGACTTTCTTAAAATACTAGGAAAGTCAAACGAGGCCCAATATATCCAGCCTGTGAGAATTTTAAAAAATTACATACCTAAGATCTTGGACACTCTCACCAAGTTTTTCCAAAAGAAATTTTATATCTTCACTGATATCTTCATCATCATACTTCTGCTGTTCCAAGTTCTCCAACTGTTTCAGAACTTTGCATTGAATCATAGCCAGAGCATATTCTTGGCGAGTTTCTCTTTCAGTTGATTTTTCTAGAAAGTTCTGAGTTAAAGACATGAAAAAAATGTGTGATTTCTTACATGTGATATTCTCAGACCCCTGAACTTTCTCCTGCACCCTCTCTCCTCCTTTATTCTCAAGTTAACTACCCCCTTTACGCAATGACTATTACAGATCCTTACTTCTTTCCTGTGCACTTGTCCCATAACAGGAGCATACTTCTGATTGCTTGCTTACTTCCTGGCTTAACTAAACGTTCTAAATGACCCGCACAAGCCTCAAAACACTAAACATGTTTACAATTAAATCCATCAAAGCCTTTCTCACAGCCCTGTTCCTGAGCTCCTGAGAGTTCCCAGTGAACACTCGGCTCATTTATTAGCCACCTAGAGTACTTAGGAAGACAGAACGTTTCTTCAAGTATCTCTACTAGAGAGTCTCAGTCAGTCACTTTTTTCCCTTCTAATCAACCTACAAAGGCACAAAGGGCAGTAATAAAAAACTCTCTCGCTTGAACAATTATCAGAGAAGTTTTGTGACACCCTGAAAAATGCCCTAGGTTTCTTCTGTGATTTTTCTATTTGTAAGAGTACTTACAAAAAGAGCAAAGGAATCCTAAATACACTTGACCCTAAACAACATGGGTTTGTCCTGTGCAGGTCCACTTATACGAGGATTTTTTCAATAATTACAGTATAGTACTGGAAATGCGTTTTCTCTTCCTTATGATTTTCTTACCATTTTGTTTTTTTCTAGCTTACTTTATTGTAAGAATACAGTATATAATACATATAACATACAAAATATGTATTATCCGGCCATTTATTTTGTCAGTAAGGCTTCCAGTCAACAGTAGGCTATTCATAATTAAGTTTGGGGGGGGGGAGTCCAAAGTCATACATGGATTTTCGACAACACAGGGGGTCAGCACCCAAACCCCTACATTGTACAACTGTATTTATACCAATAAACTGTTTATTGAATTGACAAGTATTTCTAACCAAAGACTATGTTAGGGACAAAAACAAGCTCTCAAGAAAGCTACCTTCACCAAGATGGTAAAGAAGACCTGTCAAATGCCTCCCTTCAACCACACCAAAAAAAATCCTATAATAACAATTCCAAGTCAACTATGCCAAAACATGAAATTTGTATATTTATTTTTGTAAGCAAATTATATTCCTAATAATTATACTAAAGAAATACAGAAAGAGATTTAACTTAGCATATGGAAATTAGTGAGATCAATCCCTACCAAAATTCCAATGGCATTTTTCACAAGAGTAGAAAAAACAAGCCTAAAATCTGTACGGAACCACACCCTTAATAGCCAAAACAGTCTTGAGAAACAACAACAAAGTTGGAAGCATGATACTTCCTGATTTAACTAAACTACAAAGCTATATTAACCAAAACAGTATGGCATAGCATAAAATAGACACACAGACTAAATGAACAGAATAGAAAGCCCATATATAAAGCCCCACATATACAGCCAGCTAATATTTGACAAGTGAGCCAAGAATACTCAATGTGAAAAGGACAGCCTTTTCAACAGCATTAGGAAAACTGGATAACCACATGCAGAAAAATGAAATCAGAGTCCTATTTTACACTACTTGCAAAAATTAACTCAAAATGGATTAAAGACTTAACCTTAAGATGTGAAGCTGTCAAATTCCTAAACGAAAACATAGGGAAAAAGCTCCTTGACCTCACTCTTGGCAACAATCTTTTATATACGACACCAAAGCACAGACAACAAAAGCAAAAATCAACAAGTGGGGCAACATCAAACTTTTAAAAAGCTTCTGCACAGTCTCCTACATCCACTACATTTAAAAGCTTCTAACCAGGGGCGCCTGGGTGGTGCAGTCGTTAAGCGTCTGCCTTTGGCTCAGGGCGTGATCCCGGCGTTGTGGGATCGAGCCCCACATCAGGCTCCTCCGCTATGAGCCTGCTTCTTCCTCTCCCACTCCCCCTGCTTGTGTTCCCTCTCTCGCTGGCTGTCTCTATCTCTGTCAAATAAATAAATAAAATCTTTAAAAAAAAAAAAAAGCTTCTAACCAGCAAAAACAAAAACAATAAACAAAATGAAAAGGTATCCTATGGGATGGGAGAAAATATTTGCAAAGCGTGTATCTGATAAGGGATTAATATCCAAAATATATGAAGAACTCATACAACTCAATAACAACAACAAAATGATTTAAAAATGGGCAAAATATCTGAATAGACATTTTTTCAAAGAAGACATATGATGACCAACAGGTACATAAGAATATCACTAGTCATCTGAGAAATACAAATCAAAACCACAATGAAATATCACCTCACATATGTTAGGATGGCTATAATCAAAAAACAAAAGATAACGGGTGTTGTCAAGGTTATGGAGAAAAGTACACACTTGTGCCTGTTTAGAATGCAAACTGGTACAGTCACTATGGAAAACACTATGAAGTTTCCTCAAAAAATTAAAAATAGAACTACCATATGTTCCAGCCATTCTACTTCTAGGTATTTATCCAAAGGAAATGAAAACAGAGTATAAAGAGATTATCTGCATTCCCATGTTTATTACAGCATTACTCACAATAGCCAATGGGAATAATCTAAGTGCCTATCAAAGGATGAGTGGATAAAGAAAATGGAGTATATAAGTATTTATACATAATGGAATATTATCCAGCCATTAAAAAAAAAAGGAAATACTGCCATTTGTGACAACACAAATAGACTTTCAGGGCATTATGCTAAGTGAAATGTCAAAAGAAAGACAAAAACTGTAAGATCTCACTTGTATGTGGAAGCTTAAAAAAAACTAAAATTAAAAAAAAAAACCTCATAGATCTAGAGAACAGGTTGGTGGTTGCCAGATGCGGGGGGGGGGGGGGCAAAATAAGTGAAGGGGATCAAAAGGCACAAATTTCCAGTTATAAAATAAATAACTCCTGAGCCTGGCTCAGTCAGTTGGGTGTCTGCCTTCCACTCAAACCCCATGTCAGCCTCTCTGCTCCGCAGGGAGCCTGCTTCTCCCCCACCCCACCCCACCCCCGCCTGCCACTCCCCCTGCTTGTGCACTCATTCGTGCACGTTCTCTATCAAATAAATAAATAAAATCTTTAAAAAAATAAAATAAGTCCTGGGGATTGATGACTATAGTTAATAATACTCTATATATATATCTGAAAGGTACTAAGAAAGTAGATCTTAAAAGTTCTCATCACGAGAAAAAACAACTTGTAACTGTGTGTGGTGATGGATGTAATTTTTAATTAGACTTACTGTGGCAATCACTTGACAATATACACAATTGTCAAATCATTATGTTGTACACCTGAAACTAATAAAATGTTATGTCAATTATATCTCAATTTTTAAAAAATAAAGGTAAATAATTAATTTTTAGACACTGAAATTAAGATAAGTTGTCACCAGCAGACCTGTGTTAGAAGACACGTTAAAAGCATGGGTGGGCAAACTTTCTAACAAGGGCCAAATAGTAACTATTTTAGGTGTTGAGGTCTCTATCATAGCTCTTCCATTCTGCCATTACAGTGCAAAAGCAGGCAGACAAAATACAAAAAACAAGTAAGCACAGCAGTGTTCCAACAAAGCTGTATTTATAAAAACCAGTGGTGGGCCACATTTGGCCCATGAGCTACTACAGACTGATTTTCTAAAGAAAATTCTGCAGATGGCAGAGAATGACACCGTCAAATGGAAAAATGAATCTTCAGGAAAGAAAGATCTGCAGATATGGTAAACAGCTGAATAAATATAAAAGACAATTTTTCCCTCTTCACTTCCATAATACAAATAGGACTGTTTGAAAGAAAAGTTAAAACACTGTATTATAGGGTTTTTTACATATACTTACATGACAGCTATAGAGTAAAAAAGAGGGAAGAGACCTGTGTGATTACAAACTCTTACGTTTTACATGAGAGAGTAAAATATTCACTTATAATGGGAAAAGCTAAGGATGTATATATTGTGACACCAAAATAAGCTCTAAGAAATAAAATACTACAAAGAACAGTTAAAAGGTATACAGAAAAATTAAAATGAAATTCTAAAAAGGATTCAATTAACTCAAGAGAAAGCAAGAATGGAAAAACAAAAAACAGATAAGACAAACAGAAAACAAACAGTAAAATGCTAGACCTAATTCAACTATACCAATAATTATCTTAAATGTCCATAGACTGAACACTCCAGTTAAGAGGCAGAGATTATTAGTATAAAAATTCAACACCCAAGCATATGTTGTCTAAAAGGGACAAACTTTAAATATAAGACATAGGTTGAAAATCATAAGCATAAGCAAGCTGGCATGTCTATATTAATTTCAAATAAAGTAGGTATCAAGGCAAAAAGCACCACCAATAATAACGGACATCTCACAAAGATTCAAAGGTCAGTTCATCAGGAAAATGTAACATATACGAATGCATTAATAACAGAGCTTCAAAATATACATAAAGCAAAGATTGGGAGAACTGAAGGGAGAAACAGACAAATCCATAAATGACAGCTGGAGATTTTAACAGTTCCCAGTCTTGGCAATTGATAGAACCACTAAACAAAAATTCAGTATCACTGAGGATCTAAAAAGCATTATCAACCACCCTGATTTAATTTATATTTTATAGAACACTATACATCTGCGAAAATACACATTCTTTTAAAGCACACATGGTTCATTCACCATGACAGACCATAAGATGAGCCATAAAACAAGTCTCAAATTTCCAAGAACTGAAACTTATTAGAATATGTTCCCTGACCATAATGAAATTCAATTAAAGACCTTATACTATGCAGAACCCTAAATTCTGATAACCTCTCCCTTTATAATATTCTTCCCTTCTTCCTTTGCTTTTGTTAAGACTTTACCTATCATTTTAGTAAATTTTCTGTTACTTTTTCTAGTTGTTTTTCTTACTACTCTCTTTTCTAACTTTAGAAACATATCAAAACTCTTTTGCTCATATGATACTTTGTTATTTTCACTTATACATACTTGCTGGCTAGAGAATTAAACTTCATATTTAAGGTATTATCATAACTAGTGATTTCAACTCTAACCTCAACACAGTCAATACAGTAACTAACATAGAACACCACTATTATATTCTTCTAAAACCACCTCTCCTCTCAATTCTCCAAAATAATAGTACTCTAGAACTTAGTCATACTTGATCCTCCCCTTTTCTTCAACTCTATGTCAAATCAGTCAATGAGCCTTATCATTTTCCCTTTAAAACATGTTTTAATTTCATCTTTCCATTTCATTATAAAGAATGAAAAGGATTGAATGGATTATGAAAAGTACTTAAGAAACTGAATTTGCCAAAAACAAACATAGATAATCCGGCAGCAGTGTACTCTTTAAAGGCCCTAAAACTCAATGGCATCTTCACTTCAACAAAATCAAAAGTATATATATCATTTTTGTCTTTGTCCAAGTAACGGTGCAGAAATCTTGACTTGCCTAAAACCATGGGGGAATCACGTGACGATTCAGCTTTCTTTCACCAGAACTGCTAGCCTTGTGAAATTATATGTTAAAACAGGGCTTCTCAAACCATCTGTGGTGAAGACCAGTTGTGTTTGTTTTTTAACTTCCAATTAGTCATGAACAAATACTTTTATAAAATACAATAAAAATAACTTTCTAGAAAAATGCATTTTAAAACACATGCAATATATAAGCTCAAATTTTATATTATTAAATTTGACAGATATGCAACTATACCATCAAGTTACTGTAAGCTTATGTTTACTTTTACTTTCTATACTTACCCACTACAGGCTGCTAACAGTTCACAGCACTGCACTGACATGCATATCACACTCGAAGTATCACTGTATAAACACTCACCCCAATATTAAAAATTATCTCAAGTCTCACTACACCTCACTCAAACCTGGTACCTAATGAGCAAGATAGATAAAACCCTGAAACAAGGAATGAGGTACAGACTTGGGAATAAAATTTCTTGACAGCAATTCTTCCATGCCAAACCAGTAGGCAAAACAGCACCCACACACTCAAACTAGGGTGAATCTCTCTGAAAGGGTGACGACTATAAACCGCCTGCACAGGAAGATGTGGGTATGTGCAGGTCTATGTCTATGTGTTCGTGTGTGTGGGTGTAAATTAAACATTATGACTAATATAGCCAATAAAAATCCAAGTCCAATTTGGTGGTATTTCTTTCAAACTAAGCCTTTCTGCTGAAAACCACTGAGTTGTAAAAATATAATTTATCTTATTATCTGACATATTACATAGGCTCTTGACTAAGCAGAGCCAAAAAGAGAAATAAAACTCACAAGAGATGTAAAACTCTAGACAACAACTATGATCTTCAATGTCTTTCTCAATCACAGGCTCAAAACATACTAATTTATTTTAGAAACTAAAGATTGACAAATCAATGTAACCAATAGAATAACATTTCCAGAGACCTGGAGTCCAGCACCTGCTATGAATAAGTGAGACTGACATTTTCAAAAATAAAATCCACCAAGCCAAATGCAAAAAAATAATTAGCAATTTTTTCAGCTCACAGCAGCTCAGCGAGCTTCCTAAAGTCTTCAGCACAAAAATTTCCTTCCTGAGTTTCAAGATGTGGGAAAAAATACATGACTAGACCATCCTTAAACAACCTCATGAGAGAATCTTCTTTAACGGTTATAGGAATCTGAGAATAATAAAGAAAAAAAGGACACATCATTTTTCACCTATAGATGGTCTAAGTCAAATGGCTTTACTATGTCATTACTAATGGCTTAATTTTAACTCAGTTGTGCACATTAAAGTTATGGATGTCCAAAGACATTCTTTTGATTTTCAGCCCTTAGAATAGCCCCCTAATGATTGTACCATTCCAAATTTAGCACAGCACGGTCTAAAAAACTAATATTCCTGCCAAGAGATTGAGTCTATTTACATAATCTGAATTCCAAATTGGACAACAGAAGCCCAGAAATTAGCCTAATAATTAGTTCCATGTGCTGTGGGTACAAAATTGAAACTGTAAATAAAGTTTAAATAAAATTTTTATATCTTGTTAAATACTAGTAAAATATTCATGCCTCCTCTTCTAAATCAAACAGGTCAGCACTGGATCCTTGCCTATGTTCAACACCAAGCAAGAATGCAATTTACAGAGGTAGGGGTTTTAAAGAGGTAAACTGCTATCATTCTCTACTTTTCTGGAGAGAAAAGGCACAAATTGTGTATTTATTATTGCCCAGTTCCTGCTATCTCACTGAATCCTTACCTAATCTTGAAGTGAGCCTATACTCTTTCTAATACACCATACTGAAAGTAAAATCAGAAAAGAGCTACACTATTGTACTTCTCAAATTTCCATAAAAAGTAGATAATCAATCTAGAAAACTCCCAAATCAGGTTAAAAAAAAAAAAAAAACCCTAAGAACCTCAGTCTGGCTCCATAGTTCTCTGGGACTTTTTGAGCTTTTTATATTGTAAACCTTCTTCATGGCGACTTCATGAAGTCACTCCATAAAGACAAGCATTTTTTTTTAAGATTTTATTTATTTATATGAGAGAGAGAGCATATGCACACATAAACACACGCGCGCAGCGGGCAGAGGTGAGAAGCATAGTCCTTGCTGAGCAGGGAAGCCTAACGCTCAATCCCAAGACCCCGGGATCGTGACCTGAGCCAAAGGCAGCCACTTAACCAACTGAGCCACCCAAGCACCCCTAAAGACAAGCATTTAAACACAATACAAAGTCCTAAGAAAAAGCATCTTATCTCACTCATTCTTCCATTTGCTCAGTAACTAACACATAGCCTGTTACATAATTGGTTTTTAGTAAACATCTGATAGGTGAATAGATAATCCATGAAAGAGACAGGGAGAGTGGATGGGAGAAGAAAAGGTATGAGATAGAGGGAGGATCTCAAAGGTAGGATTCAACTAATATCAACTAACACCTCTATTCTATGATATAGCAATATTAGAGATACCTGCTTCCAATGACCTTTTTATTTTACATAATGATCATCTAAAATGAAAATCAACAAGAGGGAACAGGAACTAGGCAGGAGTAAAATACTGAGCAGGGTTTGTGGGAAGCTCAGACAGAAAAGTGACCATATATATCATATTTAAGGCAACTTATCTTGAGCTTTAGAGATTAAACCTCAACTCATTACTATAAATTGCTACTAACTGATTTCTTATAAGAAACTCACAGAACTTGCTATATTATCTAAATAATACTTATTAGAAAATTGAGTTTATTGGGGCACCTAGGTGGCTCAGTCGGTTAAGCATCTGCCTTGGACTCAGGTCATGGTCTCAGGGTCCTAGGACTGAGCCCCACATCAGGCTCCCTGCTCAGTGGGAAGTCTGCTTCTCCCTCTCCCTCTGCCCTACCCTCCACTCGTTCTCTTTCTGTCAAATAGATAAAATATTTTTTTAAAAAGTGTAAATTTATGAAAACTGAGGGAAAAAAGTTAAAAGTGTAGAGACCTATTCTTTAAAACAACAGAAGAGCTAAAATAAGACCCTGACTTTTATACCAGCTCTCTCTCCCACGCCTACATCTTACCTTAAAAAAACAAATTACCTATCATGGAACATTGCATCAAAAACTGGGGATGTACTGTATGGTGACTAATATAACAAAATAAAAATTATAAAAAATAAAGCAAAACAAATTACCTTACTATCAAATTATCAGAAGAAAATAACATGATAAATGTTTACAATCATCAACATTTAGAACAATAAACATTTCAACTTAAAAAATATAACTAACATAAAAAAAGATTAGATATAAACTGAAAAATAATATTCACTCGCAATTACTTAGACACTGTTGATCTATTTCCCAGAAAAGAAAGTCATACAAGTAAAATAATAATAATAATAATAATAATAATAATAATAATAACAACAACAACAACAATGATCCAAGTCATCTTTCCAGGATAATCTAATTGCAAAGACATTGAGCTAAGGGTAACTAACTTTCCGAGCAATTTAGCAATTATCAAATATATCTCATTTTCTAAAAAGAGTTTTCATGACAAGTTAGGAGCAGTTTCCAATTTAGAAAAAAGTCTGTGCACAAACAGAAAATAGGGGCTCTCTCCTTGTAGTCTTGCTTTCCACAGTAAGTTTTGTTAAGTGGGTTATTTTAATAAAATTCTAACATATCAGTAACTTTAACATACTCATGAAAACCAAAGTAGGAGACTCGCGGTAAGTTCATTCTCAATGCAGAAGTAGCTGCAAGCAGATATTCTGTCATAGAATTTTATTATCATACTTTTAAATATGGGAACCAAGCAAAGCAGCCAAAAATTTAAAAAGGAATTTAACTCAGTCCATAAAGAATCCAATAAAAATATCAATAAATACCACTACCCTATACTCTTTCTACTCATACAGTCAAAATACTTATGCTTATTGAGGGCCTACTATGTGCCAAGTATTCATTTAGCCCATATTTATTTTTTCAAAGGGCATTATCATATGAGCATAAAGCCCAATGAGAGACTTAAGATAGATGACATTACTCTCACCAGACACATGAATAAACCTGAAGCATGGAGAAGCTAAGCCAACTTGCCAAAGGCACAGTAGCCAGCCCAAGAACCCAATGAACATGACCTTCACTGTGCATGCTGGGCACACACTACCACCAACCTGAGTGCACTCACTCTTTGTAGAAATTGACACCAAGCATGATCTGCCCAAACTGTGAAGAGATGATAATTGAGACTCCCTCTTAACCATTCAGGTTTCAGTGCCCACTACAATTCATCTAGAGTTGATCCCCCACGTAGAAAGGGAACAAAGATCATAAATTACAGGTATTAGAATATCAATAGGCTCCCATATCTGGGAGTGAGACTATGTTTATTTTTTATACTTCTTTCTTAATATTTTTCCACAGTACCTTTTTCTAACCATAAGACCATATTATTTTTATAAACAGGAAAAAGATCAAATTTTTTTTCATTTTCTAAATGACAGGTGCTTAATTTGGAACAGGAAGTTTTAATAAAATAAAGGCTCCTATAACTACCACAGGACAGAAAGGAGGAGAAACAAGGGAGAAACGCAAAACAAAGGCAAATCAAATAGGAGGAGCTTTAAGCCTTCAGAAAATAAATACACTGAGTTGAAAAGATATAATCCATATTCAACCATAATGAATAGAGTTTAAAAATGCAATCAGCTCTGCCTCATGTCCACCAGAGTAGGCACAGCATACAATAAAGAAGCACGAGCAGATCTGACAGAACCTTGTTCAGACGCACTAGGCTTCAGTGGGTAATGCCCCAGAGCTTGAACGTACCTTAGGCTGACTCAGTGACAGGATGGCTGAAAGATTTGTGTTGGCCCCACCAGTTCAATGCCCGGAAGGATAAAACAGATCAGCAAAGTAAATACTCCATTTTACAGAGTATTTCTGTTCCTTCAGAAACCAAATAGCCACAAATCAGGATTTTATCTTCAAGAGCCAGACTTATGTGCTCCATTTATTCCCTTACTATTCACTTCAGGATAGAGGCAGGGGGCAATAATCAACTTACAAGAATAAATTACTGACAATTCCAGAGGTCAACTTCTTTATTTGTTAACATTTATCAACCTCTCCACCTTTGTACTAAAACACTCCTAGGCATCCTTCCAAAAATCTCTTGGAGCCTTCTCCTCTCCGAAGCTTCTTAAAACCCCCATTCTTATCTTCCACCTCTTTTATATTATTTTTCCTCTTGTACATTACTTAATGCTCCACTGAACTAACATTATTTACTTAAATATTCTGTCTTCACTAAACTACAAGCCTTTCAGTGTCAAGCTATATCTTAGGCATTTGTGTTCCCTACTGATTAGCATAATGGCTGAAATACAGAAGGGACTCAAAACTTGGTTTTTGTGAATTAAACTGAGCTCTAGCAATGAAAGGAGACTGTTGGAAGATCCTAATTCTAGAATTGTTCATCTTTACTAAATAAATAAGAATATGGATAATGAAACACTCAAGTAGAAAAAAAAAAAGTACATTCAATTTAGCTACTAAAATACTTCAGGGTAGAGTCTCAGTAATACAACCTAGTCTGATTTAAGAACTGATTGTTACCTTACCTGGACTAAACTGAAATTCACCTTGACAATTCACAAAGACAGTCTGCTAGAAAACCTAATGGCAGAGCCAATACGGTGAGGCACAGGAGGTACCACATTTACCTGTTTCTTAAGAGTAAACTTCTCAAGGGCCACAGAATAATTCCTACATCAAAAAGAATGTATTTTCAAGTTAGGAATCTGAATTCTTTTTTCACAGGACCTTCAGTTCTCCTTTTCACAGTTTCCCTCCCTTTTAATGCCACTCTTAAGATTCCTGAGAAAACGCACCAAGAAAAGAAACAAAGGAGATGACAGAGCTGTTAAGATGGTGGCTTTGGAGCCAGACAGCGCTCACCAAAACTCCAAATTCCAATCCGATTGCTTACTAACTGAGGAATCAATCTACAAGTCTTGGTTTCCTCATCTAGAAAATAAAAATAATCGTAGAACCTACTGGATGATCATGAAGATTAAATAAGGCAGTGCATGAAAATCACTCAATAAATTACAACAGTTATTATTCTCAGCATCAAAGACAGGTTGGCATGATGGTTAAGAGCATGAGTCATACTGCCTGAGACTGAATTCCTGCTCTGCCACTTCCTAGCTATTTTGACAAATTACTTAACCTCTTGTGGCCTAACGCCCATGACACAGAGTTCTCGGGAGATTAAATGAGTAACACATTTAAAGCAATTAAAACAGTGCCTGACACCGAATAAGCTCTCAATAAACATTAGTTATTATTGCTATTACTATTAACTACAAACACCTAGAAAAGAGTTCCTACACATCAAATTTTTAAAAATTTTAAAGGTGATAAATGCTATGAATAAGCAATTCATAGGAAGAATAGAAATAGCTGATAAAGATATTAAACAATTCTCAGCTTCATTCATTATTAACAGAATACCAATTTAAAATAATGATTTCATTTTTCAGCTCATCTTTTGCAACAATTAAAAGAAATGCCAGTGGAAGAAAGGAAAAGCATGCATCCTCAATATGCTGCTGATGGAAATGCAAATTTGCATCTTAATGAAAGGTGATTTGATGTTACCTACTAAAACTGTTAAAGTTTATTAGTTGATTCAGCAATTCCACCTGTAGAACTATATCCCAACAGAAATATTCATGAAAGTGGGCAGACATGTAGAAGAAACTAGAAACACCCCACATGCCCATCAATAGGACACTGGTTAAAGAAACCACTTTACATCAACACCACAGAATGCAGACATTTTAAAAATTACTGAAGATCCACAATATAAAAACGAACACATATTCATTATATATTGTTAAGAATAAAGTTATGGAACAGTATTTACAATATGATGTCATTTTATTTGTAAATACAAAACAAAATTACACACCTATTTATATATTTACCTCTATGTGCTTAGAAAAATCTGAAAGATTTTAGTGACTATGTTTGGCAAATGTGAGGTCTATGCCATTTAAATTTTTGCAACACATCTGTACTACTTTTTAGTTTTGATTTGCTGTTGTTTATTTAAAGAAAGCATAAGAGCAAATAATAGTTAAAAGCAGACTTTGAAGCCAGTAATTTGGATTTGCATGTCTACCAGCAATGTGCCTTCTCCGTCTCAGTATCCCCATTCGTAAAATGAGAAGATCAATACTAATACTAATGATACCAATATACTAACAATAACAACAATAATCACCATGTTATAGGGCAGTGGTAAGCATTAAATGAGTTAACAAATGGAAAACCTTAGAACAATGCATAGCACAGAGTAAGCACTCTCTGAACTGCCCACTATTATTACTCTTGGGTAGCATCCTTAAAAAACACTAGGTCAGCCAAGTCACCCCTCAGAAACCCAATTAAATCCCAAGGTGACCAACAAAATAATCAACACACAACTGCTACAATAAATACACTGGGTCTGGGCAACCGATTAACAATACTTTATTTCTGTGTTACAACTGCCCGGCGGCCAGAAGACCTAGGATTCCGATTCTAACTTGGATCCCCTTCTTGTCCTCAACTTCCTCATCTGTTCAAGGGAGGAAGCTGACTTAAATATCACCCAAATTCTAATACCCTAATAGGACAACTTTACTAAACAAAATGATTATAGATCTTCGGAGTTGCCTCGGAAATACACTGCTCATCAGCAGATTCATAATCTGAAATACAACTCTATACTAAAAAAAGGGCCCCTTAACAGAAAAACTTCCATAACAGTGTCTTGGAACACACTGCAACAAAAAGGGATCTCCTCTATGTGAACATCATATAATCACATCTCCTATAAGTTTTCTTAACTCATATATTCTATCCACTTAAATGGTTTTTCCCCAATCCCACTCCCCCACAACACAACATAAATTAGTGAGATTTTACTCTATGTTCACCAAGGCCCCATAGTTCCATAACTACATGGAGAACACGCAATTTTTTTCCCACCTGCCCTCAAATATACTTCACAGGAAAAATGCCACACATACACACACACACGCGCGCACACACCCCACCACCACCACCATTAAAAAAAACACCACAAAACACTTACACGGAATGCTGCAAGAATGATTCTTGTCACTTTCTCTTTGACAGATTCTTGAAGGATATCGGACAGGACAGGAATGATATTATAGCGCCGCAGGTGTTCACACATTTGAGGACTGAATGCCAGGAGCCATATTGAAAAAATCATTTGATACTGGAGTTGAAAGCCACACTTGTTACTCAAAACTCCCATGATGCTGAAAAGGAACACACATTAAGAAAATATTTACTATAACAGTGCAGTAAGAAAGAAAAAATAATTGATTATTCTCTTTTTGCTCTAACGGAACAACCGCTCTGAATTAAGTCCTCAGTTTTTTTTTTCTGCCACAAGTAACAAGTAAGGTAGGCCCCTACTTATAGAGGGCCATTTCCAGCCAGCCTGACTTAAGTCTCTCTCCAAAAGGACTTCAGCATTCAGCAGCACCTGCTGCAGGGAAGCAATGAGAAGGGAAACACAGACTTGCAATATGGCAGAAGAAATGGTAAGACAGACAAACATAAAAAAGCTAAAATCAAAAGGACTTGTTAACACAAATGGATGTACACTTTAATGAAGTCAGAAGGTATATCAAGATTTTGAATCTGGATAATCAAGAGGATCATTTGTAGCTTTAAAAATATTTAGGAACCTCACACAGAGAAAAGGGGATGAATTTGGAAAAAACCCGTCTTGAGTCTGAATTGGACACAGCCAATCTTTAACTTTGGGGGTTAAAACCTCAGAAGCTTCTGGGCGAACCTCCCATTTTACTGATAAGGAAACTGGGAAAGCCATATGGAAATGAAAGAGGTTACATCAAGGAAGAAGACTAAGGAAATTTCCCTGGGGAATGCCTACATTCAAATAAAAAGGAAGATAAACCACTAAAAAATGACCAGAGGGGTTATGGGGAACTTAAAACACAACACAAAGAATGAACCCTACTGTATTTATGGACCTTAGTTAATAAGAATATATCAATACTGGCTCATCAAGTGAAAGAAATGTACCATACTAATAATGTAAGACATTAATATGGGAAAACTACAGGAGGACAAGTATATATGGGAATTCTGACTTCTCATTTTTCTGTAAACATAAAACTGCTCTTTAAAAAGTCTATGAATAGAGCTACCCTGCAGCAACATCCACAATAGCCAAACTATGGAAAGAGCCCAGATATCTACCAACAGATGAATGGATAAAGATGTGGTGTATATATACAATGGAATATTACACAGCCATCAAGAAAATGAAATCTTGCCATCTGCAACAACATGGATGGAACTAGAGGGTATTATGCTAAGTGAAATAAGTCAATCAGAGAAAGACAATTACCCTATGATCTCACTGATGTGTGGAATTTAAGAAACAGGGCAGAGGATCATAGGGGAAGAAAATGAAACAAAACGAAACCAAAGAGGAAGACAAACCATAAGAGACTCTTAATCTTAGGAAACAAACTGAGGGTTGCCAGGGGGAAGGTGGTGGGGGGATGAGGTAACTGGGTGATGGACACTGGGGAGGGTATCATGCCCTGGGCCAAAGGCAGACACTTAACAACTGAGCCACCCAGTCGCCCCTTTGTTAGCTATTTAGTACTGTCCAACTAGATGATAATTTCTTTAAAGGAAAGGGACCATATGTTTCTTTGTATTCCCTAAAATTATTCCCTATAATATATAGTACAACATTACGAAGAGAGCTCAAAAAATACAAACTGTCAAATCCAAAATTAGAAGGGTAAAGTCCATGAGCCAAAAAATTATTTAGTATTCTATTTTGTTTTTAATTAAGGTTTAAAAAAAAACAACAACAACAAGCCAATGAAGGGCACAGGGAGACAAAACAGCCGATTTACTGGCTGACTGATATACTTCCAGCTAGCTCTTCAAACCCATGAGCACCTTGCACCTCATCACACAACGTCACCCAACAATGTAATGTTTTGATGTTTAAAATAAATCTTACCTTTCGTTTAAATACTACTTTAATTGTATACTACTTTATACTTCCAACTTACTCCAATGCCAATTGAATCTGTGGAGGCAATTATCCCAGAAAAACCCCCTTTGCTCCAGTATTTAATGAATCAATGCTAACCTTCAGAATTTCTAGCGAAGTCAATATGCAAGACAATGCAAAGTATATTTTTTGTTTATATAGGTATATAAACATTCAAAAATAGAATTGTATCATTCACATAAAAGGCTTTTTCCTAAGATTTAGTTTATTTAGAAAGACAGAGAGAGAAATAGCACAAGCTGGGGGATGGACAGAAAGAGAGGGGGAGAGAGGATCTCAAGCAGATTCCCCGTTCCATCTCAGGACCCTGAGATCACAACCTGAGCTGAAATCAAGAGTCAGACACTCATCCAACTGAGCCACCTAGGTGCCTCCACATAACAGACTTTTTAACAAAAAAAAATTATATAGCTAAAAATGTTCTGGAGTTTTTAAAATAGCAGTTCTATTCTCTTCAAAAAGGCTATACTTGAGTTTTTTCCTACTCACATGATTCCTCCTTGTGATTTGAGAAATATCAAAAAGAAAGAAACAAAACTTTCAATCCTAAACAAAAGAAATGGACAAGTAGAAAGTACATGTTTTGTTTCTTCAAAAATGAAAAGATTAAATGGGTTTTTTTTATTGTGATACTATCAACAAGTTAACATACTACACCCTTTATTTATGCCTGCTCTCAACCTAAAGGTCTCTATTTTTTTATTACTATTAATCTAATCAGCAGTCATTAGTATATCGAAATGTATAGGTTGAACACAGAGTATTCTAGACTATATTTGTCCCTGCTCTTGTTGCTAATTGAACAGTTAATACTGCTTCCTGCCCTCCAAAATACTAAGTGCCTGTACTAGAACAGCTGCATCTGGTTAACTTCAGTATACCATTAGGGTCCACTGTATCAAATTTTAGTATTTGAGTTTATTTTCTGAGCAATTCTAACTATTTATAGAAATTGCTGATTCATGACTTTTATTTTCTTTTACAGATCTTCCAAAGAACAAAAAAAAAGCACTTTTTTGTGTACTAGAATGAAATTCAATTTATTTTGCAATTACTATACGGGTCTACTGGATCCATTCATAAACCTAAGATATACTATGGGGTTTCAATGATTTTATATTATCCATAATTTGAAGAATTATACTATTTTATTAACCAAGATATTATTTCATCATTATACATCCATAATTTCCAACTATGCTAAAAAAATTAAACACTAAAATTATAAGAAAATTGGAGAATGATGGCATCACCTAGGAAGATGATATAATAATGAAATAAATAATTACCCTTTTTATTGTATTGCCAAAAATATTGCATCATTTTCTACAAATTTGCATGTCATCCTTGCACAGGGACCATGCTATTTTTCTCTGTATCATCCCATTTTTAGAATATGTGCTGCCAAAGTGAGCGCTGCATCATTTTTAAAGAAGGTAAAAAGGCTGGAAACACCATGTCTGTAGTCTACCTTTAGATTTCTGTACAATAAAAAATTAACATCATAGTCCTGAAACCACTGTTCTTAGAAAGGTCTGCTTACAAAGTGAGCCTTTGGCTGGCTTCTGGGAACCAGAGTGGTAAACAGTTCCCTACACTGATATAAAACTTTCCCTAAATGATAAAGGTAGCTCACTATACCTATACTGTATGCACAAACAATATACTTATGTTTATATTGAACACCTGCTGTCCTTCTGGAGTCTGGAATTTTCCTGCATGCTAGGCAAAGGGTGCCTACCTGACAAACTTCCAATAAAAACCATGGGTGCTGAGTCTCTAGGATGCCTGAGCAGAAAAATCACACAAATGTTGCTACATTTTCGCTGCTGGGGAAAAAGTATACTGTGTGACCCCCACAGGAGGGAGAGAACATAAGGAAGCCTAACATGTGTTCTTCCAGACTCTGCCTGATCCATTGTGCCTCTGAAATAAATCCCAGCCATGAGAATGACTACATGCTGAGTCCCTTGAGTCTTTCTACTGAGTCTCCTGACACTGTGTGAACACTGAAGTTCAGAGAATTCAGAATTTTTTATCTTCCGTCCATAATGCCAATTACCTGAGGATGGCATTTCGTAATTATTAGATGAATCAGAAGTTGAAAGCAAAGAGACAGACATCATTCTGTTCTCTAACAATGATGATGAAATTGGTCATATAAGTGAAATCTCAAACTGTGAGTCTTCAGATGACTGTATCATAAATCCATTTTGTCAAACTCAAGAATCAGTAAGTGAAAATATATCTCCAAGGACAAAAAAAGGAAATACAGTATTCTCATTTATTTAGCTGTTCAACATGAAAGACTTCAACACAATATTTTGCAATAAGAACCTGGACCATTCCATTTTGCTAAAAAGGACATGTGATGGTTTTCTTTCAGCTTTCATGATGTTTGTGCACCAAAATTCACTTACTACAGAAAGATTTACCATGAAAAAATTCTTTTTTTTTAATTTGAGAGAGAGGGTGCACACGAGCTGGGGGGGGGGTGGGGAGGACGGAGAGAATCTCAAGCAGACTCCCTGCTGAACACAGAGCCTGACACGGGGCTCAATTTCACAACCCTGAGATAATGACCTGAGCCGAAATCAAGAGTCAGACGCTTAACCAACTGAGCCACCCAGGTGCCCCACCATGAAAAAATTCTTATTAGAATTTCTAATGGTTGTTTTTCACTATTTCTTTATTCATAATTCTATTAATTATACATAAAATGCCCAAATATATGTTTTCCAAAAGGTCCACATGGTAAATTGTCATGACTATTTTTCCTGACATACTGAAGACTGAAATTTTGCATAAGAAATGTAAGATTACTAATTTACTCAGTCAATAGTAATTGAGTATTTCATCACAATTCTATGCAAGTCATAAGAAAAGCCATTTGCAGAAGTACCCCAGCTGAGGAAGTTGCATGCCAATACTGGGTGAGGAGACCCCTCTGGCAGGTGTATCCCTACACTGGAGATGGAGGCACCAGACTGGCAGAGTCTGATGACACAGCATCAGGAGTCTTCAATCAACTCTTCTTGCTCACCAAGCAACCTTCTGTTAACAAACTAGTTTCCTGTATAGGTTTTCCAACAGATAAACAATGTCTTCACTAACCAAAAACAGTATTTGTTTTAAAAGCAGTGAGATCTCTCATTATGAAAAAATAAGCTGGCTTTTGGTAGTAAAAGAGAATTTTGTTTGTTTTGGGATTGGGGCGGGGGGTTGTTTGTTTTATAAGTACATTTGCTAACCTGAGAGTGTAGCTCCTCATAGTTCCTGGACCTGCAAATTAGGACCCCACAGAGAATGGTCTAATTACACAGCATTACAAAGAATTATATCATTCTTATTCACTATATTATATTATATTATATTATATTATATTATATTATATTATATTATATTATATTATATTATATTCATTCTTCTGGATAAGACCTTTTCTTGTTGATTTTTGCCTACATATACCACAAGATACTTTTATAATTGTTCTTCTATTCTGAATACCTAGAATTTGTTCTATCAAAAGCATTTGGCTTTTCGGAGTTCTTAACCTCTTAAATAGCACAGGCCAAGTGAGGGAAAGGGGAAACATTCCGTTTAGTAGTTACTAACTTCCATGAAGGTTAGCATAATCTATTCTTAAACAGACATGGAAAAAAAAGTATTTCTTTTAGATGATTAAATGTATTAATTTCTTTCAAAATGTCAAGGAGAGATGCTTTCAAATCTTATTCTACATTAAAAGTAAAAGGGCACTCACCAGTTTACCCCATCTGCTTCTACCCAGGCAAAGCGGTACTCATTGACCCGAAGCATCAGCTGCAGACACCCAGCAACACACTGCACATACTGAGAACTCTATGCAAGAAGAAGTACAAGGTTTTAAAATTGGAAAGCATTTAAAGACATGAGATCATGCATATACAAAAAGTCTGGATTTTTTTTACTGAGTTTCTTATCATCAGAACATCCAAAAGTCCCTACCGTTTTTTCAAAATCAATCTCCATTTTTGTTTTTCTCTCTACCTCTTAGAAATGCAGTTGATTTTCTCTACCAAATTAAACCCACATAGTTCAAGACTACTTAACACACAGGGAAATCAAGGAACAAAGTAAGTATATACTTGATAATGGCTTGATAAACGTCATCTTGCAATGTTTCTCTTAGTCCTGAAGAGAGGCACTATAGAGATAATACTGCTCTTCATAACTGCAGAAATATCAAAGAATGACAATAAAATTAAAAAGATAAAACTATGCTTTGAGATGAACCTGTATTTAAATGGTCTGAGGTGAGTCATTGAACCTTTCCAATAATCGATTTCTTTGTCCTTAACAAGGATAACGCCCCCAGGCATCCCAAAGGGGTACTGTTAGGATTAAGTAATTTATTTTGTAGAAATTCAATAAATGGGAATTTAGAAATATATATATAGCATATAAGAAGTCTAAACATTTGAAGAAGACCTTTGCTCTATAATTTTTAACAACTATCACTTCAATAGTACTGTTCTAGGGAAACTGTGGTTAAATCTGGAACCTAAAAAAAACAGGAATAATATCCCCAGGAATAATGCAGGCACCTCCATTTTAACAAAGCTAATAGCAACACCTGGCCTGGGCTCTTCTCTAAATATTCACCGTGAGCCTAACATCTATAAGAACAGAGAGACAAGAGGGATTTTTAGACTCTAGCCTTAACGAACATGCTAAAAAAATAAAATAAAATAAAAAGAAAGAAAAGGAGAGAATCAAGAATGTTATAGAAGTTCACAACACCTAATATATACGATGTTTCTAGGCTCTGTGTTTTAACTCAAAGTTGTTAAAACCTAACATTTCAAGGAAATTCTAGGCATTCAATTACAAAAACACAATGATATAAGTCCATTTGGTGGAACTATCAAAATTATCAAAAAAGGTTATCTTAGATTTTACCTAGAAAGTAGTGAACATAGTTTCCCAAAAGCACTTAGGTATCCAGTGATATAATTTGCCTGAAAACTCAAAACATTAGCAGAAATGACCCAAAAAAAGTGAATTTTCAGCTCTAAAACTATCTCCCATAATGGAAAAAAAAAATGTTATTTTTCCAATTAAGTCAGCAGGTAGTAATCCTTTGTGAAAGAGGAGTTCCATTTTTCTTTTTTAGAGAGACAGCCTAAGCAAGGTTTCTACATATAATGAATAAAAAGGCAACCTAGGGCATTCTCTCCTCTTCCATTTATCATCAATTTCCTCTCAACACAAAAATGTGTTGGTTCACTGTAAGCCTTTCTTTTTGTGTCCATTTTACTATACCATGTTGAAATACATGATACATTTCAAATATGGATTCTTCATTGTCATAGAGCTTCCAGATTCACATTATAAATGTGCATATGAAAGATCCTGTTTCTAAAACTGTACTCACACTTATTATAAATAATGAAGCAGTCCAAAGGCCATTCCAGAAATCACTTTCAAAGTATATAGTGATGGCAACACTGGAAATGACTGAATTATTGCCTTTGATTAAACAAAGTAAATTATATCATTTCATTATCTTTCACTCACATGTGTCCTATTACTCTCATGTATAAAATTACACTACAGTTTTTCTTCTAAATCATCAGTCTTCAATCAAGCCAACAAGTCACCATCTCTATTCCCAGACAAAGATAATTTAATACTGCTGGAGATAATCATACAATCCTGCAAAGCCATCAA